>NC_081851.1:11518490-11828563 GCF_963259705.1 Myotis daubentonii | reverse complement strand
TTTACCTATTCAAAGCAAAGTACCCCATGAAGGTCGAATTATACAGTATTTATGTTATGTTGGGTATAACATCCTCAAGGTTCATCCATGTTGTAGCACATCTCAGAATTTCCTTCATTTTAAAGGCTAAATTTTTCATTGTAGGCATATACCACATATTGTATATCCAGTCATCTCTCCATACACATTGGGGTTGTTTCCAATTTCAACTATTGTGAATATTGCTATGAACACTGGTGTTCGACTGAGTCCCTGCTTTCAAATCTTTTCTATTTATTTCAACATTTTTTTAATATTTTTTATTGATTAAGATATTACATATGTGTACCCTCTACCCCCCCCCCGCTCATCCCCTCAGCCCCCCCCCCCGTTGTCCGTGTCCATTGGTTAGGCCTATATGCTTGCATATAAGTCCTTTGGTTGATCTTTCCCCCTTACCCCTACCCTCCCCTACCTTCCCTCCAAGGCCCGACAGTCCAATCAATGCCTCTCCGTCTCTGGATCAGTCCTTGTTCATCAGTTTATGTTGTTCATTATATTCCACAAATGAGTGAGATCCTGTGGTATTTATCCGCTCTCCAGTTCCATCCATGCTGTGGCAAATGGTAAGAGTTCCTTTTTCTTCTTCCTCTTCTTAAAGAATACCTTTCAGCATTTCATATAATGCTGGTTTGGTGGTGATGAACTCCTTTAGCTTTTTCTTATCTGTGAAGCTCTTTATCTGACCTTCCATTCTGAATGATAGCTTTGCTGGATAAAGTAATCTTGGTTGCAGGTTCTTGCTATTCATATCTTTGAATATTTCTTGCCACTCTCTTCTGGCCTGCATGGTTTCTGTTGAGAAATCAGCTGACAGTCGAATGGGTACTCCCTTGTAGGTAACTGACTGTCTTTCTCTTGCTGCTTTTAAGATTCTCTCTTTATCTTTTGCTCTTGGCATTTTAATTATGATGTGTCTTGGTGTGGTCCTCTTTGGATTCCTTTTGTTTGGGGTTCTCTGCGCTTCCTGGACTTGTAAGTCCATTTCTTTCACCAGGTAGGGGAAGTTTTCTGTCATTATTTCTTCAAAAAGGTTTTCAATATCTTGCCCTCTCTCTCCTTCTGGTACCCATATAATTCTGATGTTGGTATGCTTGAAGTTGTCCCAGAGGTTCCTTACACTATCTTCATATTTTTTGAATCTCTTTTCTTTTTTCTTTTTCGGTTGGGTATTTTTTGTTTCTTTGTATTTCAAATCTTTGACTTGATTCTTGGGATCCTCTTGTCTGCTGTTGGATCTCTGTAAATTATTCTTTATTTCAGTCAGTGTATGCTTAATTTCTAGTTGGTCCTTTTTCATGTCCTCCATGGTCTCACTATACTCCTTGAGGGATTCATTAAATTTATCAGCGGTTTCCATAAAATTCTTGAAAAACCTTATAAACGTGGCCTTGAACTCTATATCCAGTCGTTTGCTTTCCTCCGTTTCTGCCATTTGTGACCTTTTTCTTTGTCTCCGCATTTTGGCTGCTTCCCTGTGTTGATAGAGTGGCCCTGCGCGCCAGGTGTCCTGTAGGGTCCAGTGGCTCAGCCTCCCCAGTTACCTGGGGTAGACACTGTTGGTGCACTCTTGGTGCCTTGGTTGTTGTAGGATCACTGGGAGGAATTGACCTCCAGGCCAATTGGCTGTGGGAATCAGCTGTGTCTGGAGTGGGAGAATGGTCCCCCTCTGACCACTGGGTACAGTGGCTCCTGGATCGAAGGAGGTGCTAATTCAGCCCCTGCCTGAGGCCACACAGCAGGAGCCACGAAGAGGCTCAGCTGTGAAGCAATGCAAGCCGCTGTGGGGCCTTGGGCCTTCTCTTGGAAGTTCCGGGTCTGCCTGGCTGGGCTGTAGTTAGGTACATTCACATGCAAAAGCCTCTGCTGCAGCCTGGGTGGGGCGGGGTCTCAGGGAGTCAAAGGGCAGTGAAAGCAGCTATGGTGATTCTCTGCGCCCTGAATCGCGCGTCTCAGTGTCCCCGTAATGGCTGCCAGCACCTCTGAGGGAAAGCCGCCCTCAAGTTCGCCCGCTGCCGCCTGACAGACCAGCCTCTCCCCGTATGAGCCCTGGGTCCCCAGAGGCCCGCTGGAACCGGAGTTCAGAACAGTCGGGAGCTTGTGATTCAAAAAGACAGCCGCGTCCTCAGGCGCCACCCCATTTCCACGCGCGCGAGCCGCAGTACCTCTGCACTTCACCTCTGCAGCTCCTCTGGCTCTCAGCGTGCCCCGCTTTTCTTCTAGTTGTAGAAATTACACTCAGCCAGCCTTCCTGTTGTTCTGGACGATGTTTGCTCTGACCCTTGCGGCATTCTTCAATTGTTGTGTGAGGCGACAATTTCCCGGTGTTTATCTATGCCGCCATCTTAGTTTCTCCCTCAACATTTTTTTTATTAAGCTATTACATATGTACTTATCCCCCCATTGCCCCCCACCCCACTCCCGTTCATGAACTCACACCCCTAGGTCTGTGTCCATTGGTTATGCTTATATGCATGTATACAAGTCCTTTGGTTGACCTCTATCCCTTACCCCCAACCTCCCCTATGTTCCCTCTGAGGGTTGAGCATCTGATCAATGCTTCTGTCTTTTGTATATATATACTCAAAAGGGGAATTGTTGGATCATATGGTAATTCTAGGTTTAACAACCCCCCCCCCCTGCTAATTTATCTTGAAATTTATTGTTGAAATTATTATAGATGTCCCTTTCTATCCCCCATTGATCCCCTCCACCCTGCCTAGGTTTAATATTTTGAGAAACAGCAAATGGTTTCCCACAGTGGCATTTTTTTTACTTTTCCACCAGTAATCACAGGGTTCCAGTTTCAACATCCTCACTTATTTTTTTCATTGTTTAATATATCAGTCATCTCAGTAGGTATGACATGGTATCTCACTGTGGTATTGATTTGCATTTGCCTAATGATTAAACATGCTGAGCACTGTTTCATGAGCTCATTGGCCATTTAGAGAAATGTCAGTTCAAGCCCTCTGTCCAGTTTTAAATTGAATTGTCTGATCTGTGGTTGTTGAATTTAGGAAAAACCGGCATTAGAGCTGCACTCCCACCTGAAATGTCCCAAATCTACGCTGTACCTATTATTGTCTCAGCTTCCTTTTATGAAATCCCATCCTCCCAGTCTCTAAAAGCAGATAGTATTTTTATTTTTATTTTTTAAATTTATATTGTTGAAAGTATTACATACGTTCTCCTTTCCCCGCATTAATCTCTTCCGGGCCATTCCCATCCCCACCCCAATAGTATTTTCATACTCTCCCTTACTCCTGATGTCTCAGGACTTGCACCTTCCCTCAACTCTGTCTCTCATTTCTGTCTTCTCTCTTCAGAGCCAATCTTTTTCCCCTGAACAGTATCCTTGACAACATTCTCTCTACTCTCCAGCCAATCCTACAGATCCTACACACTGCCACCAAAGTCGTATCTTCTCAAAATACAGAACTGAAGATGTACTTTCCATTTTAACATCCTTGACAGGCTCCTTCTGTGTACAGTTTAAATTTCAAGTTCCCAGGTACAAACAAGGCCCTTCAGTTTGGATCCACTCAGCACCTGCAAGCATCTCTCCACACCCAAACCCTGTGTACATCCATTCTGAACTTAGAAAACAAGTTTTTCCATAAATCATTTGGCTGATTCGCTCTGCCTAGAATGCCCTTCTTTTCCCAACTTCCAGTTCAAACAGCAACTTCTTTGAGAAATCCTTCCTTCAGAGCCAGTCCCCTGACTCTCACCACACTGTGGACACACAGGTATTATATGGCATTTTAATTTATCTGCATACAGCATTGTAGTTATCTGTTTTTATTCGTTCAACTAAATCTGAGTCACATACACCTGGTATTGATTCCTAACCAAAATATAAAATATCTTCCCCCATATAGTAAGAAGACTATAGTAAGAAGACTAAAGAACAATATGTTTTCCAGACCAAAAGGACTGAAATTAAAAATCTTATTGTTCTATTTACAAGCAATCTTATAACGGAGACAAAAGAGACAATTCATCTAATTGCACATCCATGGAATCTAGTAAACATGCAATCATCCTTTGGAGAATTTAAGATGGAAACATAGAAGCAAAGAATTAGTTTGAGCCCGGCCAGCATGACTCTGTGGTTAAGCATTGACCAATGAACCAGGAGGTCACAGTTTGATTCCAGGTCAGGGCATATGTTTGAGTTGCAGCCTCGATCCCCAGGAGGCAGCCAATCAATGATTCTCTCTCATCATTGATGTTTCTATCTCTCTCTCCCTCTCCCTTCCTCTCTGAAATATAGAAATAGATATTTAAAAAAAACAAACAAACACTTGTTGAATATTGTCATGCCACTTTCACAACTACACTGACCATATGGTGACATGGGGTGGGGTGGGGGGTGGAAATATCATCAAAATGGTCACTGGCGTCCTAGCTGGTTTGGCTCAGTGGATAGAGCGTTAGCCTGTAGACTGAAGGGTCCCAGGCTCGATTCTAGTCAAGGGCACATGCCCGGGTTGCGGGCTCAATCCCCAGTAGGGGGCATGCAGGAGGCAGCCGATCAATGATTCTCTCTCATCATTGATGTTTCTATCTTTCTATCCCTCTCCCTTCCTCTCTGAAATCAATACAAATATATTTTTTAAAAAATGGTCACTGGCTTCAACACTCCTGGACAGAAATGCTTTTACACATGCCCTCCAGTTTAGGAATAATTCAGTTTATCGTTCCCAGTATATTGTTAGAAGGGTCCAATGTTCATCAGGAAACAGTTAATGGGGGAACACACAAAAACGCAATATCTAGGTACCAAGATTGCAGTGCTTACCACTAAGGAATTTAACATTAGTAAAAAAGTCTTGAAATCTCTGGTCAATAGCCCAACAATTAATTCAACTGCTATAAATATATTCTCCCCCGCCCCAAAACTTTTTATTCTGAAAATATCCAGTAAGAAAAGTTGAAATAATACAGTGAACACCTGTTTCATCTAAATCTAAAAGTTGTTAAGGCCTAGCCGGTTTGGCTCAGTGGATAGAGCATCGGCCTGCGGACTGGTCCTGGGTTTGATTCCAGTCAAGGGCACATACCCAGGTTGCAGGCTCAATCCCCAGTAGTGGGCATGCAGGAGGCAGCCGATCAATGATTCTCTTCTTACCATTGATGTTAATGATGTTTCTCTCTCTCTCTCTCTCTCTCTCTCTCTCTCTCTCTCTCTCTCTCTCTCTCCTCCCTTCCTCACTAAAATCAATAAAAAATGTTTTAAAAATAAACAAATAAATCTAACAGTGGTTACCATTCTGCCATATCTGCTTATGTGCATGTGAGGGATTTGAGTGGGGGGTGCTGACTACCTGAAAATCCCCCACATCATGACTTCCTCATGCATTTCCCCAAAATAAATATTCTCTCCTAAACACCACAAAACCATCATCTTGCCCAAGAAAAAATTTTTCTAACATCACCTAATATTCAGTCCATTTGCAACTTTTTCAAATTTCCCCCAAAATGTTTTTTAAGACAATTTTCTAGAACCAGGACTCAATCAAAGTTCATTCAAAATGGTGCAAAAAATATTGCATCTGGTGATGTCCTTTAGTCTCTTTTAACCTAGAATAGGCCCCAACTTTTTTCCCCCTCTATGACTCTTTTTTTTTTTGCTGTTAACTACTGTTCTTTTTTTCCTTTTTTTTATTAATTAAATCATTATGTTCAGATTATTAAATTTGTTCCTTTTTCCCCACCCCCATAAATCCCCTCCACCCATTTCCCACCCCACCCTCCTCCCTCACTCCCCTTCCACTGTCCTCATCCATAGGTTCACTATTTTTGTAGTCTCTTCCTGCATTCCCCTCACCCCTTTGCCCCCCAAGAATAGCCAGTCCACTCCCTTTACATGCCCCCTGATTCTATTATAATCACCAGTTCATTCTGTTCATCAGATTGTTTACTTGATTTTCAGATTCACTTGTTGATAGATGTGTATTTAGTGTTCATAATTCGTATCTTTACCTTTTTCTTCTTCCTCCTCTTCTGAAAGGATACCTTTCAGCATTTCATATAATATTGGTTTGGTGGTGAACTCCTTTAGCTTTTTCTTATCTGTGAAGCTCTTTATCTGACCTTCAATTCTGAATGATAGCTTTGCTGGATAAAGTAATCTTGGTTGTAGGTTCTTGGCATTCATCACTTTGAATATTTCTTGCCACTCCCTTCTGGCCTGCAAAGTTTCTGTTGAGAAATCAGCTGACAGTCATATGGGTACTCCCTTGTAGGTAACTGACTTTCTGTCTCTTGATGCTTTCAAGATTCTCTCTTTGTCTTTTGCTCTTGGCATTTTAATTATGATGTGTCTTGGTGTGGTCCTCTTTGGATTCCTTTTGTTTGGGGTTCTCTGCGCTTCCTGGACTTGTAAGTCCATTTCTTTCACCAGGTAGGGGAAGTTTTCTGTCATTATTTCTTCAAAAAGGTTTTCAATATCTTGCCCTCTCTCTCCTTCTGGTACCCATATAATTCTGATGTTGGTATGCTTGAAGTTGTCCCAGAGGTTCCTTACACTATCTTCATATTTTTTGAATCTCTTTTCTTTTTTCTTTTTCGGTTGGGTATTTTTTGTTTCTTTGTATTTCAAATCTTTGACTTGATTCTTGGGATCCTCTTGTCTGCTGTTGGATCTCTGTAAATTATTCTTTATTTCAGTCAGTGTATGCTTAATTTCTAGTTGGTCCTTTTTCATGTCCTCCATGGTCTCACTATACTCCTTGAGGGATTCATTAAATTTATCAGCGGTTTCCATAAAATTCTTGAAAAACCTTATAAACGTGGCCTTGAACTCTATATCCAGTCGTTTGCTTTCCTCCGTTTCTGCCATTTGTGACCTTTTTCTTTGTCTCCGCATTTTGGCTGCTTCCCTGTGTTGATAGAGTGGCCCTGCGCGCCAGGTGTCCTGTAGGGTCCAGTGGCTCAGCCTCCCCAGTTACCTGGGGTAGACACTGTTGGTGCACTCTTGGTGCCTTGGTTGTTGTAGGATCACTGGGAGGAATTGACCTCCAGGCCAATTGGCTGTGGGAATCAGCTGTGTCTGGAGTGGGAGAATGGTCCCCCTCTGACCACTGGGTACAGTGGCTCCTGGATCGAAGGAGGTGCTAATTCAGCCCCTGCCTGAGGCCACACAGCAGGAGCCACGAAGAGGCTCAGCTGTGAAGCAATGCAAGCCGCTGTGGGGCCTTGGGCCTTCTCTTGGAAGTTCCGGGTCTGCCTGGCTGGGCTGTAGTTAGGTACATTCACATGCAAAAGCCTCTGCTGCAGCCTGGGTGGGGCGGGGTCTCAGGGAGTCAAAGGGCAGTGAAAGCAGCTATGGTGATTCTCTGCGCCCTGAATCGCGCGTCTCAGTGTCCCCGTAATGGCTGCCAGCACCTCTGAGGGAAAGCCGCCCTCAAGTTCGCCCGCTGCCGCCTGACAGACCAGCCTCTCCCCGTATGAGCCCTGGGTCCCCAGAGGCCCGCTGGAACCGGAGTTCAGAACAGTCGGGAGCTTGTGATTCAAAAAGACAGCCGCGTCCTCAGGCGCCACCCCATTTCCACGCGCGCGAGCCGCAGTACCTCTGCACTTCACCTCTGCAGCTCCTCTGGCTCTCAGCGTGCCCCGCTTTTCTTCTAGTTGTAGAAATTACACTCAGCCAGCCTTCCTGTTGTTCTGGACGATGTTTGCTCTGACCCTTGCGGCATTCTTCAATTGTTGTGTGAGGCGACAATTTCCCGGTGTTTATCTATGCCGCCATCTTAGTTTCTCCCTCAACATTTTTTTTATTAAGCTATTACATATGTACTTATCCCCCCATTGCCCCCCACCCCACTCCCGTTCATGAACTCACACCCCTAGGTCTGTGTCCATTGGTTATGCTTATATGCATGTATACAAGTCCTTTGGTTGACCTCTATCCCTTACCCCCAACCTCCCCTATGTTCCCTCTGAGGGTTGAGCATCTGATCAATGCTTCTGTCTTTTGCGTATATATACTCAAAAGGGGAATTGTTGGATCATATGGTAATTCTAGGTTTAACAACCCCCCCCCCCCTGCTAATTTATCTTGAAATTTATTGTTGAAATTATTATAGATGTCCCTTTCTATCCCCCATTGATCCCCTCCACCCTGCCTAGGTTTAATATTTTGAGAAACAGCAAATGGTTTCCCACAGTGGCATTTTTTTTACTTTTCCACCAGTAATCACAGGGTTCCAGTTTCAACATCCTCACTTATTTTTTTCATTGTTTAATATATCAGTCATCTCAGTAGGTATGACATGGTATCTCACTGTGGTATTGATTTGCATTTGCCTAATGATTAAACATGCTGAGCACTGTTTCATGAGCTCATTGGCCATTTAGAGAAATGTCAGTTCAAGCCCTCTGTCCAGTTTTAAATTGAATTGTCTGATCTGTGGTTGTTGAATTTAGGAAAAACCGGCATTAGAGCTGCACTCCCACCTGAAATGTCCCAAATCTACGCTGTACCTATTATTGTCTCAGCTTCCTTTTATGAAATCCCATCCTCCCAGTCTCTAAAAGCAGATAGTATTTTTATTTTTATTTTTTAAATTTATATTGTTGAAAGTATTACATACGTTCTCCTTTCCCCGCATTAATCTCTTCCGGGCCATTCCCATCCCCACCCCAATAGTATTTTCATACTCTCCCTTACTCCTGATGTCTCAGGACTTGCACCTTCCCTCAACTCTGTCTCTCATTTCTGTCTTCTCTCTTCAGAGCCAATCTTTTTCCCCTGAACAGTATCCTTGACAACATTCTCTCTACTCTCCAGCCAATCCTACAGATCCTACACACTGCCACCAAAGTCGTATCTTCTCAAAATACAGAACTGAAGATGTACTTTCCATTTTAACATCCTTGACAGGCTCCTTCTGTGTACAGTTTAAATTTCAAGTTCCCAGGTACAAACAAGGCCCTTCAGTTTGGATCCACTCAGCACCTGCAAGCATCTCTCCACACCCAAACCCTGTGTACATCCATTCTGAACTTAGAAAACAAGTTTTTCCATAAATCATTTGGCTGATTCGCTCTGCCTAGAATGCCCTTCTTTTCCCAACTTCCAGTTCAAACAGCAACTTCTTTGAGAAATCCTTCCTTCAGAGCCAGTCCCCTGACTCTCACCACACTGTGGACACACAGGTATTATATGGCATTTTAATTTATCTGCATACAGCATTGTAGTTATCTGTTTTTATTCGTTCAACTAAATCTGAGTCACATACACCTGGTATTGATTCCTAACCAAAATATAAAATATCTTCCCCCATATAGTAAGAAGACTATAGTAAGAAGACTAAAGAACAATATGTTTTCCAGACCAAAAGGACTGAAATTAAAAATCTTATTGTTCTATTTACAAGCAATCTTATAACGGAGACAAAAGAGACAATTCATCTAATTGCACATCCATGGAATCTAGTAAACATGCAATCATCCTTTGGAGAATTTAAGATGGAAACATAGAAGCAAAGAATTAGTTTGAGCCCGGCCAGCATGACTCTGTGGTTAAGCATTGACCAATGAACCAGGAGGTCACAGTTTGATTCCAGGTCAGGGCATATGTTTGAGTTGCAGCCTCGATCCCCAGGAGGCAGCCAATCAATGATTCTCTCTCATCATTGATGTTTCTATCTCTCTCTCCCTCTCCCTTCCTCTCTGAAATATAGAAATAGATATTTAAAAAAAACAAACAAACACTTGTTGAATATTGTCATGCCACTTTCACAACTACACTGACCATATGGTGACATGGGGTGGGGTGGGGGGTGGAAATATCATCAAAATGGTCACTGGCGTCCTAGCTGGTTTGGCTCAGTGGATAGAGCGTTAGCCTGTAGACTGAAGGGTCCCAGGCTCGATTCTAGTCAAGGGCACATGCCCGGGTTGCGGGCTCAATCCCCAGTAGGGGGCATGCAGGAGGCAGCCGATCAATGATTCTCTCTCATCATTGATGTTTCTATCTTTCTATCCCTCTCCCTTCCTCTCTGAAATCAATACAAATATATTTTTTAAAAAATGGTCACTGGCTTCAACACTCCTGGACAGAAATGCTTTTACACATGCCCTCCAGTTTAGGAATAATTCAGTTTATCGTTCCCAGTATATTGTTAGAAGGGTCCAATGTTCATCAGGAAACAGTTAATGGGGGAACACACAAAAACGCAATATCTAGGTACCAAGATTGCAGTGCTTACCACTAAGGAATTTAACATTAGTAAAAAAGTCTTGAAATCTCTGGTCAATAGCCCAACAATTAATTCAACTGCTATAAATATATTCTCCCCCGCCCCAAAACTTTTTATTCTGAAAATATCCAGTAAGAAAAGTTGAAATAATACAGTGAACACCTGTTTCATCTAAATCTAAAAGTTGTTAAGGCCTAGCCGGTTTGGCTCAGTGGATAGAGCATCGGCCTGCGGACTGGTCCTGGGTTTGATTCCAGTCAAGGGCACATACCCAGGTTGCAGGCTCAATCCCCAGTAGTGGGCATGCAGGAGGCAGCCGATCAATGATTCTCTTCTTACCATTGATGTTAATGATGTTTCTCTCTCTCTCTCTCTCTCTCTCTCTCTCTCTCTCTCTCTCTCTCTCTCTCTCTCTCTCTCTCCCTCCCTTCCTCACTAAAATCAATAAAAAATGTTTTAAAAATAAACAAATAAATCTAACAGTGGTTACCATTCTGCCATATCTGCTTATGTGCATGTGAGGGATTTGAGTGGGGGGTGCTGACTACCTGAAAATCCCCCACATCATGACTTCCTCATGCATTTCCCCAAAATAAATATTCTCTCCTAAACACCACAAAACCATCATCTTGCCCAAGAAAAAATTTTTCTAACATCACCTAATATTCAGTCCATTTGCAACTTTTTCAAATTTCCCCCAAAATGTTTTTTAAGACAATTTTCTAGAACCAGGACTCAATCAAAGTTCATTCAAAATGGTGCAAAAAATATTGCATCTGGTGATGTCCTTTAGTCTCTTTTAACCTAGAATAGGCCCCAACTTTTTTCCCCCTCTATGACTCTTTTTTTTTTTGCTGTTAACTACTGTTCTTTTTTTCCTTTTTTTTATTAATTAAATCATTATGTTCAGATTATTAAATTTGTTCCTTTTTCCCCACCCCCATAAATCCCCTCCACCCATTTCCCACCCCACCCTCCTCCCTCACTCCCCTTCCACTGTCCTCATCCATAGGTTCACTATTTTTGTAGTCTCTTCCTGCATTCCCCTCACCCCTTTGCCCCCCAAGAATAGCCAGTCCACTCCCTTTACATGCCCCCTGATTCTATTATAATCACCAGTTCATTCTGTTCATCAGATTGTTTACTTGATTTTCAGATTCACTTGTTGATAGATGTGTATTTAGTGTTCATAATTCGTATCTTTACCTTTTTCTTCTTCCTCCTCTTCTGAAAGGATACCTTTCAGCATTTCATATAATATTGGTTTGGTGGTGAACTCCTTTAGCTTTTTCTTATCTGTGAAGCTCTTTATCTGACCTTCAATTCTGAATGATAGCTTTGCTGGATAAAGTAATCTTGGTTGTAGGTTCTTGGCATTCATCACTTTGAATATTTCTTGCCACTCCCTTCTGGCCTGCAAAGTTTCTGTTGAGAAATCAGCTGACAGTCATATGGGTACTCCCTTGTAGGTAACTGACTTTCTGTCTCTTGATGCTTTCAAGATTCTCTCTTTGTCTTTTGCTCTTGGCATTTTAATTATGATGTGTCTTGGTGTGGTCCTCTTTGGATTCCTTTTGTTTGGGGTTCTCTGCGCTTCCTGGACTTGTAAGTCCATTTCTTTCACCAGGTAGGGGAAGTTTTCTGTCATTATTTCTTCAAAAAGGTTTTCAATATCTTGCCCTCTCTCTCCTTCTGGTACCCATATAATTCTGATGTTGGTATGCTTGAAGTTGTCCCAGAGGTTCCTTACACTATCTTCATATTTTTTGAATCTCTTTTCTTTTTTCTTTTTCGGTTGGGTATTTTTTGTTTCTTTGTATTTCAAATCTTTGACTTGATTCTTGGGATCCTCTTGTCTGCTGTTGGATCTCTGTAAATTATTCTTTATTTCAGTCAGTGTATGCTTAATTTCTAGTTGGTCCTTTTTCATGTCCTCCATGGTCTCACTATACTCCTTGAGGGATTCATTAAATTTATCAGCGGTTTCCATAAAATTCTTGAAAAACCTTATAAACGTGGCCTTGAACTCTATATCCAGTCGTTTGCTTTCCTCCGTTTCTGCCATTTGTGACCTTTTTCTTTGTCTCCGCATTTTGGCTGCTTCCCTGTGTTGATAGAGTGGCCCTGCGCGCCAGGTGTCCTGTAGGGTCCAGTGGCTCAGCCTCCCCAGTTACCTGGGGTAGACACTGTTGGTGCACTCTTGGTGCCTTGGTTGTTGTAGGATCACTGGGAGGAATTGACCTCCAGGCCAATTGGCTGTGGGAATCAGCTGTGTCTGGAGTGGGAGAATGGTCCCCCTCTGACCACTGGGTACAGTGGCTCCTGGATCGAAGGAGGTGCTAATTCAGCCCCTGCCTGAGGCCACACAGCAGGAGCCACGAAGAGGCTCAGCTGTGAAGCAATGCAAGCCGCTGTGGGGCCTTGGGCCTTCTCTTGGAAGTTCCGGGTCTGCCTGGCTGGGCTGTAGTTAGGTACATTCACATGCAAAAGCCTCTGCTGCAGCCTGGGTGGGGCGGGGTCTCAGGGAGTCAAAGGGCAGTGAAAGCAGCTATGGTGATTCTCTGCGCCCTGAATCGCGCGTCTCAGTGTCCCCGTAATGGCTGCCAGCACCTCTGAGGGAAAGCCGCCCTCAAGTTCGCCCGCTGCCGCCTGACAGACCAGCCTCTCCCCGTATGAGCCCTGGGTCCCCAGAGGCCCGCTGGAACCGGAGTTCAGAACAGTCGGGAGCTTGTGATTCAAAAAGACAGCCGCGTCCTCAGGCGCCACCCCATTTCCACGCGCGCGAGCCGCAGTACCTCTGCACTTCACCTCTGCAGCTCCTCTGGCTCTCAGCGTGCCCCGCTTTTCTTCTAGTTGTAGAAATTACACTCAGCCAGCCTTCCTGTTGTTCTGGACGATGTTTGCTCTGACCCTTGCGGCATTCTTCAATTGTTGTGTGAGGCGACAATTTCCCGGTGTTTATCTATGCCGCCATCTTAGTTTCTCCCTCAACATTTTTTTTATTAAGCTATTACATATGTACTTATCCCCCCATTGCCCCCCACCCCACTCCCGTTCATGAACTCACACCCCTAGGTCTGTGTCCATTGGTTATGCTTATATGCATGTATACAAGTCCTTTGGTTGACCTCTATCCCTTACCCCCAACCTCCCCTATGTTCCCTCTGAGGGTTGAGCATCTGATCAATGCTTCTGTCTTTTGCGTATATATACTCAAAAGGGGAATTGTTGGATCATATGGTAATTCTAGGTTTAACAACCCCCCCCCCCTGCTAATTTATCTTGAAATTTATTGTTGAAATTATTATAGATGTCCCTTTCTATCCCCCATTGATCCCCTCCACCCTGCCTAGGTTTAATATTTTGAGAAACAGCAAATGGTTTCCCACAGTGGCATTTTTTTTACTTTTCCACCAGTAATCACAGGGTTCCAGTTTCAACATCCTCACTTATTTTTTTCATTGTTTAATATATCAGTCATCTCAGTAGGTATGACATGGTATCTCACTGTGGTATTGATTTGCATTTGCCTAATGATTAAACATGCTGAGCACTGTTTCATGAGCTCATTGGCCATTTAGAGAAATGTCAGTTCAAGCCCTCTGTCCAGTTTTAAATTGAATTGTCTGATCTGTGGTTGTTGAATTTAGGAAAAACCGGCATTAGAGCTGCACTCCCACCTGAAATGTCCCAAATCTACGCTGTACCTATTATTGTCTCAGCTTCCTTTTATGAAATCCCATCCTCCCAGTCTCTAAAAGCAGATAGTATTTTTATTTTTATTTTTTAAATTTATATTGTTGAAAGTATTACATACGTTCTCCTTTCCCCGCATTAATCTCTTCCGGGCCATTCCCATCCCCACCCCAATAGTATTTTCATACTCTCCCTTACTCCTGATGTCTCAGGACTTGCACCTTCCCTCAACTCTGTCTCTCATTTCTGTCTTCTCTCTTCAGAGCCAATCTTTTTCCCCTGAACAGTATCCTTGACAACATTCTCTCTACTCTCCAGCCAATCCTACAGATCCTACACACTGCCACCAAAGTCGTATCTTCTCAAAATACAGAACTGAAGATGTACTTTCCATTTTAACATCCTTGACAGGCTCCTTCTGTGTACAGTTTAAATTTCAAGTTCCCAGGTACAAACAAGGCCCTTCAGTTTGGATCCACTCAGCACCTGCAAGCATCTCTCCACACCCAAACCCTGTGTACATCCATTCTGAACTTAGAAAACAAGTTTTTCCATAAATCATTTGGCTGATTCGCTCTGCCTAGAATGCCCTTCTTTTCCCAACTTCCAGTTCAAACAGCAACTTCTTTGAGAAATCCTTCCTTCAGAGCCAGTCCCCTGACTCTCACCACACTGTGGACACACAGGTATTATATGGCATTTTAATTTATCTGCATACAGCATTGTAGTTATCTGTTTTTATTCGTTCAACTAAATCTGAGTCACATACACCTGGTATTGATTCCTAACCAAAATATAAAATATCTTCCCCCATATAGTAAGAAGACTATAGTAAGAAGACTAAAGAACAATATGTTTTCCAGACCAAAAGGACTGAAATTAAAAATCTTATTGTTCTATTTACAAGCAATCTTATAACGGAGACAAAAGAGACAATTCATCTAATTGCACATCCATGGAATCTAGTAAACATGCAATCATCCTTTGGAGAATTTAAGATGGAAACATAGAAGCAAAGAATTAGTTTGAGCCCGGCCAGCATGACTCTGTGGTTAAGCATTGACCAATGAACCAGGAGGTCACAGTTTGATTCCAGGTCAGGGCCTATGTTTGAGTTGCAGCCTCGATCCCCAGGAGGCAGCCAATCAATGATTCTCTCTCATCATTGATGTTTCTATCTCTCTCTCCCTCTCCCTTCCTCTCTGAAATATAGAAATAGATATTTAAAAAAAACAAACAAACACTTGTTGAATATTGTCATGCCACTTTCACAACTACACTGACCATATGGTGACATGGGGTGGGGTGGGGGGTGGAAATATCATCAAAATGGTCACTGGCGTCCTAGCTGGTTTGGCTCAGTGGATAGAGCGTTAGCCTGTAGACTGAAGGGTCCCAGGCTCGATTCTAGTCAAGGGCACATGCCCGGGTTGCGGGCTCAATCCCCAGTAGGGGGCATGCAGGAGGCAGCCGATCAATGATTCTCTCTCATCATTGATGTTTCTATCTTTCTATCCCTCTCCCTTCCTCTCTGAAATCAATACAAATATATTTTTTAAAAAATGGTCACTGGCTTCAACACTCCTGGACAGAAATGCTTTTACACATGCCCTCCAGTTTAGGAATAATTCAGTTTATCGTTCCCAGTATATTGTTAGAAGGGTCCAATGTTCATCAGGAAACAGTTAATGGGGGAACACACAAAAACGCAATATCTAGGTACCAAGATTGCAGTGCTTACCACTAAGGAATTTAACATTAGTAAAAAAGTCTTGAAATCTCTGGTCAATAGCCCAACAATTAATTCAACTGCTATAAATATATTCTCCCCCGCCCCAAAACTTTTTATTCTGAAAATATCCAGTAAGAAAAGTTGAAATAATACAGTGAACACCTGTTTCATCTAAATCTAAAAGTTGTTAAGGCCTAGCCGGTTTGGCTCAGTGGATAGAGCATCGGCCTGCGGACTGGTCCTGGGTTTGATTCCAGTCAAGGGCACATACCCAGGTTGCAGGCTCAATCCCCAGTAGTGGGCATGCAGGAGGCAGCCGATCAATGATTCTCTTCTTACCATTGATGTTAATGATGTTTCTCTCTCTCTCTCTCTCTCTCTCTCTCTCTCTCTCTCTCTCTCTCTCTCTCTCCCTCCCTTCCTCACTAAAATCAATAAAAAATGTTTTAAAAATAAACAAATAAATCTAACAGTGGTTACCATTCTGCCATATCTGCTTATGTGCATGTGAGGGATTTGAGTGGGGGGTGCTGACTACCTGAAAATCCCCCACATCATGACTTCCTCATGCATTTCCCCAAAATAAATATTCTCTCCTAAACACCACAAAACCATCATCTTGCCCAAGAAAAAATTTTTCTAACATCACCTAATATTCAGTCCATTTGCAACTTTTTCAAATTTCCCCCAAAATGTTTTTTAAGACAATTTTCTAGAACCAGGACTCAATCAAAGTTCATTCAAAATGGTGCAAAAAATATTGCATCTGGTGATGTCCTTTAGTCTCTTTTAACCTAGAATAGGCCCCAACTTTTTTCCCCCTCTATGACTCTTTTTTTTTTTGCTGTTAACTACTGTTCTTTTTTTCCTTTTTTTTATTAATTAAATCATTATGTTCAGATTATTAAATTTGTTCCTTTTTCCCCACCCCCATAAATCCCCTCCACCCATTTCCCACCCCACCCTCCTCCCTCACTCCCCTTCCACTGTCCTCATCCATAGGTTCACTATTTTTGTAGTCTCTTCCTGCATTCCCCTCACCCCTTTGCCCCCCAAGAATAGCCAGTCCACTCCCTTTACATGCCCCCTGATTCTATTATAATCACCAGTTCATTCTGTTCATCAGATTGTTTACTTGATTTTCAGATTCACTTGTTGATAGATGTGTATTTAGTGTTCATAATTCGTATCTTTACCTTTTTCTTCTTCCTCCTCTTCTGAAAGGATACCTTTCAGCATTTCATATAATATTGGTTTGGTGGTGAACTCCTTTAGCTTTTTCTTATCTGTGAAGCTCTTTATCTGACCTTCAATTCTGAATGATAGCTTTGCTGGATAAAGTAATCTTGGTTGTAGGTTCTTGGCATTCATCACTTTGAATATTTCTTGCCACTCCCTTCTGGCCTGCAAAGTTTCTGTTGAGAAATCAGCTGACAGTCATATGGGTACTCCCTTGTAGGTAACTGACTTTCTGTCTCTTGATGCTTTCAAGATTCTCTCTTTGTCTTTTGCTCTTGGCATTTTAATTATGATGTGTCTTGGTGTGGTCCTCTTTGGATTCCTTTTGTTTTGGATTCTCTGCGCTTCCTGGACTTGTAAGTCCATTTATTTCACCAGGTAGAGGAAGTTTTCTTTCATTATTTATTCAAATAGGTTTTCAATATCTTGCTCTCTCTCTTCTTCTGGCACCCCTATAATTCAGATGTTGGTATGCTTAAAGCTCTTCCAGAGGCTCCTTACACTATCTTCGTATTTTTGGATTCTTTTTTCATTTTGCTCTTCTGGTTGGGTGTTTATTGCTTCTTCTATTTCAAATCGTTGACTTGATTCTTGCAATCCTCTAGTCTGCTGTTGGGAGTCTGTATACTATTCTTTATTTCACTCAGTGTATGCTTAATTTCTTGTTGGCCCTTTATCACAACCTCGAGGGTCTCATTATATGTCTTGTAGATCTCATTAAGTTTATCGGCAGTTTCTAGAAAATTCTTGAAAACCCTTAAAAGTGTGGTTTTGAACTCTATATCCAGTAGTTTGCTTTCCTCCATTTCTGTCATTTGTGTCCTTTTTCTTTGTCTCTGCATTTTTTATGCTTCCCTGTGTTGATAAAGTGGTTTTCTGTGCTGAGTGTCCACTAGGGCCCACTGGTTCAGCCTCCCCAATTACCTGAGGAGGACACTCTTGCTGCACCCCCTTGTGTTCTTTGTGCACAGTCTTGTAGTTAAGCCTTGATTGTTGTAGTTATCACTGGGAGGAATTGACCTCCAGGCCAATTGCCTGTGAGAATCAGCTGTGTCTGCAGTGGGAGAACTTCTGTGCTGGACACACCCCTCTGGGGCAAGACTTGCTTCAATGGGGCCTCGATGCTCACTGAGTCTGCCCCCTGAGTGTGTCCTTTATGGTTCCATGGAGCTGCAAACTAGATGGTCCCACTCTGACCTCTGGGTTTCCTGGCTCCTGGACCTCTAGGGAGGTGCTAATCTAGCCTTTGCCTGAGGCTATCCAGTAAAAGCTTCCCTGCAAGGCTTGGGCGGGGCAGCTCCCACAGGATCAACAGGGCGGGGCTAGCAGTTATGGCTACTCTCAGTCCAGCCCTCAGAGGCTCTGCTTCTCAATGTCCTGGTAATTGCTGCAAGCCCCTCAGAGAGAAAGCTGCCCTTGAGATCTGACCTATGCCAGACAGTCCCGCTTCTCCCGTATGAGTCTGGGTCCCTAGAGACTTCCCTGGAACTAGAGCTCAGAGCCTGAGACTCCCTCCTGATTGGAAACGACAACCGCGCCCTGAGCCGCCAGCCCGTTCTGCATGCACATCCGCACCATAGTATTTTACTGCCGTACTGCGACTCCTCTGAGTCTCCGTATGCTTTTCTCTTTCCTTCTCCCTTCTAGTTGTAGAATTTCCACTCAGCCAACCTTCCTGTGGTTCTGGATGATGCCCATTCCGTCTTTTAGTTGTATTTTTGAAGTGGTTGTTTGAGGCAGCAAACTCCAGTGTTTACCTATGCGGCCATCTTGGTTTCTCTCCATGACTGACCCTTTAAGGAGACCAGAATGTAGACTATCCCGTATTCTGGATTTGTCTAATTGTATCTCATAGTGTTTTTTTCTTTAAGTCTTTATTATAGAAAATTTCAAATATATACAAAGTAAACAAAGTAACATAATAAATCTCCAACAGCCAGCTTCAATAATTCTCAATTTCTGGTGGTTCTTGTTTCATCTATACCTCCACCCATTCCTCATCTCATTTTACAAACTGATCCTCTAGCCCCCATACTTCCTATAACTGGAAGTTAGGTCTACATATTCATGTCAAATATTTTGGGGTAGAAAACTGAGTAGATGACATCATGTCTCCATGTCTCATTATAGCTGTAGGTATAAAAGAGTCCTCTGTCCCCTATCAGTGATGGTAAACCCACCAGGTTGTGGAGGTGGAGAACAACATGCAGCTTCAAAGTAGAGATGCATTTGTTTCTTCACTTTGGGTGATACCTTGGTGCCATGCTAACACCTTTCACGCAATGGCATTACTATCCCATTTACAATCCTTGTCTGAATCAGGGGTCACACTGGAGTAAGAGGTTACACAGAATAGCGATTTTCAAATTCTACCATTCCTTCTGTATTTATTAGCTGGTATTCTTCTTTAAATAAGGGTTTTCCTTTATTAACTGGAGATGAACTGCAAGGCTTCCTAAAAAGGCAGGGCAAATGCTTAATTCTCTCCCTTTAATTACTAAGTTTTATTTGTTTCTATTCTTTTTTTATAATCAGTTACAAATATATGTAGTTTACATGTAAATATACATATAAATTTATATATAAATTTATTAAATATGAATACATATATAAATGCATTTTCATTGACATCAGAAAGGAAGAGATAGATAGAAACATCAATGATGAGAAACTTTGATTGGCTGCCTCCTGCATACCCCCTACTGTGGATCAAACCATCAACCCAAGCATGTGCAATGACAGCAAATTAGATTATTTTTCCTTTCCCTTACTCTCTGAGTATTTTTACTATGAACCTGATTTTTATTTATTCAACACTTTGCAACCGAATATAATCACATGCTAATATATTCTTATACCCTTAAATTTAAGTCTCATGAATTTTTTTGGCAATAACTAATTGAATTACTCAAGTGTTTAAACATTACCATGAAATTGAAAAAGAACAGTGCAAAAAAATGATGATACAGAATATAAATGAAATGTTTATTTCCCTACCATTATCTTCACTACATGTTAAAACATGTATCTAGCTACTGGGATCATTATATATTATTTATCATTTCTGTTACATTTTAGGATAAAAGCTTTGTTTTTTAAAAAAATTACTCAATAATCAATCAAATACTAAAATTCAAATCAACTCACCTGTTGAACAGGACTATCAACTGTAAAGGCCTTGTAAAGAGCCAATGCCTGGCTTTTACTTCCTTTGCTCCAGATCACCATATTTCCAGCCACACAGAGTTTCTCATCATAATCCACTTCTCCAATTTCACTTCCACCTCTCCTTAACTGCCAGCTTTCCTTAAAAATTTACATACGTAAGACACGTTTATGCGGTTTTTGTTTCTTTTGCAACATTATGGAGCAAGATTTATTAATTAAAATTGAACATCAATCCAGATATAAGTCTCCTACTCTGTCAGTGGAGTAAGACTCAGTCCAAGCCCAACTCTTAGGTTTGGTGCCACTGATTAACAGAGGAGGGGGTGTGGGTGTATGAATCATACTGTATCTTACAGGATTTCAAAAATGGGAATTTACCTCAAGAATTCTCTATATTAAGTATTTTATTATTACATTACCATTTTATGCTTCCAAAAACATAAATAAACAAAAATTAGACCTTACCTGTATATCCAAAAATTAAACCAACATTCTTGGGAGACTAAACACATATTAAGCATATGGGGGGTGAAACAGAGGGGGCAGTGAAGTGCACATGGGACACTGGGGGAGCTTACCCACCATGCAGACTTCCCTGCTTCACAACTGCATATACATTCACCTTCCTGCCCTTGTGCCAACCATCAAAATGAACAGGGCAGAGAAAGGTTTGGATTCCTAACTACAGACTTCCGCTCCTGGAAATTTTGGTATCCCAAAAGGGATACAGAAATGGAATTAAGATGAGAAAGACTGACTGTTTAACATGCACTTACTTCTCATTCCCCTATTTGAAAACTAGTACTGTATCTACTTATGTGGCATTTCTTTTCTCCTCTAGAAACATGTAAGTTTTTGGCAGCAGGGACCATTGCTAACTCGACTATCTAACCATCACATAACATGAAATCTGGTCCCACATACTAAGTGAAGAAAAAGAGATTTAAATGGACCATAATCATAGTGACTCTCATTATAAATCCCTGAGTTATATGTCTAAACAGCCAGGACACTACAATACAATTAAGGTCATTATTTTTAGCTTAGATGAAAATGACCAAATCTTAACCTATACACTAGAAGTAGCATCATACTCATTTCTCAGTTGCATCTGGGTAGCCTTAAATTACAAGTAGATCGAATCTCTCTACATTTCAAAAGCAAACTGAGAATCTTGATAAAACCATCTGTTTTTCGTGGATTGTAACCTCCTGCAAGGATCCCACCAAGCCAGCAGCACCATCAGAGGACCACAACTCAGAGGCTGGCTGCAGCTGCCGAAGCTGAAGGTTCAAAGCATTAGGGTGGTGTCTGCAGTGGTCTCGACCAAAAGGAACAAATTCCTTCAAATCCCCAGCTGCAATCATTGTTGCCCTTTCTTCAGAGAAGTTCAACATGGCTTTCAGATATCAACATTATTTCTGTATGAATTCAAACACATTCTGGCCAGCTGTTGGAATCAAAATGAGAAGAAAATTACTAGAAGTTTACAAAAGAGCCATTAATCCTTAGATGAGTGTCATACAATCCTATCACATTGTAAGTGTACAAGTAATCATAACATCAAAGGGCATTCCAGACCTGGTTCTTTCAGGTAATTAGTTACCATTTCATAGTTACCTTACACTATCAGTACATAATTAACATTACAGATACATGTTAGTTGCTGACAAAATCAACTGTAGGATATCACTGGGCTGAGAGATAAGCACTTATGTCTGAGAATATTGATCCTACATTTCCTACTACTACTCACTAATTTCTCCACATTTCACATTTAAGGATTTAGACAAGTTTTACTTTATAGTAAATGGCTCTCAACATTTAAGGGCATTTCTGTTCAAATGCTGGAACAACATTTAAAAAGCACACCTAACAGATCACTGGCATATTGAAATGAAACAAACAAAAACAACATATCATTTCTAATTCATCAAAAGTTGAACCACTTGGTGCTTTAAGAAACTATTAAATGTCATCATTAATTTTGAGCCTCAATCCACCTAAACATATAATTGCAAGCAATTCCAATGTCTGGTGCAAACCCAAAAGACCAAGGCATGAATAAAATTACTGGCAATGGAACAGTCATACTTGTTTGCAAACTTAACAGTTCTAGCTTTGAAAGATTATAATCTACTACAGTTCTGCTTATTACTACAAAGAAGTGGATGAGCTGTGGGTGGAAAGAGCCCTCACCCCTTACTTCCAGAACATTTGTATGAACAGTAATGACAGCCAGTCAAATGCGGCCACTGTATAAGGTGGATGACAGTTCTGTCTCAGACAACTCTTATATGAAAAACGGTTTTGTGGCATAGCGGTTATGCTGCAATCCTCAAATTCAGGAATCAAAACAAACATTCATGTCAGCACTAGACAACCTTTAAAAAGAGTGCTTGAAATGGCTTTCACATCACAAACAGTTTAATTTGACTTTGTTTCTCCTCTGAGGTCTTTTTGGCACCAGCAGCTTTCTTGGCTGAAATATCTGAGCCTGTGGTTCCCATGCAGCCCCTCTAGGGTTGCAGTTATGTTTTCTGTGAATTAAGTGTTATTCCTGAGATAACGGTTATGTCACATTCATGGCACTTTTTCCTCCTTCTGATAAGTCAGTTTTGAGAACACATAAACTTGGGCCATGACTGAGATAGTGCCTGTGGGAGCCTAATCAGAGTACGCCGGATGTTCAAGGCCAATCTGAGCAGAAGAATCCTAATCAGGATGTTCAAGGCCAATCTAAGCAAGGACACACAGATTGTACTGTACACACTGGGCAGGGGGACCTTACTATAACCCAAATACTGATGTCACTATTGGCCAGGAAGCCTTTGTGTCTAAGTTAGTATAAATGTGTTACTAACCAGCCGGTGGGTGGCTGCTTGGTATGGCTCCTGTTTGCTACTGTATTAGCAAGGGCTACTTGGCGCAGCCACTGTGTGAAGCTACTTTGAAGCACCGTTTTGTCTGATGGCTCCTTGTTAGCAATGGCTACATGGCCTGCAAAAGAGACTCTCCTGCCCTAACCGGTTTTGCTCAATGGATAGAGAACAGCCTGCGTACTGAAGGGTCCCAGTCCAGGGCATGTACCTTGGTTGCAAGCACATCCCCAGTAGGGGGTGTGCAGGAGGCAGCTGATCGATGTTTCTCTCTCATGATGTTTCTATCCCTCTCCCTTCCTCTACGTAAAAAAATGAAAATATTTTTTTAAAAAGACTCTCCTATATGCCTCTGTCTTCTCATGTCCTCTTTGTCTACTACCCGGCGTCCACGGGGGGTACAGCCCCTGGCAGAGAAGGACTGTGCACCCCACAGTGCCTTATAAAACTTACACCAAATACCCACAAAATCCAGCCGGCCTTCCTATGTTCTAGTCAAGGGTTAACCAACTTATTAACTCTGAGAGGAAGCCACAGAATCGGTAATTAAAGAATCACCTGCACAGAACAATGACCACTTTGTGCTGATTAGTATTGTTATGCCCAGATTTCAAGATCCCCAAAAAACCACGCCAGGGAGCCAGTCCGATGCAAAAGCGGAGGGTCTCCTATACAAGCTCGCTTGGTCCCCCCCTTGCCTCCATTACTGGGTGCAAGAGAGAGCCCGGAATCCCAAGAGAACAAAGAATTTATAGGGCTTGGGGTCAGGGGGTGGGCACTGATTTGGCCGATTCTGGTTGGTTGAGTGAGGGGGGGGGCTAGTGAAGCAAAGGCAGGGTGCAGCTAGTGTCTGGTTACACAAAGACAGGGGGGGTGGCCAGCATACTTTTGGCCTTGGGCTAGTTTCCCCCGCTTTCCCATTGGCCGAGATAAGGGCAGGCCGAGTAACTGATACACCCTGTGGCTTTTTCTTGGAAGAGGGGTTAAGGACACAGCCGTCAGTCCTGCTCTGTCCTTTCAGTATATTTAGTTCTTTGCAGCCCCAGCTGTGTGCCCGCTTCCCAGGGCCCTATAACAGCACCGCAGTGAACTGATGCGCTGGCAGGGAGACTGCGGCCTCGCTTCCTGGGAACACGGACCTGCGGACCTGCCAAGAGCACTCCAGGGGGCTGGCGGGGACCCGAAGGCACAGGAGGCACCGGCGCCGGGTCTGGGTGGAAGGGCCGCGTCCGGGGCCTCAGGGTCTGCGAGACCCGCGGGCTGAGACGGGCCTCAGCAGCGCCGGCCTCTGGGCGGGCTCTCCCTGAGCTGAGGCCACAGGGACACCGCGCTCAGCTGGGAAGGAGGCCAGGGGGCGGCGCGGGGAGGAGCAGCAGGGAGCCCAGGCCAGGCCGCCCAGGGCGGTCCGGTGCGGGGTCAGGGACACGCGGCGACCAGCAGCGCCGCCGGCCGGGCCTCGCCTGAGTCACTGGGGACGCGTGAGGCGCGGGAGCCCGGCTGCGCCCCCGGGGCCACAGCAGAGTCGGTCACGGGGACTCCGCCGCCACTGCAGCGTTTCCTCCCCCTCCGCCCCCCGCTCCCGAGAACCGGTGAGCAGCAGCGGAGGACCATGGGCGTTAGCTCCCGATCCAAAACCAAAGGATGGGACCCAGCTGAATTTCCCATCCTGCTTCGCGCGGGGCCCGGGGGCGGGGCCTTGAAGCACCGGGTCTCGCGTGAGGCGCGCAGTCCGTGGTCGGCTCAGCTCGCCTAGGGGAGGATGCTGGGTCCGCCCACCGGTACCGCCATGGAGCCCGGAAGCAGGACCCGGTCAGCTGGAGTCTGAGCTGTGACCAGACCATCCCGGCCTTTCCATCTGCGCCGGGTCCTGTCACTATGAGCCTGAGCTGCCTCCACCGGGAGCTGCCGCACTTCCAGGCTGGTTCTGCTTGCTCCCCCGTGGGACTGGGGCGGTGAGGGGCGCGCTGATTTCCTCTCTGCCAGTGCTCTTTCACCCTGTAGGGCCAGACCCTGTGAAAACTGCAGGAAAGACACAGAGGTCCTCACAGAAACATGGCGTGCAATTTCTGAGCTTCACAGACACACCCCCAGGTGACCCCTAGACCTGGATGAAGCACCCCAGCTTTACCGGCCTTCGCTCTCCGTGGACTTAGCTGTATAATCTCACACTGATGGAAACTAGAAAACTTTCCTGAGCTCTGCTCTCCCACTGCATAGGATGTCTAGGTTAAAAATATCAATGGAGCCCTAGCCTGCTTGGCTCAGTGTATACAGAGTCAGCCTGCGGACTGAGGGTTCCCAGGTTCGACCCAGGCCAAGGGCATATGCCTGGGTTGCAGGCTCCATCCCCAGTAGGGGGTGTGCAGAAGGCAGGTGATCTATGATTCTCTCACATCATTGATGTTTCTATCTCTCCTCCCTTCCTCTCTGAAATCAATAAAGAAATATATATTTTTAAAAAATATCAATGGAGCTCTGACCCGGTTGTTCAATTGGTTGAGTGTCCTCTTGTAACCAAAAAAGGTTGAGCGTTTGATTTCTAATCAGGGCACATACCTAGGTTGCAGTTTGATCCCGGGTGAGGGGCATGCAGGAGGCAATTGATTGAAGTTTCTCTCTCACATAGATGTCTCTCTCTTTCTCTCTCTCTCTCTAAATAAATAAATAAATAAATAAATATATCCTCAGGTGAAAACTGTGTGTATGTGTGTGTATATATATATATATATATATATATATATATATATATATATATATATATTTTTTTTAATAGACAACTTATGGCCTAAGAAATCAAGTTCAAATTCTTTATCCAGAAATATAAAATTGGCTGAAACCTATGTCTGCACTAAGATCATCTCCTGAGCATCCCCAAACACACCTTGCACTTTGTGGTCTTGGGATCTGGGTACATCCTCATTTCTTTATTTGGAATGCCAGCCCTCAGGGTTTAGCTCAAATGCCTCTTCTCAGAAGACTTCAATACAAGAAGGAATGTGCTGAGAGGACTGAATACTTGTCCCCCCCCCCCGCCCCAAAATTCCCATGTGGAAACCATATGCTGTATGTGATGGTGTGTGGAGGAGGTGCTTAGGTCATGAGAGTGGAGCATTCCTGACTGGCATTCGTGCCCCTTCCACAAAGTGAGGACCCAGTGAAGGGAAGGTTGGCAATGAGCCAGAAAGCAGGCCCTCAGCAGACACTGAAACTACCAGCACCGTGAACTTGGACTTCCCAGCCTGCAGAACCATGAGAAATAAATTGTTGCTTATAAGCCATGCAGTTTATGGTATTTTTGTCATAGCAGCCCAAACACTAAGACAGAGTCACTCTTAGAATTTAGAGTGGCCTGCCGTTCTCTATGGTCATTTGCCTAAAAGCAAACTATCCCCGTATTTCCCTGGCCTGAGGATACAGGGGGCAAAGTTTGATCTGTAGGAATAAGGCAGGAAGGAGCCAGTGAAGTCTCATTTCTTCTCTCTCGGGTGCAAGGAGATTGTCCTGTGTGACTGAGTGGGCACACCTGCCACACAGGTTCTCACCCACTGCCCGCAAAGGGCACGGGAATTTCCCTGCGGTGGCCCGCAGGGCCCTGGGCTGAGCTGCATGAACCTGGGCCTGCACCTGTGCACAGGGCAGAGGGTGGAAGTCCCTGAAGGGCCTAGTCAGGGACAGCTAGTTTGGGTGCTTGAGTGGGAGCTGGAGGAAATGCAAACCCGGCACCCACAGCTGCAGGACTCCTGCCCCCAAGAATCACAGATGCAGCCCCAGCTCTCAGGAGAACACGCCTCCTCCCTGGTGGTTCCATGGGCGGTGACGCTGGGCTTCCAGCCGAGGCCTTTGGGGAAAAGCCCAGTTAATGCTTCCTGTCCTGGGACCCTGCTCCACTTGCTGACCGTCAGGGCCTTGGGTCAGGGAATGGTCAGGCTGTGGGACAGAGACACACCCAGCCAGATAACTCAATGACAATTCAGCGGCCACTTCTCTCAAGTTTCTAAATCCAAAGGATCCTCGTGCCCACACCCTCCTCACACACACACTGTCACTCAACCCCAAATGGTGGCTTTTGGTAGGACACCCTGGCATCCACCCCACTGATTCTGATCCCATCCAGCCCCATCCAGGAACACATCTGAAGACAGCAGGAGAGCACATGTCCACCGTGAGGCAAGGACACATTGACGGGTTCCTCACACAGACTGCAGCGCCCATTCAGCTGGAGTTGCTGGCCCTTTGCTCTGTGGGCTCTGCAGCAGCAAGTGGCCCACGGGTCAAGAAGCTCCCTGTGGCCTCTCGGAGCTGAGGACGCCTGCAGCCGCAGCCACAGGAGATCCACCCCGCAGTCCTACACCTGCAGGAAACCGAATTCTGCCCACAACTGGGGTGAGATTGGAAGCATCTCCTTTCCTCCTGGACACTCAGGGGAGACCACAGTCTCAGCCAAAACCCTGGTCTTGTGAGCCCCAAATCAGAGGGACCGCTTAACCAGGGGTGGGCAAACTTTTTGTCTTGAGGGCCACAATGGGTTCTTAAACTGGACCGGATGGCCGGAACAAAAGCATGGATGGAGTGTTTGTGTGAACTAATATAAATTCAAAGTAAACATCATTATATAAAAGGGTACGGTCTTTTTCTTTTTTTTTTAGTTTTATTCATTTCAAACGGGCCAGATCCGCCCTGCAGGCCGTAGTTTGCCCACGGCTGGCTTACGCCATGCCCTGCTCCTGACTGCAGAAGCTGTCAGATAGCCAGGAATGTGTACTAGGTTAGTGATAACAGCAAGGAATATACGCCATGTCCTTTATCAAATCATGTTCTCCGTCCTCAGTTGACTTGTATAGAAGAACCTTCCTATTGGAGAGGGTGCTCATTCATAACACAATTTCTTGAAAGTGAAAGTTACATGTTGCCTGATGGGTGACAGTCCTCTGGGGCTCCCCCATGGTTCTGCTTGTCTTGCACAGAGCACTGTCTGCCCTTGTTCCTTGGTGTTTAGGGAACAGTTTTGGAAGAGCATGTCAGCCTCTGGAACAAAGGGCAGGCTTCCTTTCAGCCCTAGGAGATGCAGATGAGGTCTCCCTTTGAGATGTGGCTGGTCAAGGAGAATGGGCCCTGTCCATGGTGCTGATGTAAACTTTGGTCAGGACACTGAAAGCAGACAAGCTCTGAAGGGGTTGGTGGGTTTTGCTTAGCTTATGCTGGTAGACATCAAACTCGTGATTCAAGAAAAGTGGTGTTCTTTCATCTGAACTGGGAGTAAAATAGTTGTATCTCGGCATGGATTTCTTGGGTTTATCCTAGTTGGGGTTTGTGTAGCTTATTAAATCTGTAGCTTATGTCTTTTGCCAGATTTTGGGATTTTTCAGCCATTATTTTCTCTATTACATCTGGCTCCAAACTCTCCTCGGGACCTTAGAATAAATAAAATGCAGTCTCCCCTTAAACACAAGATAATAGTCAGAACGAGTTTGTACTCCAAGAGTCTAGGTTGATAATACATATTACTTTAGGGAGAGTTTAAATAAATTCATGTGTATTAGGTGTTGAGGGAGAAGGGAACTTTCGTATGTGGAAAACCACTGGGATGCCCGTGAGATACTGCTATCTGCCTAGCAGTAGGGGCTTGGAGGGCAGGGGATTGAATTTGACCTAAGCTGACATGTTTGGGGTAATTTCTAATTACTTTTAATGCTTAGTTTTAGAAGTGCGATTCTAAAATACATTTGTTGAAAATAAAAATTGATTATTCCTTTGAAAGATGCCAATTTTGACCATAAATTTTCGTTGTGTTTCATTGTTTTATGTATATTGTGGGGCTAAGTTCTACAGTGGCATTTTAAAGAAATAAGTTGCAGGAAGAATATAATGTACTAGAGGCCCAGTGCATGAAAATCGTGCATGGGGGGTGGTCCCTCAGAACAGCCTGCACCCTCTTGCAGTCCAGGAGCCCTTGGGAGAAGTCAGCAGTCGGACATCCTTAGCGCTGCCACGGAGGCAAAGAGGCTCCCACCACCACCACTGTGCTCACCAGCTGTGAGGCTGGTTTCTGGGTGAGCGGTGCTCCCCCTGTGGGAGCACACTGACCACCAGGGGGAAGTTCCTGCCCCCAAGTGGTCAGTGTGCATCATAGTGTCCAGTCGTTCCACCGTTTGGTCAATTTGCATATTAGACTTTTATTATGTAGGATGGGCCTTGAGATCTTGAAGAAGATGGAAGCATGTATCTGAGTTGTTGCCTTGTCTGTCTGAGGGGCAGGTGAGGGACTACGTGTGAAATGCTCTGACAAGGTCACATGTCCTAAAAGGTCATTGGTACCCGAAATTTCACTGACTTTTCTGATGAATCCAGTTCAGTTCAGATGTATCTCACCTAATGTAATTTATTACTAGTGCAAAGATCTGAGTCTGGGTTCATTTTATTAGTTCCTTTTCTGTTTTATAAATAAGTCCTGTAAAATTTGTTTTTGTTAATCATTTTTAAAGTGATATATGTACTTGATTTTTTTTTGCATTGCCTAAATGTCCTTACATTTTTTAAAAAAATTATTAGTGAAGGTATTACAAATGTGTCCTCATCCCCCCCATTAACCGCCACCTCCGCCCCCGACTCCCCGCCCCACTTCCCGCACACTCATGCTCCCATCCCCCTGTTGTCCATGTCCATTGGTTTGGCTTCTATGCGTGTATACAAGTCCTTTGGTTGATCTCTTCCCATTACCCCCTCCCTCCCCAACTTTCTTTCTGGGGATTGATAGCCTGATTGCTGTTTCTCAGTCTTTGGATTTGTCCCTTTTCATCAGTCTATGTTGTTCTTTATAATCCACAAATGAGTGAGATCATGTGGTATTTTTCCTTCATTGACTGGCTTATTTCACTTAGCATAATGCTCTCCAGTTCCATCCATGCCGTTGCAAATGGTAAGAGTTCCTTCTTTTTTACAGCAGCATAGTATTCCATCGTGTAGATGTACCACAGTTTTCTAATCCATTCATCTACTGATGGGCACTTAGGCTGTTTCCAGATCCTAGCTATGGTGAATTGTGCTGCTATGAAGATAGGGGTGCATATATCCTTTCTGATTGGTGTTTCTGGTTTCTAGGGATATCTTCCTAGAAGAGGGATCACAGGGTCAAATGGGAGTTCCATTTTTAGGTTTTATTTTGTTTTTGTTTTTTATTTCTTACAATATTACAAAGGGTATTACATATGTGTCCCTTTTTTCCCCCTGCCCATGACAATCCCATGGCCTCCGCTAGTCCCCAGTGTCTTATGTCCATTGGTTATGCTTATATGCATGCATACAAGTCCTTCGGTTGATCTCTTACCCCACTCCCTCCTGCCCCCCAACCCTCCCCGGCCTTCCCGTTGCAGTTGACAATCTGCTTGAGGCTGCTCTGCCTCTGTATCTATTATTGTTCAAAAGTTTATAATGGTCTCTATTATCCATGAATGAGTGAGATCATGTGGTATTTTTCCTTCATCGACTGGCTTATTTCACTTAGCATAATGCTCTCCAGTTCCATCCATGCTGTTGCAAATGGTAAGAGTTCCTTCTTTTTTACAGCAGCATAGTATTCCATCGTGTAGATGTACCACAGTTTTCTAATCCATTCATCTACTGATGGGCACTTAGGCTGTTTCCAGATCTTAGCTATGGTGAATTGTGATGCTATGAACGGAGGGGTGCATATATCCTTTCTGATTGGTGTTTCTGGTTTCTTGGGATATATTCCTAGAAGTGGGATCACAGGGTCAAATGGAAGTTCCATTTTTAGTTTTTTGAGGAAATTCCATACTGTCTTCCATAGTGGCTGCACCAGTCTGCATTCCCACTAGCAGTGCACAAGTGTTCCTTTTTCTCCACATCCTCTCCAGCACTTGTCGTTTGTTGAATTGTTGATGATAGCCAGTCTGACAGGTGTGAGATATTACCTCATTGTTGTTTTGAATTGCATCTCTTGGATGATTAGTGACTTTGAGCATGTTTTCATGTCTCTTGGCTTTCTGAATGTCCTCTTTTGAAAGGAGTCTATTTAGATCATTTGCCCATTTTTTGATTGGATTGTTTATCTGCCTTTTGTTAAGTTGTATGAGTTCCCTATAAATTTTGGAGATTAGGCCCTTATCAGATAAGACATTGGCAAATATGTTTGCCCACGCAGTGGGTTTTCTTGTTGTTTTGTTGATGGTCTCTTTTGCTGTGCAGAAGCTTTTTATTTTGATGTAGTCCCATTTGTTCATTTCTCTTTAGTTTCAAGTGTCCTAGGAGCTGTATCAGTGAAGAAATTGCTTCGGCATATGTCTGAGATTTTGTTGGCCTTTGGATTCTTCTAGAATTTTTATGGTTTCCTGTCGTACATTTAAGTCCTTTTTACATTTTGAGTTTATTTTTGTGTATGGCGTAATTTGGTGGTCTAGTTTCATTTTCTTGCATATATCTATCCAATTTTCCCAACACCATTTATTGAAGAGACTATCTTGACTCCATTGTATGTTTTTGCCTTCTTTGTCAAATATTAATTGAGCATATTGGTACGGGCCAATTTCTGGGATCTCTGTTCTATTCCATTGATCTATATGTCTGTTCTTGTGCCAGTACCAGGCAGTTTTGAGAACATTGGTTTTTTTAATACATCTTGATATCTGGTATTGAGATCCCACCTACTTTGTTCTTTCTCAGGATTGTTGCTGCTATTCGGGGTCTTTTTTTTATTCCAGATGAATTTTTGGAAAGTTCGTTCTAGGTCTGTGAAGTATGTTGTTGTTATTTTAATGGGAAGTGCGTTGAATTTATAGATTGCTTTGGGTATTATGGACATTTTAATGATGTTGATTCTACCAATCCATGAACACGGTATGTTCTTCCATCTGTTTATGTCTTCCTCTATCTCTTTTTTCAACGTCCTGTAGTTTTCTGAGTAGAGGTCTTTTACCTCTTCAGTTAAGTTTATTCCTAGGTAGCTTAATTTTTTTGGTGCTATGGTAAATGGGATTGTTTTTTTAGTTTCTCTTTCTGAAAGTTCACTGTTGGTGTATAGAAATGCCTCAGATATCTTGGGGTTAATTTTGTGTCCTGCTACATTGCCAAATTCGTGTATTAAGTCTAGTAGTTTTTTGATGGAGTCTCTAGTGTTTTGTATGTATAATATCATGTCGTCTGCAAATAAGGACAGTTTTACTTCCTCTTTTCCAGTTTCAATGCCTTTTATTTCTACTTCTTGTCTAATTGCAATGGCTAATACTTCCAGTACTATGTTGAACAGGAGTGGTGAGAGGGGGCATCCCTGTCTTGTTCCTGTTCTTAGGGGAAATGGTGTTAGTTTTTGTCCATTGAGTATGATGTTGGCTGTGGGCCTGTCATATATGGCTTTTATTATGTTGAGGTATGATCCTTCTACTCCCATCTTGCTGAGAGTTTTTATCAAAAATGCATGTTGGATTTTGTCAAATGCTTTTTCTGCATCAATTGATATGCCATATGGGTTTTTTTCTTTCAATTTGTTTATGTGATGTATCACGTTTATTGATTTGCGGATATTGTACCATCCTTGCATCCCTGGGATAAATCCTACTTGGTCATGGTGTATGATCTTTCTGATGTACTGCTGGATCCGATGTGCTAAGATTGGGTTGAGGATTTTGGCATCTATGTTCATGAGGTATATTGGCCTGTAATTCTCTTTCATTGTGTTGTCTTTACCTGGTTTTGGTATTAGGGTGATGCTGGCTTCATAGAATGAGCTTGGAAGTGTTCCTTCCTCTTGAATTTTTTGTAGTAGTCTGAGGAGGATAGGTTTTAGTTCTTCCTTGAATGTTTGGTAAAACTCCCCTGTGAAGCCGTCTGGTCCTGGGCTTTTGTTTGATGGAAGCTTTTTGATGACTGCTTCAATTTCTTCCATAGTATAGGCCTATTGAGATTTTTAAATTCTTCCTGATTGAGTTTTGGAATGTATTTTTCTAGGAATTTGTCCATTTCCTCCAGGTTGTCTAGTTTGTTGGAGTAGAGCTGCCCATAGTATTTTTTAACAATCATTTGTATTTCTGTGGGGTCTGTTGTTATTTCGCCTCTATCGTTTCTGATTTTGTTTATTTGGGTCCTCTCTCTTTGCTTCTTGGTGAGTCTTGCTAGCACTTTGTCAATCTTGTTTATCCTTTCAAAGAACCAGCTCTTGGTTTCATTGATGTTCTGTATTGTTTTTTTTTTTGGTCTCTGTGTCCTTATTTCTGCTCTAATCTTTATTATATCCTTCCTTTTGCTCACTCTGGGGTTTTCTTGTTGCCCTCTTTCTAATTCTTTGAGTTGTAGAGTTAGATGATTTACTACCATTTTTTCTTGTTTTTTGAGATAGGCCTGTAGAGCTATAAACTTCCCTCTCAGTACTGCTTTCATTGTGTCCCATAGGTTTTGGATTGTTGTGTTTTCATTGTCATTAGTTTCCAGGATGTTTTTAATTTCTTCTTTGATATCATTGGTAACTGGACTGAGAAGGCGAGAGGGTAGCTCACAGGCAGGTCCCAGTGCTGTGGCGGGTTGCTCTGGGCTGCAGCCAGCAGTCCACGTGGCCCTGTGCCAACCCTGTACACTCAGACTGGGTTTTACAGGGTATGTCCCGTGGCCGTGAGTGTCCTACCAGGTGTCCTACCAGTTGATGCGCTGGTTTTAAAAGGACTGACTCTTTCAGCATAAACGCCTCAGCTGGATGACAAGAAGGGTCCCTGAGAGGAGCGCGCTGCCACGATGGTCAGGTGTGTGCGATGATGCTGGGTCTGTTTCACTCTTGCAGGTCTGAGCTCCCTCTCTGGAGGCCGCGCTGAGGAAGTTCGATGACGTCTGTAGAAAGGGAAGCCAGGCACAGAGGGTGGCAGCTGGCTCACCATCATTGCACTATTGTATGACTTCCACCTGGTACAGTCTCTCCGCATCTCCTACATGTTGGAAAAACTGACTGGAACTTTCACAGAGAAAGATAAGGAACTGATACTGTTCAGGCTGAGAAATGGGGATTTTCATTGAGAAAACATGATGCTATGTCCCTGGCAATGATCAGAGAGACCAGGGCAAAGCCAGCGGGGCAGGCAGCATGTTCCGGGACCAGACCAGGGACGGTGGGTCCCTCGAGCTACCTCCTAAGTGCCTAAGTGCGCAGATGCTGAGCAGCAGGTGAAATAAGTGGGGAAATGCTGTGGGCCATGCCCTAGCCCATCTCTTATCATCTGCTCCGGGGATGAAGATGTTTTTATCGTGAGTGTGTGAGCAAACCTTATTCCTTTACTAAAACTCGGGTATTTTGTGAGTTAAGAATCGATTTAATTCACACTCATCTGTTCAACAAATGTTCACTGAGGAAGGCCGTGTGGCTCGGGGCTCAGCTGTCAGCGACCTGGACTTCTGGCTCAGCAGTGCGCAGCAATGTGACCTGAGTCTTCCAAGCCTCAGTTTCCCCTTGTAGAACACAGGGCTGAGCAGAGCTCCTGCCTCTTTTCATTTTGTGCAGATCAGAGATAGGGGAGGGCAGGTGCCGGGAGCTGGTCCATCCTTGCTGTTTCAAGGGACCTGGCATATATGGCATACGGTTCTTAATATGTTTGCTCACCTTCTTGGCGCTGTGTTTTAACCAAGGTCACCTCTCCAAGAAAGGTTGAATCCCCAGGTAGGGATTTTCCCCTGAAGTTAGGGAGGGAATAAAACCCCTCAACTAAGTGCCAGGCGGGTAATTAATCCCTTTAACTATGAACAATCATGCTTAAACTACATAATCTTTTCTCCCTGGAATGGAGATAAGAAACACCCTAACCTTTGTAATAGAGATTGATAGGATTGAATCAACTGGTATAAATACAGTTGTAACAAGACAGAAACACTCAGAACTCAGAACACAGAACTAAGGACACAGGGCTTGGAAGACAGGACCAAGAGAGACAGAGCCTAGGCACAGAACCTACACAGACCGTTCTCTAGAGACAGAAGAACTTCGCTGGAGAGAGCATGCTGGAGGATCCTGGAGAGGGACTGGCCTCAGAGCCTAGAGACAGAGCCTAGCGGGAGAACATGGCAAGGGATCCTGGACTGAACCTGACTACAGAGATTGGCAGGAGAACCTGACTGGAACCTGGACACTGAACCTGACTGGAGAGCCTGGACAGAACCTGGCTGGAGAACCTAGCGAGGGAACATGGCTACAGAACCTCGCTGGAGATCCGAAGCAGAACCTCTCTGGAGATCCAGACCAGAACTTGGCTGGAGATCCCGGCTAGAGATCCTGGCTAGGTTGCTGATCAACTGAACGCTGTCTCCGTGTCATTCCTTCTTCGCCGACTCCGTCCACACCTTTGGGGACCCCTGGACCCGCTGGGGTTGGACCCCGGCAGGCAGGGGAGCCCTGAGGGATGTGTGAGGAGTAGGGAGAGGGTGCGTGTGGGGCCCACAGGGGAGCAGGGCAGAGGCCGTTCCAAGGACTTGGGCGTTGATCCTGGAGACACCTGGAGGGTTCTGAGTGGGAAAATGGCCTGGGAAGGGTTTGTGCTAACGGTCACCATGGCTACAACGTAGAAGACGGAGGTGGTCAGGCAGGAAGACCCCCTTCAGGGGTCAGAGACGGTGGTGGGAGGATTAGCTCTGTGGTAGTGGATGTGGGTGTGGGAGAGGGTGTGGGAGTTGGAGCTGACCAGGCGGCGAATGGGTGGGAGGGAAGGTGGGGTCAGCCCATGTTCTCAGCTGAGCCTTTAGTGGACAGCAGTGCATGGAGGAGACACAGGCTCAAAAGGGAGGACGGGACCATCCTGAAACCCGAAATGCTCACTGGGATGTGCTGTGGTCTGAGCCCTCTGATGACGCACAGCCCTTAACATACACAGTGGACACTGTGAATGGGTGGGTGTGATGATATGAGAATGCTCTCACTGAAAAGTGAATACTTGGGGAAATCTCAGACAGGCTTGTCTGGGAGGTCTCTGAATTGTGCTTGCAACTTTACTCTCAGTGTGACATTCTTTCCACTTGAAAAGTTAAAGAGTGTACAGGCCAGGGGTGGGGAAGGAATGGCCAATGTTGTGGAGAGGAGGGGTGGCTCAGAGCCCAGGGCCAGGAGGAAGGAGTGCAGGGAGAGGGGAGAACCAGTGGGAGGACGAGGGTGGAGGGGAGCAGGAGAGGGAAGGGGAGCTCTGTGGGTAGTGGTCCAGGCCCCGGTGGAGGTCTGGCGGGGGTCTGGTGCCAGGGGAGGTCAAAAGGCTGCAGAGGCTGGAGTGGGGATGGTCTGCCTGCGACCATCGGGTTTATCAGCAGTGGTGGCCACGTGCAGAGTTGGTTTGTTTCTTCCCAAGTTGAAGTGATGGCCATTTGAAATGGTTGGCTCTCTCTTTCTTTTCTTTATGTTTTTAAGGTTCGCTGTGTGCTGGACACGATGTTGGTTCTGAAGAACATTGACATGCGGAGGATTCCGGGCTGTGAGCCTGAGCCTGTGGAGAAACTGAGGAAATTGCTAAGAGAGGAAGTGAGTTCCCTGTGAACGTGGACCCACCGTGGAAGGGTGGGAGGTAGTTGGAGCCGTGAGTCGGGTGCCAAGAGTTGCGAGGGATCAAATGGCATCTGTGTTTCTGCGGTGAGACCCTGTGAGGGGCCCGTGTGCAGTGAGTCCCTGTGAGATCAGCATCCCCCACACTTAGCCGGTGGTGCTGGACTCGGCTGTGCAGCAGAATCACCATAGACCTTCTGATCACTTTGGAAGAGGGCCCACCAGGACCAGAGGCATTAGCCCAGCAGGAGAGGGGCTTGTCTATGTAACCACCCCAGATATTTTTACGTGGGGCCACAGCAGAGACCCACCGCCCTCTTCAGTCAGGGCATCCTCTACCCTTACTTCTTTGTTCATTTTTTTGAGGAGAATTCTTATTTTATATATACTTTTATTGACTTCACAGAAAACTGGAGACGGAGCGTGAAAGAGAAACGCCAATGATGAGAACCATTGATTTGCTCTCTCCTGGACACCCCGCACTGGGGATGGAGGCCACAACTGGGACATGGGCCCCGACCTGGAAGCCAACCATAACTGCCTGGTTCTGGTTCATAGGTTGACACTCAACCACTGAACCAGGCCGACCAGGCTTGGGTGCCGGTAAACCTGCTTGTATAAAGAAAAGAATGGCATTGCTGGTTTAGTTAGCTTCAAGGTATTCTTTGAAACTATTGGAGAAGTTGCTAAGAATTGATAACTGAAAATTTGAGAATGACTTTCTTCGACCTAATGGAACCCACTTTTTCTTTAAATCCTATGGCAAGGATGTGCTTATTGATTTGAGAGAGAGAATCATTGATGCGAGAGAAAAGCATCAATTGGTTGCCTCTCATACACACTCCCACTGGAGACTGAATGCCCAACCTAGGTATTTGCCCTGACCGGGAATTGAACCCACAGCCTTTCCATGTAGAGAATGATGCTCCAGCAAACTGATCCACACCGGCCATGTCGTGGACCAATTTTTAGAAAAGAAAACATTCTGTGACTCCTAACCTTTGTGCATATCCGTGGTCCAAAATACAGCTCAGTCCATGGGAGTTCATGGAACACCTTGATGACTTTGAGTTGATTGAATGAGATGCAATGTGTACAATGTGCTCTTCACTGTGCCAGGCTTGTGCTCACTCTTTTGTGGTTTCACTCGGCCTCATCCTGTCTTCTGTCTCATTCTTATGTATTTTCCTTAAAAATAGCGCTAGGTTCATAAATTTTGCATCGTTCCTCTAAAATGTTGGCCCTGAAAACTGGGAGCAGAGAGTTTGAAATTTTATCATCCAGTTTATATCCCTTTGGCATAAGCTCATCAATTCAAATGTTCTTGAAATCTTGATTTGCATAATGATAAATAGTTTTCATTATCTCAAGATTCCTTAAAGTATATGTTGTTTGCTGTGTTCTCACTTCAGGTCACTGCATCTATAATTTTGTTTCCAGGTTACATCACATTTCAATGGACATTAATTGAAATCTCATCATGCTGCCCACAAATGAAGGCGGTTAGATTTATGGAATAGCTTCTGTACGAGGAATTGATTGAGATAGTTATGAAAAAGTAACCACTTTAGGTGGGATTTTTTTCAGTTTTGTTCTTTTGTTCGGGGCAGGACTAGACTGTTGGGGACTCGCTATGATTACAAGGAATATTAATGGTGCTCTGTTAACCATGATTGTTCTGTTCTAATGAGGGAAATCACGTTCTGATCTGGTGGAGAGTTGTCCGCCCTGGGACATGGGAGCTAACAAGGGAATGCAGGCCACCCTCCTTTCTGAGAAAGGCCTAGATCAGCAACCTCATTGCCTGTAATCTGGCCCCGGAGCCACCCGGCCTCTGCCAACCCCCATCCCGAGTTGCCTGTAACCTGTAACCTGTAACCACTATACCTTCCTACTTTCCCAGGCCAGAAATGTCTGCTTTCCCATTTGATCTTTGTCCTTCTACCCAAGATAAGCAGCTGGCTTATCGGGGGTGGGGGACAGGGGGTAGAGCAGACGTTTGTGGGTGACCTGCTGCTCTCTCCTTCTGCTGCATTCATGGAATAAATGATCTCAACCCTGTCTCTGCTTCATTGGCTCAAGGAGTGACCAGCAGCCCGGACCCATTGCTTGTCCAGATTCACTTTCAGTAATTTTATAACAGTCATTGGAGCTGGATAATGAATTGAAATGCTAATCAGTACTCTCCCCCCACCCCCAATCTAAGTCCAAAGATTTCGTCTACTTTAAACAATTTAAATTTATCTTAAATTAAGAATGAGATTTTAATTAACCCAAGTAAAACATTACTAGTTTAGAAATAATTGATTGGCAGCCTAAATGTTTAAATTCTGTTCCGAGGGTGCCTGTATATTTGTTCTCTAAATGTCTTTCTTGCATGTGCTAATTTAGTACTCCTTGCACAGAAAGCTATATACAAAGTCCTTTTGTTAAAATATTTTCCAGTCTGGCCGGCATGGCTCAGTGATTGAGTGTATCACTATGACCAGGAGGTCACCATTAGATACCCAGTCAGGGCATATGCCCTGGTTGGGGGCTTGATCCCCATTATGGGGCGTGCAGGAGGCAATTGATCAATGCTTCTCTCTCATCATTGATGTTTCTTTTTCTCTATCTCTCCTTTCCCCTCGGAACTCAATAAAGATATATTTTTTAAAAAATATATAAAGTATAGCCCTAGCCAGTTTGGCTCACTGGATAGAGGGCTGACCTGGGGATTGAAGGGACCCAGGTTTGATTCTGGTCAAGAGCATGTACCTTGGTTGTGGGCACATCCCCAATGGGAAGTGTGCAAGAGGCAGCTGATCGATGCTTCTCTCTCATCAATGATTCTAACTCTCTATCCCTCTCCCTTCCTCTCTGTAAAAAATCAATAAAATATATATTTTTAAAAATATATATGTATATAAAATATTTTTCAAATATATAGCTTTACTTTGTTCATTTTTAAACTACACATTAGTGAGTGGTCTGTCAAATTGTTTTTTAGGCAATTGACTGTCCTTGGGGGATTGAAAGCTCTGGATGGCAGGAGCTTCCCCAGTGCTCACTCACCTGCATTATAACAGAGGCCTGGGCTGATTTCCTCCGTTCATGTCCACCTCGGGCAAATGGGTGCAGTCTGCTCTCTGTCTCCCTGGGGAGGGGCTGCTCAGTGACCTCTCCTCCCAAAGGACCTCACCCAAGGGTGGCAAGTCCTCAACACAGGCGCCCCAGATCCGCTACCCCCCGCAGACATACTGGTCAATTGCCGTGCCTCCCACTCCCCAGCTGAGCCACCCAGACCCCCCCCACTCTGACGGCTGGCCCAGACCATGCCAGGTCTTTGCTGTCTCTGTGAGTCTCTGAAATCCTTGACTAGACAGTCAGGTTGGAACTCGGTAAAAAGTGGTTCCAGCAGTTCCACCGTCTTGAACTTCTGCTTTGGCCTCTCCACGGTCACCTGCCTTCTTCTTAAGCTCTGGATGGCTCCCCTACCGGCCCCCAGCTGAGCCAGCACAGGGGCCACAACCAACAGCGACAGCACCTTATGAACGACACCCAGCTGACCATCCCCGGCCCTCACACCTAGGCCTCGGGGTGGGGGGGTGGTCGTGTGGGGGGATGGTCCTCTCGGCGCCAGAGTCAGAGAGGGGAAGTGGAGGCCCTGGAAGATGGGCTCTGACTCCACTTTGCTCTTCAGCCTGCACGCGGATCACCGATTTGGAGGAGAATACCCATGCCCTCCAGGGCACAGTCAAGACACTGCAGGAGGAGAACAAGCAGCTCAGGAAAGAGGTAACAGCGGGCGGTGTCCGGAATAGAGGGCAAGCCGGTGGCCAGGTGTCCCGTGGGGTGACAGGTTTGGGGCTTGCTCTCAAGCCAAGTTCACTCTGTGACCTGACTGTGGCACGGGCTGGGTCTTTGGCTCTGCAGCTGGAAGAGTTGGGGACCCAACTCACCCAGGACAAGGCCAACAGCCAAAAGGAAGAGCTGGAGGGAGAACTCCAGTCTAACATCACCAACACCGTGAGGCCTTCCAGGGCCACGCAGGTAGGCCCTCCAGAGCGCATGTCCCCCTGGCGCCCCCACCTGCCCGAGGGAGCCTCCGGGATCACAGCCGTGTCCTGGTCATTGATCAGTGATTCCTGGGTGACCAGTTCCCTCGCTCAGCTGCAGCTCATACCAGCCATTCTCAGCCACTGCCGGCCGCGGGGGCAGGTGTTGCCTCCCAGGGACACTGGCCATCTTGGTGGTGGTTGACATGACTGAGGGGAGGAGGAGGTCGGTGCTGCTGGCTGTGCCCAGTGGATGGTTGTTCCGTAAATATCAGGATCAGTTGGCTGCTAGTGTTGTTCAGATATTCTGTATCCTGACTGATGTTCTATGTAATTTTTCTTTTTCTTTTATTTTTAAAATATTTTTATTGATTAAGTTATTATTTTTTAATGTGATTAATCACTATGCGATGAGAGAGAAACATCGGTCAGCCGCCTCCTGCACATCTCCTACTGGGGATATGCCCGCAGCCCAGGTACATGCCCTTGACCGGAATCGAACCCGGGATCTTTCAGTCTGCAGGCCGATGCTATATCCACTGAACCAAACCGGTTTCGGCTATATACACTCTTTAGGTTAATGAGGAGCCACTCACTTCAGCTGTTTGCCCAAAATCAGTGGGTGCCATCGTGTGGCTTGACATCACAAAGCCTCAGCTTGACCATCCAGGAGGCGCGGGGTGGCAGAGGAAGCAGAAATCTCAGACACTCTGGTTATAGAACAGAGACCTTCCTCTTAACTCCTAAAATATTTTCCTAAACTGACCTCTCTCAATTCCTCTGGTTATATTACGGTCCAGCATATGGCAGGGAGGTGGTGTTTCATTTAAGACAATTCCCATACTCTCCCGTCATTTCAGTGGTCCATTCCACTATCTTCAGTTGCTACCATTTCCTAGGATTTTGAGTGTTCTTTTAATGGATGTTTTATTTTAGAAGAGTTGCAGATTTACAGAAAAACTGTGAAGATAATAACCATGTACACTATACCCAATTTCCCTTATTACTAATATCTTACTTATGTATGGGGCAAATGTAACATGAAGTGAATCACCAGTGAAACAGCGTTAAACCACACTTCTCTAGCATCTCAAATATCCAGCAATGATGTTCTAGACCAAGTTGATAAAGGAAAAACTGGACCTGATGTGGCAAAAAAATTCACATCTTGAGCTGACCATCCTATCAATCGTTTAACAATATTCAATAGTCTACCATGTAAAAAGGAAATCAAATTCATTATAATACACTGCCAGCACTAACACAACACCCTGTTCCTGATGACTGCGTCCACCGTGTTCCTCATGACTGCTACCACCATCCATACCACCCCCACAATCCAAAACTAAATTAAACATCAGCTTCTTTTTTCCTTGCCAGTATTAGAAAGTGTTGAGAAAAAAATCCCCTTTCAGGCTTCTCCTTGTCCTTATCCAAAGTGTCTGGCTCAGTATGCAATGGCTTGTCTGGTGCCTCAACTAAAGAAATCTACATGACTCCCTTCTCACATGCCTGCCCCCTCCTTAGAACCCTCCCCATCAGTGAAACAGAGTCAAACCTCACTTCTCTAGTACCTCAAATAGCCAACAATGCTGTTCTAGACCATGATGTTAAAGGAAAAACTATACCAGTTGTGGGATAAAACTTCACATCTTGAGCTGACCATCCTTTCAATAGTTTAACAATATTCAATAGTCTGCCATGTAAAAAGGAAATCAATTTCTTTATTATACACTGCCAACATTAACACAACACTCTGTTCCTCATGACTGCGAACACCACCATCTATCCCACACCTCCCCCAATACAAACATAAATTCACTTTTGTACTTTCAGTTTCTTCATCCATCCTTGTGTGTGGAGTCTTATTCCTTATCTCTACTAGTCTTTAATATCGTCTTATTAATTTTATCTATCTTAAGGCAACAGACACTACTGAAAGTGTGCTGACATCTATATATACTCTTTTTTAAAAAAAAATATTTTATTGATTTTGCCGAAACCGGTTTGGCTTGGTGGGTAGAGCATTGGCCTGCGGACTGAAGGGTCCCGGGTTCTATTCCGGTCAAGGGCATGTACCTGGGCTGCGGGCACATCCCCAGTAGGAGGTGTGCAGGAGGCAGCTGATCGATGATTCTCTCTCATCGATGTTTCTAACTCTCTATCTTTCTTCCTTCCTCTCTGTAAAAAGTCAACAAATATATTAAAAAATATATTAAAAAATATTTTATTGATTTTATACAGAGAGGAAGGGAGAGAGATCTCCTACTGGGGATATGCCCGCAGCCCAGGTACATGCCCTTGACCGGAATTGAACCCGGGATCTTTCAGTCTGCAGGCCGATGCTATATCCACTGAACCAAACCGGTTTCGGCTATATACACTCTTTAGGTTAATGAGGAGCCACTCACTTCAGCTGTTTGCCCAAAATCAGTGGGTGCCATCGTGTGGCTTGACATCACAAAGCCTCAGCTTGACCATCCAGGAGGCGCGGGGTGGCAAAGGAAGCAGAAATCTCAGACACTCTGGTTATAGAACAGAGACCTTCCTCTTAACTCCTAATTTTTTTTCCTAAACTGACCTCTCTCAATTCCTCTGGTTATATTACGGTCCAGCATATGGCAGGGAGGTGGTGTTTCATTTAAGACAATTCCCATACTCTCCCGTCATTTCAGTGGTCCATTCCACTATCTTCAGTTGCTACCATTTCCTAGGATTTTGAGTGTTCTTTTAATGGATGTCTTATTTTAGAAGAGTTGCAGATTTACAGAAAAACTGTGAAGATAATAACCATGTACACTATACCCAATTTCCCTTATTACTAATATCTTACTTATGTATGGGGCAAATGTAACATGAAGTGAATCATCAGTGAAACAGTTAGAGTGAAACCTAATTTCTCTAGCATCTCCAATACCCAGAAATGGTGTTCTAGACCAAGTTGTTAAAGGAAAAACTGGACCTGATGTGGCATAAAATTTCAGATCTTGAGCTGACCATCCTTTCAATAGTTTAACAATATTCAATAGTCTACCATGTAAAAAGGAAATCAAATTCTTTATTATACACTGCCAGCACTAACACACCACCCTGTTCCTCATGACTGTGACCACCCTGTTCCTCATCACTTCAACCACCATCCATACCAACACCCCTCGATCCAAACCTATATTAAACATCAGCTTGTTTTTTCCGTTTCAGTATTAGGAAGTGTTGAGAAAAAGTCCCCATTCAGACTTCTCCTAGTCCTTATCCAAACTGTCTTGCTCAGTATGCAATGGCTTGTCTGGATCCCCAACTAAAGAAATCTACATTAATCCCTTCTCACAGGCCTGCCCCCTCCTTACATCCCTCTCCATCAGTGAAACAGAGTCAAACCTCACTTCTCTAGTATCTCAAATATCCAACAATATTTTTCTAGACCATGATGTTAAAGGAAAAACTATACCAGTTGTGGGATAAAACTTCACAACTTGAGCTGACCATCCTTTCAATAGTTTAACAATATTCAATAATCTGCCATGTAAAAAGGAAACAAATTCTTTAGTATACACTGCCAGCATTAACACAGCACTCTGTTCCTCATGACAACGACCACCATCATATATACCACTCCACACAATACAAACATAAATTCACTTTTGTACTTGCAGTTTCTTCATCCATCCTTGTGTGTGGAGTCTTATTCCTTATCTCTACTAGTCTTCACTATCATCTTGTTTATTTTAGCTATCTTAAGGCAACAGACAGTACTGAAAGGGTCCTGACCCATATATATTCTCTTTAAGTTAAGCAGAAGCCAATCACTTCAGCTCTGTTTGCCCAAATTCAGTGGTTGCCATGGTGTGGCTTGACATCACAAACCCTGAGCTTAACCATCCAGGAGGGACGGGAGTGGCAGAGGATGCAAAAATCTCAGACACTCTGGTTATAGAACAGAGACCTTCCTCTTCACTCCTAAAATTTATTCCTAAACTGACCCCTCTATCTCAATTCCTCTATTTCATTATAGTCCAGCATATGGCAGGGAGGTGATGTGTCCTTTAATACAATTCCCATACTACACGGCATTCACTGGTCCATTCCACTATGTTCAGTTGCTACCATTTCCTAGGATTTTGAGTGTTGTTTTAATAGATGTTTTATTTTACAATAGTTCAAGATTTACAGAAAAATTGTGAAGATAATAACCATGTACACCATACCCAATCTCCCTTATTACTAATATCTTACTTATGTATGGCGCAAATGTATCATGAAGTGTATCATCAGTGAAACAGAGTGAAACCTCACTTCTCTAGCATCTCAAATATCCAGCAATGATATTCTAGACCAAGCTGTTAAAGGAAAAACTGGACCTGATGTGGCATAAAACTTCAGATCTTGAGTTGACCATCCTTTCAATCGTTTAACAATATTCAATAGTCTACCACGTAAAAAGGAAATCAAATTCATTATTATACACTGCCAACACTAACACAACACCCTGTTCCTCATGACTGCAACCACCCTGTTCATCATGACTGTGACCAACATCCATACCACACCCCCAATCCAAACCTAAATGAAACCTCAGCTTCGTTTTTCCTTGTCAGTATTAGAAAGTGTTGAGAAAAAAATCCCCATTCAGACTTCTCCTTGTCCTTATCCAAAGTGCCTGGCTCAGTATGCATGGCTTTTCTGGTGCCCCAATTAACAAAATCTACATGACTCCTGTCTCACATGCCTGCCCCCTCCGTAGATCCCTCCCCATCAGGAAACAGAGTCAAACCTCACTTCTCTAGTATCTCAAATATCCCACAATGCTGTTCTAGAACATGATGTTAAAGGAAAAACTATACCAGTTGTGGGATAAAACTTCACATCTTGAGCTGACCATCCTTTCAATAGTTTATCAATATTCAATGTTCTGCCATGGAAAAAAGAAATTAAATTCTTTATTATACACTGCCAGCATTAACACAACACTCTATTCCTCATGACTGCGACCACCACCATGCGTCCCACACCCACCCAATACAAACAAATTCACTTTTGTACTTGCAGTTTCTTCATCCATCCTTGTGTGTGGAGTTTTATTCCTTATCTCTAGTAGTCGTCAATATCGTCTTATTATTTTTAGCTATGTTAAGGCAACAGACACTACTCAAAGGGTCCTGGCCTCTATATATACTGTTTATGTTAATGAGGAGCCACTCACTTCAGCTGTGTTTGCCCAAAATCAGTGGTTTTCATGGTGTGGCTTGACATCACAAAGCCTCAGATTGACCATCTAGTAGGGGCGGGGGTGGCAGAAGATTCAGAAATCTCAGACACTCTGGTTATAGAACAGAGACCTTCCTCTTACCTCCTAAAATTTTTCCAAACTGACCTCTCTCTCCCTCTCATTTCCTCTAGTTCCATTATAGTCCAGCATATGGCAGGGAGGTGGTGTTTCCTCTAAGACAATTCCAACATTCCCCCGTCATTTCAGTGGTCCATTCCACTATGTTCAGTTGCTACCATTTCCTAAGATTTTGAGTGTTTTTTTAATGTATGTTTTATTTTAGAATAGTTCCAGATTTACAGAAAAATTTTGAAGATAATAATCATCTACACCATACCCAATTTACCTTATTACTAATATCTTACTTATATATGGGGCAAATGTAACATGAAGTGAATCATCAGTGAAACAGAGTGAAACCTCACTTCTATAGTATCTCAAATATCCAGCAATGATGTTCTACACCAAGTTGTTAAAGGAAAAACGGGACCTGATGTGGCAAAAAACTTCATATCTTGAGCTGACCATCATTTCAATAGTTTAACAATATTCAATAGTCTACCATGTAAAAAGCAAATCAAATTCATTATTATACACTGCCATCACTAACACAACACCCTGTTCCTCATGACTCTGACCACCCTGTTCCTCATATCTGCGACCACCATGCATACCCCCCCCCAATCCAAACATAAATTAAACATCAGCTTCTTTTTTCCTTGCCAGTATTAGAAAGTGTTGAGAAAAAAATCAACATTCAGACTTCTCCTTGTCTTGATTCAAAGTGTCTGGCTCAGTATGGAATGGCTTGTCTGGTGCCTCAACTAAAGTTATCTACATTACTCCCTTCTCACATTTCTGCCCCCTCGTTAGATCCCTCCCCAGCAGTGAAACAGTGTCAATCCTCACTTCTCTAGTATCTCAAATATCCAGCAATGCTCCTCTAGACTAAGTTGTTAAAGGAAAAACTGGATCAGTTGTGGCATAAAACTTTAGATCTTGAGCTGAGCATCCTTTCAATAGTTTAACAATATTCAATAGTCTACCATGTAAAAAGGAAATCAAATTCATTATTATACACTGCCAGCACTAACATAATACCCTGTTCCTCATGACTGGGACCACCACCATCTATCCCACCCCCCCAATCCAAACCTAAATTAAACATCAGCTTCTTTTCTTCCTTGCCAGTATGAGAAAGTGTTGTGGAAAAATTCCCCAGTCAGTCTTCTCCTTCTTCGTTTTCTAAGTGTCTGACTGAGTATGGAATGGCTTGGTTGATACCCCAATTAAAGAATTCTACATTACTCAATTCTCACATGCCTGCCCCCTCTTAAGATCCCTCCCCATCATCTGAGAGCACACAACAATACCAACACATTTCCTTTATACTCGTGCTGGTATTTATTCAAGGAGACTATTGATGTTTTCACCTTTTTATAATGTCCGTTTCTAAGGCATTGTTTATAGAGCGATACAAATTTTTAAGTGTATTCCTCTGGGAGAACCTGGGTATCACCTGTGGTAAATGAACACTCCAGCACTTCCTCTTCTGCATTTGTTGGCTTGCTTACTGGAGGTTTTTGCTTCCTGTGGTAAAATAACATTTATCGGATTCTATCTTTCTCCCTCTTGTCTTCATTCAGCTTACAGTCCAAATTTACCATTTCCACTGTCTTGGTTATGTACTTTGGAAACAAATTAAACACAGAAAACATAGGTTTTGGGGAAGTTATTGGAAACTGATTAGGAAATGTGCTTGTAATTGAATGACAATGGATTGATTGAGGAAGTGTCTGTGGCCAAAAAGCACAAGGCCTGAATCTCTGGAGAGGAATTACTGGGGAAGTGGCAGCATTTGAATAAGTTATTCTGACCTTATCCACTTCTTCGTCATCCAGTGTAGAAACTGACGTCTAATTCACTATAGGACTTGCAGTTTCTTCATCCATCCTTGTGTTTGGAGTCTTCTTCCTCATATCCACTAGTCTACAATATCTTCTTAGTAATTTTGGCTATCTTGAGGCAACAAACACTACTCAAAGGGTCCAGGCCTCTATATATATAGTCTCTAAGTCAATGAGGAGCCACTCACTTCATCTCTGGTTGCCCAAAATCAGTGGTTGCCATGGTGTGGCTTGACATCACAAAGCCTCAGCTTGAGCATCCAGGAGGGGCGGGGGTGGCAGAGGATGCAGAAGTCTGAGATGCTCTGGTTATAGAAAAGAGACCTTCTTGTTACCTCCTAAAATTTTTCTCAAACTGATTTCTCTCTCTCTCTCTCTCTCTCTCTCTCTCTCATTTCAGCCAGTTCCATTATTGTCCAGCATATGGCAGGGAGAGGGTTTTTCCTCCTAGACACTTCCCATACCCCCCCTTCATTTCAGTGGTCCATTCCACTTATGCTCAGATGTTACCATTTCCTAGTATTTTGAGTGTTGTTTTAATGGATGATTTATTTTAGAACAGTTCCAGATTAACAGAAAAATTGTGAAGATAATCCCCATGTACATGATACCCAATTTCCCTTATTAGTACTAATATCTTACTTGAGTATGTGGCAAGTGTAACATGAAGTGAATCATCAGTGAAACAGAATGAAACCTCACTTCTCTAGTATCTCCAATATCCAGCAATGCTGTTCTAGACCAAGTTGTTAAAGGAAAAACTGTACCAGTTGCTGCATAAAATTTCACATCTTGTGCTGACCATCCTGTCAATAGTTTAACAGTATTCAAGGGTCTAACATTGAAAAAGGAAATCAAATCCATTATTATACACTGCCAGAAGTAACACAACACCTTGGTCCTCATAACTGCAACCACCACCATCCATCCCACCCCCTAATCCAAACCTAAATTAAACATCAGCTTATTTCTTCCTTGCCAGTATGAGAAAGTTTTGAGGAAAAAATCCCCCTTCAGTCCTCTCCTTGTCCTTATTCTAGGTGACCATTTTGAAATTTAGCAGCTATGCCAGGCTAATTGGCTGGAAACTTAAAACTTTTAAGTTCAAATCATCTAAAGGTATTGAGATTCATAATACTGAAATGTTGATCTGAGTATGCCTAGTATGAAGCCTAGATGATAAAAGTTAATCTATTAATTAAAAATGCATTCTATTTTATTTGAAATGTATCCTTAAATGTAAAAGTATTGATTTGAAGAATGCTAAGTATTTAATTTGCTACCTAAGATGTAAAGCTCTGAAAGTTTAAAGAGCAAATTGAATCTGGAGAAATTAATTTAATATCTAATGTATAACTTATTTTGAAAAAATAAAATGTATTTTCTCTTAAATAATTAGGAGTTCAAAATATGTTACTCCTTGGTCTGATAAAAAGAGGATTAATTTTATGATCTCATCTGAAAATTTTTAATACAAAAACTAGTATAAATTTCATTGATATTCTTTAAAATAATTATAAAAGGGTATAAACAGCTAGTAAGATTTCTGTTTGTCTGCAATATAATGTTGGCCATCTATCTTTTAGGGATTTTGGGTTGCTCTTCCCTTGTTTATTGTGAGAATAAGGAAATCATCTTTTCTGTCAGAGAACAGTGTAGACAGCCACAATATTGAGCTGTGTGACTTGGCAGCTGCCAGATTGGCCGCATGGCCTGCTGCTCCCCTGGGGGCCTCCATCTTAGAACAGCAAAGGCCCCTCCCTCTGACTTAGCCAATCACTAAAGGAGTGTCTGCTCACTGAGGCAGGATTGGATTTCAGGGGTGGAGTTTTAAGACGGAGTTTTACTGCGGAAATGCGGATGGGGCAGAAAGTGTGCTTGCTTCGAGGATTTATTTAATACTGTTTTTAAGAAGATATCTTTAATGCTAAATAAATTAACAATCATGGTCTTAATATAATTTCAGTGGCATGATAGACCGATGTTTTGAGCAGTTGGCTTTATAAGGGCCGACAAAGAGTTCATATTTCTTAAAAGGCTTGTAGATAGAGACATTTTTTTATAAGATATCTTAAATTCTCAGTAGAACCACAGTTATGCATATATCATAAAAAATTAAGAGTAATTGATTCCATGGTCAAGACTAGATCCTATTATGTTGAGGACTGTTTAAAAATTGTTGAAAATGTTTTAATTAGATATGTATTTGGAAGTTTTTCCCAAGTGTAATATTTCAAAATATAATATGCTTGGTTGCATAAGGAATTTCTGCCAAATAAAAGAAAAAATTCATCTATTAGTAGCAATATCTTCATTTAAACTAACAAAAGCACCACACCGCTGTATTTTAAATTAGGCAGGAGATGGGGCAGCGTTTGCATCTCGTGTATCAGAATAAAACTTTACTAAATTTACTAATCTTTGTAAGCAATTGAATCCTAGTAAAGTAAAATTCTTCTCAAAAGTTATTGAAGGCTTCCCATGATCCCTCTATATATGCAAATAAGCGGAAAGGGAAAGCTGTTTAAAAAAATTATTTTAAATTTAATAAAAAGGAGAAATTTTAATATTTTGAAATATCTTCCACTAATATTTACAGGATAATCTAATGATTTGCTGTTAAAATACCAAATCTGAAAGCAAGTACAGTCACCATAAATGTTTAATGACTTTGACTTGAAATACATGACCTTGCAGCACTATCAGTCAACATCCAAGAAGTAACCCTGAAGGTTACTTGGTATAAAAAAGAAACGTTTTTATTTTTTAAGTTAAAGTTCTCCAAGTGTAAACCAGCAGAAAGAGGACTGCCCCGAGACCACCTGGGGCATGGCAAAGTGAAGTATGGTAACAATTAATTCAGGTAAAAACTATAAGTTTCATACTGGTCTTAGAAGGCACATTTTTCCTTTACCTGGGAAGGACAGCACAGCTATCCCAAGGTCAGGGGGATCCAGTTAGCGTGTCAACTCAGTGTTCTGGAGACCCAAAACTGTAATTTAGATAACATGCCTAAGTTTATCCAGGTTACCCAAGGACTCTAGATAATGTGTTTACCCAAAACTGTAATTTGGATAGCATGCTGTCTCTGCTTCTGTATATTGCTTTTTTTTTTTTTTTTTTTTTTTTTTTGCAAACTAGGTTCCTTATTCCAAAACTTGAGACAGCCAGTTTAAAATTAAGTTGTCATGACCTAGAGCAAAGAATATTCTTACATGGTATTATTCTAAAAGTTTTATTAATAATTTTTGATGCTTTACAACAGTATATTGTGCAATTATCTCAAACAAACTTACTAATAATTCAATTAATATTTAAGGACATTAAGGGATGTATTCCCTCCTGGGGAGGCAATTAAGCATTCTGTATTGACCTCTCTTGATTTTTTTTTTTTTTTTGCCAAGAGGAATACAATTGTCTACAGCTGTTATCTAGGCTCTCCATTCAAGCTGGGATCATGAAAAGCTGGTAACATGGATCTGTCTCTGGCCCAATGGCATAAGCTGGGCCCTCTCTGGAGAAGAAACCTGGGTTCCCTGTGATCAATGCCGGGGCCTCGCCAGCAGGCAAGGGGATCCAAAGGCAGTTGCTGGGCATGGAGGCCAGAGGGACATAGGTTAACAAGGAGACAGAACTGAACTTCATATCACCCTACTTGGCCCGGAGATGGTTGGTATTCAATGACGGGTAAGACCCCACAGGGTGGGGCGACCTAAGACAGGCACAGCCGGGGGCCAGTAGGAGAGAACTTGGGGTTCAACAGAGGTGGGGCACAGATCCTCACCCCCCCAATTGTGCAGGGGACTGAACACTTGCCCCTTCTGAGGAAGGTCTCCTGTCCACATGGCTGCTACTTCCTTCCCATGCCCAGACCAGATCGGGAACCAAATAACAAAAGAGATTTGGTTCAGCTGATATCAGAATCCAGATAAACAGAGGCTTAGTTAACAGACCCTATGTCTAAATCTAGCCTAACAATAGCAATGCTCAGGCCTCTTCAAGGACGTGAAGTGATCCTTTCAATTAATATTTACAGTATAAATTAAGACGATTGTTAAAATATTAAATTTGATGGTAAAATAGTTGTCAAGTTATCAAATTAATTAAATTTGGATAATTTGAAATAAGTTATTCAAAAAATATTAACCAAAATTTTCATTTCATTATAAAATTGCTTAACATGCTATGAACCTAAAGCAGTCATTTTTGTGCAAAAAATTAATGTTTAAAGTAATCTAGACTGCATTATAAATTTTCCAAAAAGTCTCCTAATTAAATATAAAAAGGTGGAATAGTGGAAGAATACCGTGTAAGGAGAAATATCCTGTAACTAATTACATCTAAATTTTTTTTTTCTTCATTTGTAATGCTAACAGCAAGACACCCATGAAAAACATATGTGGTGTCAAAATAAGCCAAAGTCAAATCATTTGGGCAAATATAAAAATGATTCCCCAAGTAAAATTTCCTTTATTAACCTTTGGTAGAGAATATGTTTGTATACTTTCAGAGAACAACTCCAAGAACATGTGGATTCCTGCAACAAGGGATCCCGGAGAGAAACTGACCAGATTACTCTAGCCACAAAGACAGGAGAGACAGTTCAGAGATGGAGATGGTGAAGATGCCTTGCCATGCTAGCAGTCAGCAGCTGTGTGTCGCTGCAGGGTGCCCAGGACCAAACCAGAGAGGACCGGACCTGCATTTGTCCACCATCCAGAACCAGCATTTCATTGCTGGCATGTACACATGAACTGTCAGACATTGAAACTTGGACTCAAAACTGTTGGACATTGATTTTGGGACTTAAACATTTTTTGTTTTTATATGTTTATTTCTGGTCTGCAGATACAAGATTCTTAAGGAAAAAATAAAGGGGAGATGTGGGAAACTGTTTCTTGCCTTCACTATCTCATAAGCATAGACAGAGAACCACCCGAAGGCTGGGTGTCTTTGAAGCCCTGGCAAAGGTCGGAGCTAGTCGCCACCTCTGTTTGTCCAGACAGTGGTAGCTGAAACTACTCTCCCATGTATTATTATGTAAATCCTTGGTGATAGGCTAGTCTGCATGTTACTAGGTGGTCACCTGCCTAACGGCTATGCTATGAGTGCATCCCAGAATCAATAAAAGCTTGGTGTGGCCTGAGCACTGGAGGAAGTCCTGCCCATTGAGTTGGACTTGCCTGCCTGGTCCCCCAATATTCCCAAATTATCTCTTGTTTTCATTTTAATTTGTTTGCGGCTCTGCTTCCAGTTCCTGAACCCTGACTCTTGCGGGACGTGGGAAGGCAACACACAACATTTTATGGATGTTTTATTTTAGAATAGTTCCAGAATAACAGAAAAATTTTGAAGATAATACCCATGTACACCATACACAATTTCACTTTTTACTAATATCTCACTTTCGTATGGGGCAAATGTAACATGAAGTGAATCACCAGTGAAACAGAGTGAAACCTCACTTCTCTAGTATCCCCAATATCCAACAATGCTGTTCTAGACCAAGTTGTTAAAGTAAAAATCTACCAGTTGTAGAATAAAACTTCAGATCTTGAGCTGACTATCCTTTCAATAGTTTAACAATATTCAATAGTCTACCATGTAAAAAGGAAATTAAATTGATTAATATACACTGCCAGCACTAACACAACACCCTGTTCCTCATGACTGCAATCACCACCATCCATCCCTCGCCCCTGATACAAACCTAAATTAAACATCAGGTTATTTTCTTTCTTGCAAGTATGAGAAAATATTGAGGAATAAATCCCCCTTCAGTCTTCTTCTTGTCCTTATTCTAAGTGTCTGGCTCAGGATGGAATGGCTTCTCTGGTGCACCAAGTAAAGAATTCTACATTACTCCCTTCTCACATGCCTGCCCCCTCCTTAAATCCCTCCCCATAATATGAAAACACACAAAAATACAAACACATTTCCTTTATGCCCTTGTTGGTATTTATTGAAGGAGACCATTAATGTTTTCATCTTCTCATAATGATACACACTGTTAAGTGCGTTCCTCTGGGAGACCCTGGCTATCACCTCTGGTAGATGAACACTCCAGCACTTCTTCTTCTGCATTTCTTGGCTTGCTTACTGGAGGTTTTCCCCTTCCTATAGTAAAATACAATTATCTGATTCTTTCTGTCTTTTTCCCACTTGTCTTCATTCAGCTTAATGTCCAAATTTACCTTCGCCACAATCTTGGTTATGTGAAAGGACAGAACAGGACTGATAGCTGTGTCCTTATCCCCTCTTCCAAGAAATAGCCGCAGCATGTATCAGTTACTCAGCTTGCCCTTATCTCAGCAAATGAAAATGTGGGGGAAACTAGCCCAATGCCAAGAATATGCTAGCCACCCCCCGTCTTTGTGTAACCAGACCCCAGCTGTACAATGCCCTTGTGTCACTAGCAACCGGCCCTCACTCAACCAACTGGAATCGGCCAAATCAGTGGTCAGAGTGCGCCCCCCCCCGACCCCAAGCCCTATAAATTCTTTGTTCCCTTGGGACTCGGGGCTCTCTCTTGCATCCAGTAATGGAGGCAGTGAGAGGATCAAGATCCGGGCTTGAATAAAAGACTCTATGCTTTTGCATCGGACTCGGCTCCCTAGTGCTAGCAGTCTGTCATGGAGGATCTTGAAATCTGGCCTTAACTTTTGGGGGCTCGTCCGGGACCCCTGAGACTCACAAGGAACCCCGATTCGGAGGTTCTGCCTGAACGCAGTATGTGTCTGTTGTTTGTCTGTTGTGTTCTGTGTGTTCTGCCCTGAGTGATCTCACTTATGAAATCTGTAATGCCTGTATCGGCTCGGTGGATGCACTGGGGGGCCACGGATGGGAAGAGTCTGTGCGCGCCCCGATCCTCCATCAGGAGGGGCCGAGAAACCCCTCAATCTGAGACGAGTGGTGCATGGCCATATGTGGGAAACTGTTTATTGCCTTCACTATCTGATAAGCATAGACAGAGAACCCCCCGAAGGCTGGGTGCCTTTGAAGCCCTCCCAAAGGTCAGAGCTAGGCGCCACCTCTGTTTGTCCAGACAGTGGTAGCTGAAACTACTCCCCCATTTATTATTATGTAAATCCTTGCTGATGGGCTAGTCTGCCTGTTGCAGGGGGTCACCTGCCTAGGGCTATGCCATGGGTGCATCCCAGATAAAAAAAAGCTTGGTGAGGCCTGAGCACAGAGAGGAAGTCCTTCGGGACTTGCCGCCTGGTCCCCCAATATTGCAAAATTATCTCGTGTCTTTTTCTCTCATTTGTTGTGCGGCTCCTCTTTCAGATACTGAACCCTACTCCACGCGAGTCGTGGAAGGAAACACTCAACAGCCGTAGTCTACTCTAATCTGTAGTTTTGCTTCCGCGGATTCAGAGGTTGTTTTGGTTTTGCTTCCATAGAGTTGGAAGACGGTATTTGTCTGTGTCTGTATTTTTTTTTTTTAATTTCCGTGGAGTTACTGGACGGATGTTACAGGACACACTCAAACTACTCCTTTAAGCATTATGGTCGTTTTAATGTCATGGGCTGGGCCAAACCTGCTTGCCAGCCTCAGGTGTGATCTTCCAGAACTGCTGGGAACTTGGGACCTTGAAGCTTACTGAATTCAAATGATAAAAAAACTTATGTCTTGCATTTTTGATGTTTATTCTTAAAAATGTTACTGTTTGAGAAATGCTGAATATTTGCTAAAAGTTTCAGGTTCGGATTGAATTGGGAAAAATTGTGTGTTGTGGTAGCTAAATGCCTTTGCTGAATGAATGTTTGGTGAAAGTATGTGAGTGTGGAGGGAGGGAGCCTGCCCTCTCCTCTCCTTTGTGTGGCTCCACGTCTTCAGTCAGGTGGGCAACTGAGTAAGGATGTGTGAAAACAGGTCAACCGCTCCCTTGTCTGTCTCTCGTCACTGATCCTCATGAGGTCGGCACAAAGTAAACCTGCTGTTCTAAATTACATGTTACAAAATTTTTAAATGGGTACAATAGAGATTGTGGAATTGGAATGAATGCCGAAACATTGAGAAAGCATGAGGGAACAGCTGTTTGTTTGTGTGGGACTAGCTAATTTGCTACAGAGAGGGCGGACTGGAAGCAGTCTTAACTCCTCCGGTAGGTTCTCACCAAAAGGTTGGTCGAGAATTTTGTTCTGGGACATGGGTGCCAGGAGTGCCCCCATGCTTGTATGGGGAGTTGGGCATTGTTTTGTTTATCTGCTCAGCTCCATTCTGGGCTAGTATACTGAGAGAGTGTGAATATGAGTGTTTGTCTATTTTGGCTGCTCATTACTAGTCTGTTTGAAGTGGAAGTTACTTTGCTTTATTTTGCATTTCTGTTAATTCATCTGGCTGAACGTTTGGACTGGACCTGCGATGGGATGCAAGAATCTCTAGCAGTTCTCAGAGTCTTTTGATTGCCATTACAGAAGGAATCAGCCCACTTAGTTAATATAAATTTCTGTATATAAGTTGCTCTTACCTGGGTTGTAAATCACTGTAATTCCAAGATTGCTTAGTTCTGAGATTGCTTATAAAAGAGCAAGGGAGAAGTCTTTTCAAGTTAACTGTTTGCTTCGTAAATTAACAAAGTAGCAAATTTCAAAAGACTTGTTATTCATGGTTTTCTTGTCTCTTTGGTGGACAGCTCCGCAGGATGGTGAGAATTACTTCCTGTGACTGTATTTTGTTTAACTTGCTGTTTTCAATTGTTTATTAGAACCCTCATAGAGATGTTTATATGTCTACTTAGGTATAAATATTTGTAGATAAATAGAACCCCCGGTTAATTTTCTGGTGTATTCTGGAGCACCCTATTCAGTCTTGACAGAGCCAATGGGACCAGTAACATCTAAGATGACACCAGTTCTAAGAGCCACCAGACAAACTGCCTTTTTCCTTGTACATCAAAGAGGATTGTGGACGTCAGAAAGAACATGGTAACTCATTCGTTTCTAGATATGCCAGAATGCCTGTACGCCTTACTTGGATGTGATCTCTTACAGAATTTACAAGCTACCCATAAGCTTGTTCGAGATGCCCTGCCAGTGCCACCTAGGACTCTGTACATCCTTTCCAGCCTGGGGACTCGGTGTGCGTAAAGAAGTTCAGGACCCCAGGACTCACCCCAACTTGAAAAGGACTATACCTGCAGAAAATTGTGTAATAGGCTCAGATGATGCCTGCATCTTCATAGACATGGCTTCAGAAAGACAAGGAAAATTTTACCTTATATACGAAGGTCAAAGAGTGGACTTTAGTCACCTCCCTAAAATGTTTGTATGGCCCTGCCATATCTCATGTTTAGTAGTGGAGGATTTAGCTGCCTGAAGTGGCCATGGTGCCAATATTATGTTTCATTGTATTAATATGTTGTATTAACCTTGAGTTCTCTTACAGGTTTAAATGTAGCTGTAGCTGTGGACTGGTGATGGTCTACAGTCCTTGGTATTCTTTGGGAATAACTGGCAAGTGTCCAGTATCCCACACTGAGGGACATTGTTATAGCTATGTGTTAGCTGTCCTGGAAGGGGACTATATGTGATGAACCCCAAAAATAAAGGGTGTCTGGCTGACAAGAGGGCAGATGCCCAACTGGACAAAGAAGAATACCCATCACGTTTTGGTCTCTATTGAGAAACAGCTAACAGTTCGCAGACTGTGTACTGTCTTGCAGGCCTGCATGACCATGCCCATGTCAGGGGTGGTACAAACTTCAGCTGTAGAGAGCTGGGAAAGGCCTATTTAGAATGGAAGGTCTGAGGCATAGTTATGCATTTTTAAAGGACTGAAAAGAAAAATCAGAAGATCTTAGTGCAGATCAGTATGTTTATCTCCTTATATAAATCCTGTGAAATCGGTCAATGCTTAATAAATCATGGCAATACATTTCTTGGCATGAAATCAATAAGACCAGTTTTCAGTAGTGATTTTATTAACCGGAAACTTTGGAGTATCATATTTTAAAGAAACCTGTCTGAGCTCTGAAGACTTGCAGCCAATAAGAGTGCCATGGAGAAAGCCTGGTATCCTGCTTGGGAGCCCTGAAGATGGCTGGCGCTGGAGCGTCAGTAACATGAAGTACCATCACTGGGGGTTGGTAAGAGTAGAAGGGGAGCAATAATGACGCCTCTGCATCCCTGAAGAACCCCCACACACTCTGCGCCGCAACGAGTAGGAGGTCTACTGAGATGTGCCTTAAAGCCTAGAGCATGGGCTCAGGTGGAGTTGCTACAGGTGAGGGATTCACCTAACGCAGCAGATACTACAGGCAGGCCTGATGGCAGCTGGATGGCTTGGCTTCCTGGCCCTATGGGGCACATCAAGATTCAATCATTAAATTCCAGCAAAGGTAGTCATTTACCATTCTTGTTGTGTTTATGCAAACATCAGGCCAAATTGAATACAGTTGATAAATTAATCTTGATTTGGCTTTTTGATAGCCATAGAGGAATTTTTAATAAGAAAAACTCTATTTTGATGGAGGTTATTAAAACTGAAATGTTTTCTTTCCCTTCCACCAGACCATTTGTTATAGTTAGTCTTTGCCGGGTCACAAGCCCAGATCATTCTGTGCCCAGGAAAGCAGGGAGCCTGACTGGAAGGTGACCTCTGACTAGACACACCCACTGCAGATCACCCTCAAGAAGACAGTGGACCTCGGCAGACCCTTTGCAATCCTCCTGCTGCTGTTGACTTACGGCCCTTGCATTATTAACAGACTAGTCCAATTTGTCAAGGAGTGTATAAAAGTAGTTCAGTTGATAGTTCAGTCCATCTCATGATTGAGCCGGAAGTTGCAAGACAAGGGGGGGAATGAAAAGACAGAACATGACAGATAGCTGTGCCCTTAGACCCTTTCCAAGAAAAAACCGCAGAATGTATCAGTTACCCAGACTGCCCTTATTTCAGCCAATGGGAAAGCGGGGGATAATAGCCCAAGGCCAAGAGTATGCTATCCACCCCCCTGTCTTTGTGTAACCAGACCCTAGCTGCACCCTGTCCTTGCGTCTCTAGCCTTCAGAACTCACTCAACCAGCCGGAATCGGCCAAATTCGTGGTCAGAGTGTGCCCACACCCCCCAACACCAAGCCCTATAAATTCAGTTCCCTTGGGACTCGGGCTCTCTCTTGCATCCAGTAATAAAGGCAGGAGGGGGACCACAACCCGGGCTTGAATAAAAGACTCTATGCTTTTGCATTGGACTCGGTTCCCAAGTGGTCTGTCTTGGGGGATCTTGAAATCTGGGAATAGCATATGTAGTTTGGAAACAAGTTAAACACAGAAAGACATTGGTTTAGAGGAAGAAAATGATTTGGAAATGGGCTTCTAATTGAATGACAATGAATTGAATAAGGAAGTGTCCGTGGCCAAAAAGCAAAAGGCCAGAATCTTGAGTGAGGAATTACTGGGGAAGGGGCAGTATTTGAATAAGGTATTCTGACCTTATCCACTTCTTCGTCATCCAGTTGAGAAACTGATTTCTAATTCACTTTAGGACTTGCAGTTTCTTCATGAATACTTCTGTTTGGAGTCTTATTCCTTATCTCCACTAGTCTACAATATCTTCTTAGTAAGTTTGGCTATCTTGAGGCAAGAGACACTACTCAAAGGGTCCAGGCCTCTATATATACTCTCTAGGTCAATGAAGAGCCACTCACTACAGCTCTGGTTGCCCAAATTAAGAGGATGCCATGGTGTGGCTTGACATCACAAAGCCTTAGCTTGACCATCCAGGAAGGTTGGTGGTGGAAGAGGATGCAGAAGTCTCAGATGCTCTGGTAATAGATAAGAGACCTTCCTCTTACCACTTAAAATTTTTCCCAAACTGATCTCTCTCTCTCGCTCTCTCTCTCTCCCTCTAGTTCCACTATAGTCCAGCATATGGCAGGGAGTTGGTGTTTCCTCTAAGCCACTTCCCATACTCCCCCGTCATTTCAGTGGTCCATTCCACTATTATCAGATATTACCGTTTCTTAGGATTTTGAGTGTTGTTTTAATGGATGTTTTCTTTTAGAATAGTTCGAGATTTACAGAAAAATTGTGAAGATAATATCCATGTACACCATACCCAATTTCCCTTATTACTAATATCTTACTGGGGTATGCGGCAAATGTAACATGAAAGGAATCATCACTGAAACAGAGTGAATCCTCACTTCTCTAGTACATCCAATATCCAGCAATCCTGTTCTAGACCAAGATGTTAAAGGAAAAACTGTACCAGTTGTGGCATAAAACTTTACATCTTGAGCTGACAATCCTGTCAATAATTTAACAATATTCAATAGTCTACCATGTAAAAAGGAAATCAAATTCATTATTATACGCTGCCAGCACTAAAACAACACCCTGTTCCTCATGATTTCGACCACCACCATCCATCCCACCCCCCCAATCCAAACCTAAATTAAACATCAGCTTCTTTTCTTCCTTGATTACTGGAGGTTGTTTTCTTGTTTACTGGAGGTTTTCCCCTTCCTGTAGTAAAATACAATTATCTGATTCTTTCTGTCTTACTCCCTCTTGTCTTCATTCAGCTTACAGTCCAAAGTTACCATCTGCACTATCTTGGTTATGTAGTTTGGAAACAAGTTAAACACAGAAAGACATTGGTTTTGGGGAAGAAATTGGAAAATGATTAGGAAATGTGCTTGCAATTGAATGACAATGGATTGATTGAGGAAGTGTCTGTGGCCAAAAATCACAAGGACAGAATCTTGGGTGAGGAATTACTGGGGAAGGGGCAGATTTGAATAAGGTATTCTGACCTTTAGAGGTCGAATGACCCTTTCACAAGGGTCACCTAAGACCATCCTGCACATCAGATATTTACATTACAATTCATAACAGTAACAACATTACATTTATGAAGTAACAATGAAAATAACTTTATGGTTGGGTCACAACATGAGAAACTGTATTTAAAGGGCCAGAAGGTTGAGAACCACTGCCTAACAAGTTCTGTCTTTGAATGTTAGGCTCTGCTGCCTTCTAGAGCTTAGAATGGGGGATGCGTACCCATTAGGATGGGCTCGATATTATTGTAGTAACAAACAGCCCCAAAGCTTCCTGAAAATGAAAGGAAAACTTCTCTTACAAACCTTAGCTTCACCTTCTCTGTTGCCTTTAGGAACAAAACAGGCCCAGGATTCAGAATCCTCTCAGCTCAGCCACAACAACCAAAACCTTACATGGTGGCATTGGAGCCTGTCACCCTCTTTCACCCGCCACACTGTGCATCACCCACCAGAGACTTACTGTTCTGGATTCTGCAACCTGGCCTGCAGGACCAGACTGTGACCACACCCAAGGCTGGAGGGTAAATGGGTGAGGCTGAGTGGAACTCTGTAAGCAAACGAAGTCTCACAGACACACAGGCCTCAATCCCGGCTGTTGCAGCTCATCAAGGCTCAGACACACCACTGCACAGTGGGGACACTATGCCTGATGCCTCATCCTAACCGGACTCTGAGTGCTGGAGCCTCAGTGTATGTTAACAGAACAGAGAGCTCAAATGACCATGAGGAGAAAGAAGCAGAAAGTCACGCCCACACCAATAGCACCTTAATAATGTGCTGGTCCTGTGCTTTCATTGTCTAAACCTGGCCATCATTAGGCGCATTGCCCTTTGGGTAATGTACTGTTCCAGGCCACACTGGTGGCATCAGGATCCCAGTCACTCACAGACCATTGCTAATATTGGTTTTGAGGTGCCTGAACGGTGTTGGGAAATGAAAATTTTAGGTTTTGGGATATGGTCACAGGTTTCTGGGAAGTGTTGTCTGCAACTGAGCTCTTGTTTTGAGATATTTTAGATTTAGTGAAGCTCAGTATCATTACTGAGGTGAAAAGTATTATTTCAGTTATTCCTGAAGTCTACAAATGTAAAAGAATTTTAAAAAATTAATTTAATGCGACTTTTAGAGAGAGATCAAATGAGAGAGGAAATGAGACAGAAAAATACCAAATGGCTGCCTCCTGCATTCTCCCCAACCAACCCTCTGGGCATCCAGTCAGGCAACTTGGCTTGTGCCCTCACCAGGAATGGAACTGGCAACCTGCCCGTGCATGGGATGATGCTCAACCAACTGAGCCATCCTAGCTGTCATATTTTTTTTTATCTTTAACATAAAACCATCCTATTATTAAGAGAAAAACCAGGTTATGAGAGAATATCCATATAGCATCCTGTTCATTTAAAAACAAAATTCGGCCGAAACCAGTTTGGCTCAGTGGATAGAGCGTTGGCCTGCGGACTGAGGGGTCCTGGGTTCGATTCCGGTCAAGGGCATGTACCTGGGTTGTGGGCACATCCCCAGTGGGGGATGTGCAGGAGGCAGCTGATCGGTGTTTCTCTCTCATTGATGTTTCTAGCTCTCTATCTTTCTCCCTTCCTCTCTGTAAAACATCAATAAAATATATTTAAAAAAATAAAAACAAAATTTGAAAGGATATATAGTCCAACAAGTTGACATTTCATACATTCTTAGACTGTCTATAGTCAGTACACATTGTGATGCCATGGAGCTAACAGTTACTGAACGTTTACTACATGTGCCAGGCCCTGGATTCAATGTTTTACCTGCATTATTATTTCATTTAATTCTCTCCATAACCTGAGATGGTTTGTCCATCTAGTTTATACAGAGTTAATCAAGGTTCAGAGACTCAAGGTCAACTGCCTGCTTTAGCGTTAATACAAGGCAGGGCTGTTAATCAAACTCATGTATCTCCAATAAAAGAGTTTTGGCTTCTGATGTTACTTCCGTCACCTCCTATCTTCACAATATGAATATTCCCTCATAGTCTGCTTTATCTCTTAATTATGTGATATTTTAAAGTTAAAAGTATAATAAATTCCTGGCTATAGTGGTTCATTTGGTTGAGTGTGGTCTCCTGCATGGAAAGATCAGCAATTTGATTCCCAGTGAGGGCTTGCAGGGGTTGGGAGCTCCACGCTTGGTAGGGGACATGCAGGAGGCAGCTGATTGGTGTTTCTCTCTCTCCCTCACCCTTCTTCTATCCCTAAAAGTCCATTGACTTATGTCCTCTTAGAATTGTAGTCTTCAGAAATAATTGAAATAATACTTGTCACCCGAGGGAGGATTATAAGCTTCACAGTATGTGAAATATGAGATCAGTTGCAGAGAACATGCCCCAGAAAGCTGTGACCTGCCACCAAAACCCAAAATTGCCTAATGCTGGTTGGTTTTGCCAATGAAAGCCCAAGACAGGCAAATTATATGGGTGCTCCTTGGTTTGGGCATGACTTCTGGTGTCTCTTAGCCGGTGGTCATTTTGACGTCTTTGGTCTGGCCAGGGAGTCAGAGGCTCCAGCAGTAGGAGTCATAAGTAGGAGGAGGCCTAAGCAGTGGTCTGAGGCTTGTTGAGTGAAAACAGGCTGGAATTGGTGTCTGTGTCTTCCAGGCTCCTCTCTACTACAGAGTTCAACTCAGCCTCACTCAATTTAAACACCCAGCTTTGGGTGAGGGTATCTGTCCAGGCATGCAGCTGAAGTCCCAGCATCCAGAACAGTGAGTCACTGGTGGGTGACGCACAGTGGGATGGGGTGGAAGAAGGTGACAGGCTAAAAAACACCGTGAATAGACATGATGGTATAACTGATCAGGGAGGATTCAAGAAACCTGGGCCTGTTTCGTGTGTAAATGCAAAGAAGATGACGCAGTTTTACATGAGCAGTTTTACTTTCATTCCCAGGAAACTTGGGGTAATCCATGGTGATGAGCAAAAGAACATTACTCTTCCTATTATGAATTTCTCCATCTTAGTTTGTGGTACTTCCATACCTCCAGCTGCTAAAACCAAACCTTCATGTCATCTCTGACTTTTTCCACTCTCTCATCCTCAAAAATAGAAAGTCCAAGTGGACTTGCCTAAAACACAGATCCAGGATCTAAATGTTCCTTCCACTTGCACGGGCATCAAACTGTCACCATCATACTCTTTATGACTATCACGGATGCTTCCTTCCTGGTCTTTCTACTGACTCCTGCACACCCATATTGATCATCATGCTGCAGCTACAGGGAGTCAAATATGACCTGACTCTCATGCCTCACTGCTCCCATCTCCCATTGCTCCCATCACCTGCATATCAGACAACCATGTTGTCACGAAGCTCCTCTAGACCTGACTCCTGTCCCATTATTACCTGTTCCCATTCAAAAGAAAAGCATACCTGCAGGTTCCTGAACCAGCTCAGGCTTCACTCCAAGCCTTTGCACATTGTGCAACCTATGCCTGGAAGGACTTCCTATATCTCATTTCACTGTTTAGCAAGATCAAGGTCCAATTCATACAGCCCTAGACATGGACTTGGAATTCTGGGCTTGGTGTCTACTTTAGGTCCCCAGGTCCAAGGGCTACCCAAATGGCAGGACAGACCCAGGACTCCACGACCTCAGAGGCCATGAGAGTGTGAGGTCCTGAAATGAGCTCCACAGATCAGTATCCCTTAAAGACTCTGCACTTGCAGGAATCTGTGAAAAGAGAAAGGTCTGTTGAGAGCCTGGCAACCATGGCCAGGATGCATGGGCTCACGCTGCTCAGCACCATTGCCCAGCCGAGGGCCAGGTGACCTGAAGATGGTCTGCATTACCTCAGGGCCTTGGTCCTCAGTGCACACTCTTGCCAAGTCCCTTGTCTTCCAAAGGACTGGGAATCTAATGCACCCCCTTCAGGTGTGTGAGTTGATTCCCTTACCATTGTGAGCACTGGCCAAGTCTGGGTGGATGTTTACCTATTAAGGAAAGATCAGGGCCATTTTCTCTTAGTAGTTTGATAAATATCTACCACCTCCTTTACTCTCAAATCTTTAAGACACTCCAACCCACCAGAGGCTCACTTGGCTCATCAGCCAGCAACCCTCCTGCTAGTCAGATAATCAGCCTGTGCAGAGGTCGCCCCACTCCCTCCCTGGCCAGCTCAATGGTGGAAGTACTTATTACAGGTCATAGTGTGCACCTTCCTTGATCACTAATTTTCTTGGAGCAAATGCCAACTCCTAGGTCAGATCCCACAAACACCGATAAAGCAGAGCTTAGTCCATTGTGCACTAACCATTGGACAGAGTGCCCACCAGCCTGGATTTGGACTAGAGAGGGCCACAGAGTCACGCACAAGGAACCAGCACCAACTCCACCTGGCAACTGCTCTGGGCTTTTGCCGGCAAACACCCACCTGCCCAGCTGCCACCATGGCTCCCAGCCTTGACACCTGAGAGCATTCTGGTCACAGCAACCACCTGAATCTGAAAGAGCCCCACCTCAACACCTGGCTGGAGGGTTCAGAGACCACAGGGGCTTGTCCAGGCCCAGAGCTTCTCCTGGCTGCTTCGGTTTTAGTTTCATGGAGCACACTGACATCATCATTCCTTGTGGGTGATTGTGTAGCTCACCCTGGTTCCACACCTGCTACACTGACAGTAACAGCACCTCCCCTATGTCATCTCTGCCATGTCGTGCCTTGCCCTCATGAAACCCTGGCTTCTGGTCACCACGGGGTCCCTGGGCTGTGCGGGTGTTCACATGTGTATGGACTGACTTGGTGAATAAAACAAACATTGATTTTAGAGACCGAGATAAATGGGGAGAGTGAGAGAGAGAAAGATCAATTTGCTGTTCTACCAATTCTATACATTCTGTGGTTGATTCTTGTTATTGTCCTGACTGGGGATGGAACATGCACCCTAGGCATTATATAGCTGAGGCTCTGTCCCACTGTTCTATCCATGCATGGCCACATATATGTGGGATTTTAAGTAAAGTAACCCACTAACATGCTGGGGAATAGAGATATACAAAAACCACCATGATAATAGGTACGATGGAAGGCAAGAATAGGATTCATGGGGTTTTATAAGTTTTTTCTTTAGATGGGTATATTTCAGATAACCAATTACAAAGGCGGGATATGTCCTTGAAACAGTTATTCCATATGCCGAGGAAGAAGCACTGAGGAGGGGAGGAGGAACTTGTGTTCAGGGATGCAGGCATGTATGGAACCACCAAAAGCATATGTTTAAAAAATGTACATTTAAATCAATTGTACTTTAGAAAAACTTTTAATAATGTATAAAAATTGACACTGCCCTATTATTTTACTGAGTAATCATAAAAGGTCTTGAGCATATTTGTTGCTACTGTATCAGTATGTTGGAAATAAAATATATGATGTTCTACTCAAATAATCTTATCATGTCCATGTTCAGTGCTACATTTTGGCAGTTTGACACTGACGATGATGAGAATATTTACACCAAGGAAAATGACAAATACTACAAACCTAGACTTCACTTAATGTATTATTGAAAGCTTAGACTTAAAAAAGAGTGATGGAGAATGTAAGCAATGCAGATTAAACATATATTTATATGGTACAAGTTTATTTCAATGTACATATGATAAAAATTGAGAAAAACAATTTCGCTTCCAGTATTCAAAACCCATAGTTCCATACAGCAAAGAAGTCACTGGAGTCATTGAGGAATGAGTGAAAGTCAAACATATGTGTTAGATACTGTGCTGCCCTCCTATTGGTTACAATAGTAAACCCATTTAAAAATAGGTAAACCATTCTGAACAGACTTTTAAACAAAGGACATAAACACATTGTAATAAGTGCATGAAAAAATTATCACCATCACAAATTCTTAGGGAAAAGAAATTAAATGAAAGTGGGCTTACATTATACTCATTTCCAGGGCTTGTATTTAAAAAAAAAAAATTGAACTTGTAATTGCTCTCAGGCTATGGAAGCACTGGGATTTTCATTACTGTGGGTGGTGGGAAGGCAAAAAGAACTACCATTTTATACCACAGTTCTACATCTCTTAAAATGCAAAACATTCACCTACACTGCAACAGTTTGATAAGGAAAACATATAACTACTAGAGGCCCAGTGCACAAAAATTTGTGCACTCGGAGGGGGAGGGGGCATCCCTCAGCCCGGCCTGTGCCCTCTAGCAGTCTGGGACCCCTCAGGAGATAACGACCTGCTGGCTTAGGCCTGCTCCCGGGTGGCAGAGGGCAGGCCTAATCCCTAGGTGCAGCCCCTGGTCGGGCTCAGAGTAGGGCCGATTGGGGAGTTGGGGCGCTGCCCCCTGTCATGCACAGAGCAGGGTGGATCGGGAGGTTGTGATTCCACTCTCAGTCATGCTCAGGGTAGGGCCGATTGGAGGGTTGGGGCCCCGTCCCCTGTCAAACTCAAGGCAGGGTCGATGGGGAGGTTGCGGCACCACCCCCTGTCACGCACAGAGCAGGGCCCATCAGAGGCGTTGGGGCGCTGCCCCCTGTCATGCAACGAGCAGGGCCAATCAGGGGGTTGGGGCACTGTCCCCTGTCAAGCACAGAGCATGGCCCATCAGGGGGTTGGGGAGCTCCCCCCTGTCACGCACAGAGCAGGGCCGATCAGGGGGTTGGGGCGCTGCCACTGTCACACTCAGGGCAGGGCTGATGGGGAGGTTATGGCTCTACCCCATCACACACAGCGCAGGGCCCGTGGGGTGGGGGGTTTGGGGCGCTTCACCCTGTCACACACAGAGGCACAGGGCGATCAGGAGGTTGGGGAGCTCCCCCTTATCGGGCACAGAGCAGGGCCGATCAGGGTGTTGGGGCGCCTTCCGCTGTCAGGAACAGAGCACGGCCGAAAGGGAGGTTGTGTGTAGGGAGCTGATATAGGGTTAAGCCTCAGACTGACCTGTGGGCAAAGTCACAAACAATTCCCAGCTTAGAGGGCACAGTCCTCTTAGCATAATTAGGCTTGACCTTATAACACTCCCTAGATCTTATTTGGGAAGCTAATGGGCTGAGGAAGTGCAGGAAGTATAACCATGGTGTAAACAAGTGAAACTCACAAGAACAAAAACAAGTGAAACTCACAAGAACAGTGTAAACAAGTGAAACTCACAAGAACAGTGTAACTTTGGAAGCCACTACCTTGTTTACCTCTCACTATAAAATAAAGGCTCAGCTTGCCTTGGGATCTCTCTCTCTGTGGCCTCAGCCAGGCACAGGGAAGATCCACGGAGACTAAGGAAAGCTAGAGAGTTCTGAACGCTGTCTCTGTGTAAAACATTCTTCGCTGACTCCGTCCACACCTTTGGGAACCCCTGGACCGCTGGGGCTGGACCCCAGCATATGGCGACCGAACAGGATTCCCCTAGGTAAGCCCCCCCGCACTCGGGACGGATAGGACTCCACCGTAGGGTGCTGCAGACCCCCCTATAGAGAATAAGTAGGGTAAGTGGGTGGATAGTACAGAACTTAGACTGAGAAGATGGGCCATACTGAGTCTAGAAGAAAGAAGACTCTGTATTGATTTGTAGATTGAGAAGATGTGCCATACTTAGTCTAAAGGAAAAAGACTCTGTATTGATCTTTTAACATATATGCTTGCTAGCAGAGGAGTAAAGGTTACTCCTAGTCAGACGGAACGTTTTATACAAGTGTGCCCATGCTTTTCTGAGGAAGGAAAGGTGCCAGAAAGGTAAATGTAGAGGCATGGGAGAAGGTAGGCCCAAGGAGCCTTATCCTTAACCCCACTGCAGCCTTTCCACCCGGAGAAAGTGCAGGATTGGCAAACTCTCCCTGGGGTGATAGATCAGGACTCAGGTAATCGCGGAAAGCGCCAATCCTACTCTTAAAATGGATATAAGAGAGCATTTGGGGTTTTTCTTTTTTAATGCCTGCTTTGGGTTGAGTAAATGCAACCCAAACTAAATGTTTACTTAGTTTTAACACATCAAAGTTAGCTCTATGGATCTATAAGTAGGCTGAGAATGTTTTCTTAACCCAGGCTAACGGGGCAGGATTTGGCTTTAAAAAGTACATTCGGCTTTTAAAAAAAAGTAAGAAACTTTATGATAAACTATTGATTTGCATGCTTAAGGAGTTAAAGTTTCAGAAGGTAATCTCTTACAGTTTTTGCATATTATAGAACATAACCCTTGTTTTCTTGAAAGAGGTACATTGTATTTAAAAGTTTGCCAAAAAGTTAATCAGAACTTGAAAAAAAAAAAAAAGAAAGAAAGAAAGAGTGCCATGGTCACTTCAATGTGGTTTCTTGTTCAAATTAACATCTTAATTTGTATTTGGAATCTAAAATCTGTAATAAGAAATGAAACCCCACTGCTGAATCTGCCTCTGGTATGGAGAGATTCAAAGGTAGCAAGAGAGGGCAGAGCTGTAAGCTCTCCCACAATGAGATTACTCAATGTTTTATTTAAAAATTACCGGAGAACATCTTATGACAACCAAACTTTATCTAAGATAACCTTGGGTGCTAGCCATGACTTTAGAAAGCGAAATAGGAAAAAATTTAAAATGTCTTTTTCTATTAAGCATGACTTTGGGAAAAATACGCCATCTGAGTCATTTGCTGAAACTTCCCCCAAAAGCAGGATGTGGGGGAAGGGAAGAAAGAAGCTCATGTGGCCATCCAGTGTGGACTCACCCTACCCAAATATTCTAATTTAAAGTCCTTCTTGTAATTGAAAAGTTTTACAAAATTTAGAAATGCATCCGGGATTTCTGTGCACATGTAAAGTGAAAAGGCCAGTTTAAAAACGAGTGTGCATAGTTTTGAGCTGAACTTGACCTTTTGCTGTGTACAGAATAAAAACCCGAGACTGTTTTGGCCTTAAAAATGGCGGAGATGAACCTGAGAAAGAAATGCAGGCTGGTTTCCCAAGGTGATTTAAAGTAGCTCTTTTGAAATTTCAAGCCCCTGAGGCAAGTACCACCAGGAAGTTGATAGTCAAGTTTACATGTGAATAGCTATGGGTTTGCTTCTTGACTTCCCCAGCAGGAAAATTGTGACCATTTTGAAATTTAGCAGCTATGCCAGGCTTATTGGCTGGAAACTTAAAACTTTTAAGTTCAAATCATCTAAAAGTATTGAGATTTATAATCCTGAAATGTTGATCTGAGTATGCCTAGTATGAAGTCTAGATGATAGAAATTAATCTAATTAAAATGCCTTATATTTTATTTGAAATGTATCCTTAAATGTAAAAGTATTGATTTGAAAAATGCTAAGTATTTAATTTGCTACCTAAGATTTAAAGCTCTGAAAGTTTAAGGTCTCTTTTCTTGCCATTAAAAAGTTTAAAGCTACACCCTTTTTTAATGGAGGGGAGGGGTAGACACCCCTCCCCCTAGCATGCAGGTAATCCAATTCCCGCCAGTAGCCATCTTTAGGAATGTTAGTTTTCATTTCAATGGCTACACCCTTTGCTAGCCGACTTTCCCAGAAAAGGTCAAGCGGCCAAGAGGTGGCTCCTTTGAAATCAGCTTTCCGCCAGTAGTCATTTTTTAATACCTACAAGTTTTCTTCTCTGTTTCCCTGGGCAGAAAAAACATAGTTTAAAGTTAATTATTAGATTTTAAAATTTATTCTTAAAAATACAAAAGTGTAGTTAATCAAAGAACTGCTAATATTTGACTTGTAAGCTCTGAAAGTTTAAAGTGCAAATTGAATCGGGAGAAATTAATTAAATATCTAATGTATAACTTGTTTTTGAAAAAATAAAATGTGTTTTCTCTGAAATAATCAGGAATTCAAAATGTTACTCATTGGTCTGGAAAAAAGGGGGGGGGGAATAATGTTATGTTAGACTTTTTGGAAATACATTGCAGAGGGTTGTACAGCAGCCAAAAGGCATCAGGCCTCCTGTACAATAGCCTCTGCCGACTCAACCTGGTAGAAGGATACACAAACCAGACAAGAGTTTTACCAGATCTAGTAATGATGTGGGGAAGAGGTTATGTTTTATATCTTTCCAGAAGGAGCAGCCTCTGCCTCCCTCCTGGGGACCGTCACCCCTGGGAGGCTGAGTTAGCACACCTGACCAGTGCCCGACTGCAGCAGATGTACAGCCCTGAGCTGGAACCACCTGTCCATTGGGAGGATCACATGTGCCTAATTTTTGTCTGTCCTTATGTCCCAGCTTTTCCCCACATCTCCTTTACTTTTTCCTTTTTAAAAAATCTGACTACTTGTTTGCTGGTTCTTTGGCCTTTCTCCTGCTCTCCTGAACACAGCCTTTTCTAGAATCTCCCTACCCTACTGTTCCAGGAAGGGCACCTCCCTTTTCTGCCGTGACTGGGAGTGTCTGGTATATGCCTCATATGTAGAGTTGTCTTGTACTAAGAGCCTGACATCATGGGCTGAGAAAACCCTGTCCCGGGCCCACAGCTGTTGCCTGAGTTCTCTGTTCTTGCTGAGGTCACGGTGGCTGGTACCATGGATCTGTCTCTCGCCCAATGGCGTAAGCTGGGCCCTCTCTGGAGAAGCAACCTGGGTTTCCCAAGATATGTGATCAATGCCGGGGCCCCGCCAGCAGGCGACGGTATCCCAAGGCAGTTGCTGGGCATGGAGGCCACAGGGGCATAGGCTACCAAGGAGACGGAACTGAACCTCACATCACCCTACTTGGCCCAGAGATGGCTGGTAGTCAAAGACGGGTAAGACCCCACAGGGTGGGGCAACCTAAGACAGGCACAGCCGGGGACCAGTAGGAGAGAACTTGGGGTTCAACAGAGGTGGGGCACAGATCCTCACCCCCACAATTGTGCAGGGGCTTGAACACTCACCCCTTCTTAGGAAGGTCTCCTGCCCCCATGGCTGCTTCTCGCTTCCCATGTCCAGCCCAGATCGGGACCCAGATAACAGAAAGAGTCTTGGCCCAGCTCAGATAGGGAACAGAAAGAGACTTGGCCCCGCTCAGATCGGGACCCAGGTAAAGACAGAGACTGGCTGACAGCAGCTGCCCTCTCACTGCAACAGGACTTGTTTCCCATTGCTACTTTGGACCACAGGGAAAGGGGCAGCTGAAGGAAAGGGCTGTGTCAGGATGCTGCCTTCTTCACCTTCTTCTTCCTCTTTTTTCTAAACACTTCCATGCCTTGTAGTTCTTTTGCTTTCTCTTCTTTTTCTCTACTACCCTCCATCTCCGCCTCATCTTCCTCCTCCCCAGTATCATCCATATCAGCTGACCCAGAGGGCACAGCTGACTCCTCCCTGGACACCGACACCACCATCAAACACGGCCCTGATGGACCCTTTGATCCAGCCGTACAACACGGTGACACTTCGGGAAGCCTGTCGCCAGTGACGACGCCCACTAGCCAGATCAACAAGGACAACCAAACCACTGACTTGGGGTCAGCTGAAGAAGTTAACAACTGAGGCCCAGCAGATGGTAGAAAAGCAAGAAATGGAAGCTACTCTCTCAGCCAAGTTGGAGGACTCTTGAGTAAATCGGCAAAAGAAATTTTCATTTGATAGAAAAATGTTACTGTGGTTTGATTTCTCACTTATTGCTGTTTTGCATTGCCATTGTTTTATTATTATTACTAGTTTTAAAAATGTTATGTTCAAGTTTTAAAATGTTTTGGGTTTTGCATTGGCATTATTTTGTTATTGCTTTAATAACCAGAATTTTGTTCTTGATGCTTAAGTTTTACTGTCATAATGGTAGCTTAAAAACTCTCATTATAGTAGCTTAAAAAATAAAAGAAGGGTGAGATGTAGGGAGCTGATATAGGGTTAAGCCTCAGACTGACCTGTGGGCAAAGTCACAAACAATTCCCAGCTTAGAGGGCACAGTCCTCTTAGCATAATTAGGCTTGACCTTATAACACTCCCTAGATCTTATTTGGGAAGCTAATGGGCTGAGGAAGTGCAGGAAGTATAACCATGGTGTAAACAAGTGAAACTCACAAGAACAAAAACAAGTGAAACTCACAAGAACAGTGTAAACAAGTGAAACTCACAAGAACAGTGTAACTTTGGAAACCACTACCTTGTTTACCTCTTTCTATAAAATAAAGGCTAAGCTTGCCTTGGGATCTCTCTCTCTGTGGCCTCAGCCAGGAACAGGGAAGATCCACGGAGACTAAGGAAAGCTAGAGAGTTCTGAACGCTGTCTCTGTGTAAAACATTCTTCGCTGACTCCGTCCACACCTTTGGGAACCCCTGGACTGCTGGGGCTGGACGCCAGCAGTTGTGGCCCCGCCCCCTGTCACACACAGAGCCACAGGGCGATCAGGGGGTTTGGGCGCTGCCCCCTGTCATGCTGATCCCGGTGCCAGGAGACCTCGCGGCTCCACTGATCCCGGTGCTGGGAGGCATATTACCCTTTTACTATATAGAATAGAGGCCTGGTGCATGGGTGGGGGCTGGCTGCTTTGCCCTGAAGGGTGTCCCGGATCAGGGTGGGGGTCCCCACTGGGGTGCCTGGCCAGCCTGGGTGAGGGGATGATGGCTTTTGCAGCTGGTCACACACCCTTCAGGGTGGGAGTCCCCACTGGGGTGCCTGGCCAGTCTGGGTGAGGGGCTGAGGGCTGTTTCCAGGCTGGGACTGAAGCTCCCACTGCTCCTTTTTTTCTTTCTTTCTTTTTTTTTTTATTCTGAGCCAGCTTTAGCTCTGAGGCTCCAGCTCTTAGGCCTCCGCTCCTGAAAGCAGGTATCTGGTTTGTTTAGGTTCTACAATCAAAACTCTGTATCAACTCCAGGTCTGAGATCCCGGCTAGCTGAAAGCTGGTTTCTGGGGTTTTGTTTAGCTTCTATTTTTGTAACTGTGTTTCAAACTACCAGATCAGAGGCCGGCAAGGCAGGCGGGGAATGTTGGAGTCCTCCCTCACTGAAGCAAGCAAGCCTCATGTTAGTTTCAAGCTGCCTGGCTGCCGGCTGCCATCTTGGCTGGTAGTTAATTTGCATATTGCCCTGATTAGCCAATGGGAAGGGTAGGGGTCATATGCCAGTTACCATGTTTCTCGTTTATTAGATAGGATATAAAGAAATGAACGCAAATATTCCCAGCAGATTTATTTCTATTACCACAAACCTGAAAAAATTAAAATCATAGAATGATCAATAGATCAAGTGGTTATCCATAGAACATTGTGGGGCACGGTTGCGGTGTTTTGGCCAGGTTCAAGCCTCAGAAAAATGAAAGGACAGGGTCCTCTCATTGCCACGTGCAAGTCCCAGCTGGAGGGCAGGGCCCTCCCAGCGCAATCATAGCCCACGGCTGTGGTTGTAAGCTTGAACCAGTGGTCTGAACACGTAACCCCACGTGCCTTGTGGTAGACTTCAGGTGCATATAGTTGAGTGAGGTTGGAACTCGTGAGAATGCTGTAAACAACATGATCACGCCTTTGCTTTGCCTCATGACATCTGCTATAAAATAAAGACATGGCTTCTGTGCACTGTCCTTGACTCCCCATCAGGGAGGCGGCGTCCCACTGAGGCCCCAGCTATTATTCTCTTGTCTGTCTTTCCTTAATCCTGTCACCCCCCCACACACTCGGGGTCACCCTTGGCCTTGCTGGCATGGCACAAATGGCGCACGGACAGGGACTGAGTTCTGCGACCAGGGACTGAGTTCGGGTGTAACAAATGGCGTCTGAACAGGCCTGAGTTCGAAGGAATTTAAAAAGGTGGTAAGGTGAAAGGAGGCTCCAAGGCTCACACATAAGGTAAGCTCAAAAGAAAAAAGAAAGAAAAGAAAGTAAGCTTAAAGAGCAAAATGAGATAAGGCCAAAATCAAAAAGGTAGGGAGCTGAAGTGTGCTAGTATTAGCTCGGTGTAAAACATGGGAAATACAGGATCGCAAGATAAAAATGTATATATATCTACACTTAAAGCCATGCTCAGAGCACGAGGCTGTTCCATAAAACAGCAACAGCTTCTTGAGTTGTTAAATGTTGTAAAGAAGATTTGTCCTTGGTTTCCTGAGGATGGAGAGGTAAACATAGAAATATGGGAAAAGGTAGGGAAGCAACTTAAAGATTGCTATGTAGCCGGAGGCCCAGAGAAGGTTCCTAGCTCTGTCTGCAGTTTGTGGTCCAGGATTCGGGACCACTTGGAGCCCCTTCCCGAGGGGGGTTGGAGGAATGTGGCAGGAGATGTAGGACAAATAGGAGAAAGTGACCAGAGGCTGCGATTCCACTTACACCTTCAGCACCTCCATTACCTCCTCCAGTCCCTGGGGCTACCGTTCCTATGGGGGAAAGCCCTCTGGATAAGGTGTTTCCTCCCAAAAAAGTAGGAGAGTTGGAGGAGGAGGCAGAGAGGGAACAACGCAGGCAGGGCTGGGATGACAAGGTCTAACACAAGCCTTTGGGAAGCTGACTGTTGCTTGTAAGCCTCTCAAGTCGCCTTCTAAACAAGCAAGAACAAGAATGGGATTTTTGTCTCCACTCCAGTGGTCTCTGCATGAGGCTGGGCAGGCTGGGGAAGATATTTCACGATTCAGTCTATCCCCTATATTTGAGCAGCCTGATCCTCAGAATCCAGATCAGATGCTCCGTGGTCATCAGTCTATGCCTTTTAAGACGTTAAAGGAGTTAAAAACTTCCTCTTCTATGTATGGGCCAACTTCTCCTGTGCTAGGGTTGCTAGATACAATATCAGAGGAAGCTATGGGTCCTAGTGATTGGAACACTGTTGCAAAGGCTTGTCTCTCACCTGGGGATTATTTACTGTGGAAATCTATTTGGGTAGAGCTTAGTGAGGAACAGGATAATAGAAATCAAGCTCATGGGGTACCCATTACAATTGATATGCTCATGGGCACTGGACCTCATGGGGCTTTGCAGGCTCCATTGGTATACCCCATGCAAGTTTATCAGCAGATTAAAATCTGGGCCACTAAAGCCTGGAAGCAACTGCCAACAAAAGGAGAAAAGTCTTTAGATGTAAGTAAGATCAGGCAGGGCCCTGAGGAGCCAAACCAGGATTTTGTAGCTGGTTTGCTCCAGGCTGTGGGCAGGGCTGTGACTGACCCTGAGGCTGGAATGATACTTGTGAAGCAATTAGCTGTTGAAAATGCAAGCAGAGTATGTCAAGAGGCTTTGCGTCCGTATAAGAAAAACGGCACTATACATGATTTTATCCGTGTTTTAGTGACATTGGACCAGCCTCTGTACAAGGAGTGGTATTGGCTGTTGCGTTAAAGGGGACATTGCGAGGGAAGAAAGAAAAATGTTTTAACTGTGGTAGACCAGGGCATTACGCTAAGGACTGCAATGTCAGAAATGGAGGCCGGAAGGCTATGGAGAGTGGAAATAGGCAGGCTGGACTACGCCTTTGACAATGCAGGAGAGGAAAGCATTGGATAGATGAATGCTACTCACGGACTGATGTTAATAGTAATTCAATACCCCATAGGCAGGGAAACTTCAAGAGGGGCCAGCCCGGGCCCCACCAAACAGTAGGGGCCGCATCTTTGACACCACTTCAGCCTTTCCAGCCGGCTCAGTCCCAAAGCCAACCGTCCGAGACCTTTACCGCACCACCCCGGGAAGCGCAGGAATGGACCTCTATCCTCCCTCCCGATGCATACTAACACCTGAAATGGGGCCTCAGGCCATTACTACGGGAGTCTACGGTCCCCTTCCCACAGGCAAGGTGGGACTAATTTTAGGGAGAAGCAATTTAACATTAAAAGGGTTTCAAGTTCTCCCGGGGGTAATAGACCAGGACTATACTGAAGAAATTAAAGTAATAGCACAAACAATTAATACTATAATTCAGGTATTACCAGAGACAAAAATAGCACAAATTTTCCTTCTGCCTTATTATGTAGGAGGGCAAACGTTAACCGGTCGACCCCATGGTGCAGTGGGGTTTGGATCCAATGACGCGGTATACTGGGCAAGAATAGTTAAGCAAGATCGGCCTGAATTAGAACTAAAAATTAATGGGAAGCCTTTTAAAGGAGCTATAGAGACCGGAGCTGATGGATCAGTCATTGCCTTTAGACATTGGCCACAGGCTTGGCCCTTAAATCCCGCAGTTTCTGAATTGCACGGAGTAAGGGCATGTTACTCAACCTCTGCAGAGTGCTCAGCTCCTTCAATGGGAAGATCCAGATGGAAATATTTTAAACCTTATGTATTGCAATATTCACCTGTCAATTTATGGGGTCGAGAGATGTTAGAACAAATGGGAGTTTTAATAACAAGTCCTAATTCTATTGCTACTTCTGGTCAAGAATATCACCCCCAAAAGAGGCAAGGAAAGAAGCAGCAAGAAAGGCGTTTGTCTATCCCAATGTCCGTTCAAAGGAAGAGGCATGGATTGGGTTACTAGGATTTTCAACAGGGGCCTTGATCATTTCTCTGATCCAGCGTACAGCAGCTAAAATTACCTGGCTTACAGATACCTCTATCTGGGTTGATCAATGGCCCCTATTAGGAGAAAAATTAAAAGCTGCACAAGAATTGGTTCAAGTTCAACCTGAGGCAGGGCATATTGAACCCACTCACAGTCCATGAAACACACCCATTTTTGTGATAAAGAAAAAGTCTAGTGAAAGGAGACTATTGCAAGACCTGAGGGCAGTTAATCCCTGGTCCGTTAGCTATAGGCAATGAAACGATTGATCACCTCCTTGCTGTGCTGCAGGAGAAAATGCCATTTTCTCTTGCACAGTCCTCCCATGCTTTACATCATCAAAATGCTGCTGCCCTGTGTAAACAATTTCGTATTTCTTGGGAGCAAGCTCGTCAAATTGTTAAGCAGTGTGATCAGTGTGTAATTCATTGCCCTGAACAATCATTAGGGGTTAATCCTAGGGGGTCTTAAACCTGATCAAATCTGGCAAATGGATGTCACCCATGTTCCAGAAGTTGGTAAGCAGAGATGGGTACATGTTACCATAGATACCTGCTCTTGCTTTATTTTTGTGACTTCCCAAACAAGGGAAAGTGCCAAGCACGTAATCAATCATTGCTTGGCCGCCTTTGCTGTACTGGGTTCTCCCTTAGAGCTAAAAACAGACAATGGACCTGCATACACTAGTTCTGCTTTTCAGAAATTTTGCCAACAATACCAAATTTATCATAAAACTGGTATTCTTTATAACATTCAAGGGCAAGCAATAGTGGAAAGAGCCAATCATACTCTTAAAATACAATTACTAAAACAAAAAGGGCGAGACAGATGTTACGTGTCACCTCAAAATAAATTCAGTCATGCTCCATATGTTTTAAACTTTCTGAATTGCGATGCAGAGGGCCGTACAGCAGCTGAAAGGCATCAGGCCTCCAGCACAATAGCCTCCGCAGGGTTAGCCCGGTGGAAAGACTTACAAACTGGGCGATGGTTCCGACCAGATCCAGTAATGATGTGGGGAAGAGGCTGTGTTTGTCTTTCCAGAAGGAGCAGTGCAGCCAATTTGGGTGCCAGAACGGTACCTATGACACCACAATGGACCCAGAGAAGCTCGTTGTCCCTCCGTTCAAGAGACGGAGAATTGCCCCGATGACAGCAAAGAAGAAGCAAAAGAAAACAGAGGCTACACTAAGGGCCAAGGTGCCAACATGGGATAGCTCCCTGGGACTTTGGGCCCATGTGAGACACCAGACTCAGAGTTGGAAGTCTCCAGCCACCGAGGGTTGCTCGTTTCCATGAAGCAGCGGATAAAGATAAAAGCTGAGAAGGGACCAGACTTCCAACTGTGTGGACGGAGCTGACTTGACTGGGACTGGTGTGGACTCAGTGCCGAGCTCAACCGCCCAAACAGCCTGATCCAGGGGACTGGTTTTGCATCAAGGACATCTTTGCATCGGCGGAGTATCAGCATGGAGTCAGCTGAAGAAGATGGTGACTAAGGCCAAGCAAATGTTAGAAAAGCAAGTGGAAGCTATGCTAGCGTTGGTGAACTGTCAGTTTTCTGTAAAATCTTGCGGAGCTAAAATCTAAGGACATTGAGTAATACATCCTGAAAATGTTGACATGTTTGTAACTTGGTTTTGTGTTGGTATTGCTTTGTAATTAGCCAGAGTTTTGTTCTCTTGTTAACATTGCTGTTTATGGTTCTCTTAATAACCAGGGGTTTGTTTTGATGTTTTGATTATGTTGAATAATTTATTTAGAGTTTTTTGGATAATGTAGATAGGCGTGTTTAAAAACAAAAGTAAAGGGGGAGATATGGGGCGCGGTTGCAGTGTTTTGGCCAGGTTCAAGCCTCAGACTAATGAAAGGACAGGGTCCTCTCATTGCCACGTGCAAGTCCCAGCTGGAAGGCAGGGCCCTCCCAGCATAATTATAGCCAACAGCTGTGGTTGTAAGCTTGAACCTGTTGTCCAAACACGTGACCCCACGTGCCTTGTGGTAGAGTTCAGGTGCATATAGTTGAGTGAGGTTGGAACTCATGAGAATGCTGTAAACAACATGATCACGCCTTTGCTTTGCCTCGTGACATCTGCTATAAAATAAAGACACGGCTTGTGGGTGCTGTCGTTGTCTCCTCATCAGGGAGGCAGCGTCCCACCAAGACCCAGCTATTATTCTCTTGTCTGTCTTTCCTTAATCCTTTCACCACCTCCTCAACTCGGGATCACCCTTGGCCGTGCTGGCATGGGAAAGAACATGATACTACTCAGCAATAAAAAAAATTAAGTATTCAAATAAGTATTAGAGTTGAGTCTCAAAATAACTGTGTAGCATGAGGAAAACCAGTATTTATTAAAAAGTACACAACTTACAGCGCAAATAAAGTTATGAAATATATAAAGTAATCTATTGTATATGAAGGAAAATCAATGACTGCATTGAGAGCTGGGAAAGGCAGAAAGAGAGATTACAAAATGGTAGGAGGTAAATATAGGATGTGCCAAAAGTACATTTAGAGTCCTTGGTATGCAAAGAAATACAATAAATAAGAAATAATAATACAAGAATATACTCTGCCCTGGCCAGGATGGCTCAGTTGTTCGGGCACCATCCTGTGCAGTGAAAGGTCACTGACTCCATTCTAGGTCAGGACACATGCCCATCTCCATCCCCGGTAGGGGGCGTGCAGAGTTATAAGATCAATGTATCTCACTCATCCTGTTTCTGTCTCTCCATCCCTCTGCTCTCCCATAAAACTGAATAGAATAAAAGTAATTTTTAAAAAGTTTTTAAAAAGAATAAACTCCGTGTTTTGCTTACTCTTACTCACAACCATAAGACTACTTCTGCACTAGCATCTATATGAGTGACAGGTAAGTTTACTTCACATGTGACAGTTTCACAGCTTTATATGTGTGCCAAGGCTCACCAAATAGTAACATCAGAAAAGTGCTCTTTGTTGCATATCAGTTCTCATTTCCTGGAAGCAACAGCCTGGTGCCCCGGCTGCAAATACTGGCAAGCAGTGAAGAGTATTGCCATGGGAACCAGAGGGGGTGTTGTGCTATATGCCAGGTTCAGAGCTTATAAGCCATATATATGCACACCTGCCTATTGTTGAGATGATACAGTGATCAATAGGAATGAGAGAGCACATAGTATCACCTGGGCTTGACTAGCTACACTGGAATAGGGGAGGGAGAGAGTAAGATAGAAATACATTACAGAGATGGTGAATTAGAACTTTGGAAAAGAAGCAAATTAGAAAATGGCCCATTCTCCTCATGGCATATTTGTTTTACCTTTGAAGTCTTGCATCTGGGAGAGAAGCTGTGGGAGAAAAGTTTTGTGCAAAGAATTATGTGCAGCACCTAGTGCAAAGTGATGACCTCAGCACCATGGGATAGTGGCCAGAAGTGTGATGCCATGATTTTGGTGTCTTGGAAGTCAATTTGGGGGACAATAAGGGTATTGCCTAACAAGACTAGTTCAAATCACTCACAATCCCTTTATGGGCAACATTTTTTTTCTACCCTATGTTCCTGACACCCACTGTTATTGACAAGGGGCAGTGTGACTCCCATTTGAGGCCCAGAGAACAGGTATAATCTATCTACCCATCTGCCTTCATTGTTGTGGGAAGACACAGTATCAGTAGGAATATAAGGAGAGAATGATTTTCATGGGACCAAGACCATGTATCTTCTCTGACATGGAGAGTAGAGGGAACAGATAGATGTGAAGGGTGGGGAGTATGATGAACCTAAAATTTCAGAAGAGAAGCTAATCATAGACTGTACTGACCCCAGGATATGGGCTTTGAGGACGTGGCCATTGCCTTCTCTCAGGAGGAGTGGGGCTCCTTGATGAGGTTCAGAGACTTCTGTACTGCAAAGGGATGCTGGAAGTTTTTGCTCCTAGATCATCTGTAGGTGAGACCTTCACATCTCTGCTGGTGTCCTGAAGTGATGTCCTCTCTTCCTTTAGTCTCAAGACATGGCCTTTTGTCTACCACAGCCAGGCCATGTGTCCTGATAATTTCCCCCACTGTTTTGTCAAATGTGCTCTGGCTGCCAGTGCTGAGCTGTGTGGAGAGCCCTGAGCAATGGCTCCACAAACATCCCTAACACCAATTGCCTCAGAAAGTGCAGGAAGTGTCTGGGAGTCAGGAGTTTTGCACACAGCTCCCTGGGTCCCACCTGCTTTTCTTCTCTCTGAGAGGGTGACTATGTCCAGATCATGGCTTCCCCTTCAACCCCCTTCCTCTTGCTGAGGTTTCTTGTGACTGCTTATGCCAGGTTATGTTCTTTACTTACATGAATAATGGTGTCTCCTTGTAAGACCCTCCTTCAATTGTTTGTAATATTCTCTTTCCTGAATACTATTGTAAGCTGAATTGCTCTAGGCCACTGCTGGCTGCTCACCTGTTATCTTTCATTAATACTTGGAATATTTAGGTTTTACATATTGGTAGAATAGAAGATGCATGAAAAACCCTGGTTTTCTCACAGGGTGAACATGCAAGCTCAGAAGAGGTCTGGCCCTGATGGCTGACAACAGCGTGCTGGATATGACAACAGCGGTGTTCAGATCATACCAGGAACCAGCTTTTCAAACAGTGATTAGGTGCAGCACCACTGGCTACACATCACTTCTACCTTTTCTTTCCCATATGTTTCACTTTCTGATTGGTTATTTCATCTGGGGCTTCCTGGATTTGGGCTATGTTCACCTTTTTGGCATCTTTCCATCACCTGTTCCTCCGCACTGCTCTTTCTGCAGTATTCTCTAATATTGACCAGGATATTTTTATGAGGTGCACTTACATGCTTAAGTAGTCCTTGAACACCAGCCACTCATTAGTTGAATTTTACTTGGAACAGACATAACCAACCTTCTGCACAGCGTGCCCATGTCACCAGCAGACAAGCCATGTTGTGAGCAGAAGAATGACCTGGAGATCCTGCTACTCATCCATGTGGTGCTTGCCATCTCTGCATCATATTTCTGGAGAGGTCTTCCTTGTTTTGTGATATTCAGTAGCTCAGAACTTCACAACAGCATCTTATTAATTCTCCCTGCAGACCTTTTTTTTCTCTGACAATTGCATTGAACCTACATGTTATATACAACACACTTTTTAATGAGACTCTCCGTGCCAACAAATCACCACTGACTTCATCATTTCTCTGTTTTCAGGTTGTTGGCATAAAACAGATGATGAGAAGGCCTGTTCTGAGCATAGTGTGTCTTTTCAAGGAGACTCGTGGACAGGGCTTCTAAGAAAGTTCCAGCAACCCAGGAGACCCATCTGTGTAAGCGGTGTTCCTCAGTGTTAAAAGATACTTTGCACCTGACTGACTTACAAGCAGCAGACTTTGAGCAGAAAGCCTTCTTTAGTGACGCCTGTAGGAGGGACTACTGTTTCAGTGCAAACCCTCAGCAGCAGCAGAGGGATGCCAGTGGAGTGAAGCCCGGGGAAGAATACATGCACCAGGCCTTTTTTGAGATCTGGTACAGCTTCTACTTCCCTTGGATGCCTTCAACCAGTACGGAGGCTGGTAAAGACATGCGAACCATCTCAGATCTCCAGCACCAGGCCACTCTTTTTTCTTTTTTGACATTACAAGATAGGTAATAAGGATTTATTTTTTCTATTTTTTCTTTATTAATTAAGGTATTACATATGTGTCCTTATTGCTCCATTTCCCCCTGCACCTCCAACTCATGCCCTCACCCCCCTGTTGTCTGTGTCCATTGGTTGTGTTCATATGCATGCATACAAGACCTTTGGTTGATCTCTCCCCCTTACTCAACTGTCTGAGGTTTGACGATCTGATCAATACTTCTCTCTCTCAGGATCTGTTTTTGTTCATCAGTCTATGTTGTTGTCTATATTCCATAAATGAGTGAGATCATGTGATATTTCTCTTTCTCTGTCTGGCTTATTTCACTTAGCATAATACTCTCCGGTTCCATCCATGCTGTTGCAAATGGTTCTTTTTTTTACCACAGAATAGTATTCCATTGCATAGATGCACCACTGTTTTTTAATCCACTCATCTGCCAATGGGCACTTAGGCTGTTTCCAAATCTTAGCTATGGTAAATTGTGCTGCTATGAACATAGAGGTGCATATATCCTTTCTGATTGGTGTTTCTGGTTTCTTGGGATATAATCCTAGAAGTGGAATCACTGGGTCAAATGGGAGTTCCATTTTTAGTTTTTAATGGAAATTCCATATTGTTCTCCACAGTGGCTGCACCAGTGTGCATTCCCACCAGCAGTGCATGAGGGTTCCTTTTTCTGCGCATCCACACCAGCACTTGTTGTCCGTTGCTTTGTTGATGATAGCCATTCTGACAGGTGTGATATGGTACCACATTATCATTTTGATTTGCATCTCTCAGATGATTAGTGACTTTGAGCATGTTTTCATATGTCTCTTGGCCTTCCATATGTCTTCTTTCGAAAAGTATCTGTTTAGGTCTGTTGCCCATTTTTTGACTGTTTATCTTCATTTTGTTAAATTGTATGAGTTCCCTGTAAATGTTGGAGATTAAACCCTTATCAGTGATAACATTGGCAAATATGTTCTCCCATGCAGTGAGCTTTCTTATTGTTTTATTGATGGTTTCTTTAGCTGTGCTTTTGAAAGCTTTTATTTTGATGTAATCCCATTTGTTTATTTTCTGTTTAGTTTCCATTGGCCTAGGACAGTGGTCAGCAAACTCATTAGTCAACAGAGCCAAATATCGACAGTACAATGATTGAAATTTCTTTTGAGAGCCAAATTTTTTTTAAACTTAAACTAGATAGGAAGGTACATTGTTATTAACTTAACTAGGGGCCCGGTGCATGAAATTCGTGCACTGGGTGTGTGTGTGGGGGGGAGTGTCCCTCAGCCCAGCCTGCCCCCTCTCACATACTGGGAGCCCTCAGGCGTTGACCCCCATCACCCTCCAATCGCAGGATCGGCCCCTTGCCCAGGCCTGACGCCTCCGCCAGAGGTGTCAGGCTTGGACAGGGGACCCCCATCTCCCCCTGATCACTGGCTCTGGCCCCCGCCCAGGCCTGAGGCCTCTGGCCCAGGAATCATGCCTGGGCAGGGGACCCCCATCTCCCTCTGATCGCTTGCTCCACCCCCCGCCCAAGCCTGACGCCTCTGACCCAGGCTTCAGGCCTGGGCAAGGGGACCCTCATATCCCCCCAATCCCCGGCTCCGACCCCCACCCAGGCCTGATGCCTCAGCCAGAGGAGTTGACCCTCATCACCCTCCGATCACCAATCACCGGATCGGCCCCTTGACCAGGCCTGAGGCCTCCGGCAGATGTGTCAGGCCTGGGCAGGGGACCCCCAGCTCCCCGTGGTTGCAGGCTCCGTCCCTGCCCAGGCCTAACGCCTCTGGCTGAGGCATCCGGCCTGGGCAGCGGGGACCCGCAGCTGCAGCGGCCCCGCGATCGTGGGCTTCGCTTTAGGCCCAGGCAAGGGACCCCTAGCTCCTGGGACTGCCAGCTTCTACCGTGCCCAGCTCCCATCGCTGGCTCCACCCCTACTTCCTGCTATCACTGGCCAGGGTGGCAAAGGCACCTGATTCTCCGATCATGGCTGGGGGGCAAGGCAAAGGCGGCCCCAGGGCGGCCTTTGCCCTGCCCCCCAGCTCTTAGCTCCCCCCTGGGTTTCCGATCACTGTCAGTGGCAGGGGGCTTCTTCCTGCTTTCCCTTTCGCCTCCCTGCATTGTGCCTACATATGCAAATTAGCCGCCATCTTGTTGGCAGTTAACTGCCAATCTTAGTTGGCAGTTAACTGCCAATCTTAGTTGGCAGTTAACTGCCAATCATAGTTGGCAGTTAATTTGCATATAGCCCTGATTAGCCAATGAAAAGGGTATCGTTGTACGCCAATTACCATTTTTCTGTTTTATTAGATAGGATTAGGTACTCCTAAGCTGGCCTTTGCAAAAAATGTCCTCAATCTGATTGAGGTATTTTCGCTGAGGTCGACCCCTTCCAACTCTCACATCCATACTCATCTTGTATACTTGTTTCGTCTATCTCCTTTCGTTCATCCTCTCTATATGTCCAAACCATCTCAAAATACCTTTCTCAATCCTCGACACTACATCTTCTTTCACCCACAACGTTCCCTAAAATTAACTTAATAAACTTTACTTAAGGTTTTAAGTCAACTTCGCACTGTTCATGCGCGCCGCATGTGGTATTTTATGGAAGAGCCACACTCAAGGGGCCAAAGAGCCTCATGTGGCTCAGGAGCCGAGGTTTGCCAACCACTGGCCGAGGAGCTGTATCGGTGAAGAAATTGCTTCAGCATATGTCTGAGATTTTGCTGCCTGTGGATTCCTCTAGTATTTTTATGGTTTCCTGTATTATGTTTAAGTCCTGTATTTATTTTGAGTTTATTTTTGTGTATGGTGTAAGTTGCTGGTCTAGTTTCATTTTTTTTTTTTTTTTGCAAATACCTGTCCAATTTTCCCAACACCATTTATTGAAGAGACTGTCTTGACTCCATTGTATGTTCTTGCCTCCTTTGTCAAATATTAATTGGGAATAGTGGTTTTGGTTGATTTCTGGGTTGTCTATTCTATTCCATTGATCTATATGTCTGTTCTTGTGCCAGTACCAGGCAGTTTGGAGAACAGTGGCTTTGTAATACAACTTGATAATTGGTATTAAGATCCCTGCTACTTTGTTTTTCTTTCTCAGGATTGCTGCAACTAATCAGGATCTTTTTTTATTCCAGATGAATTTTTGGAAAGTTCGTTCTAGGTCCGTGAAATATTCCATTGGCATTTTAATGGGGATTGCATTGAATCTATAGATTGCTTTGGGTAGTATGGACATTTTAATGATGTTGATTCTACCAATCCATGAGCACCGGTATGTTCTTCCATCTGTTTCTGTCTTCCTCTATCTCTCTTTTCAGTGTCCTGAAGTTTTCTTAGTATAGGTCTTTTACGTCCTTAATTGAGTTTAGTCCTAGGTGTCTTAATTTTTTTGGTGCGATGGTAAATGGGGTTGTTTTTTTTGGTCTCTTTTTCTGTAAGTTCACTGTTGGTGTATAGAAATGCCATAGATTTCTTGGCATTAATTTTGTATCCTGCTATATTGCTAAATTCACTTATTCTAATAATTTTTTGATGGAGTCTTCAGGGTTTTGTATGTACTGTATCATGTCATCTGCGAATAATGACAGTTTTATGTCTTCTTTTCCAACTTGGATACCTTTTATTTCTTCTTCTTGTCTAATTGCTATGGCTAGCACTTCCAGAACTATGTCAAACAGGAGTGGTGAAAGTAGGCATCCTGTTTTTAGGTGAAATGGTTTTAGATTTTGCCCATTCGGTATGATGTTGGCTGTAGGTTTGTCATATAAGGCTTTTATTACGTTGAGGTATGATCCCTCTATTCCCATTTTGCTGAGGGTTTTTTTTTTCTTTATCAAGAATGGTGTTGGATTTTTTCAAATGCTTTTTCTGCAACAATTGATATGACTATGTGATTTTTATCTCTCAATTTGTTTATGTGATGGATCGTTTATTGATTTGCAGATATTGTACCACCTTTGTATCCCTGGGAGAAATCCTACTTGGTCATGTTGTATGATCTTTCTGAGGTAATGCTGGATCTGATTTGCTAGAATTATGTTGATGATTTTGGCATCTATGTTCATGAGGGATATTGGCCTCTTTCATTGTGTTGTCTTTATCTGGTTTTGGTATTAGGGTAATGCTGGCTTCATAGAATGAGATTGGAAGTGTTCCTTCCTCTTGAATTTTTTGGAATAGTCTGAGAAATATAGGTTTTAATTCTTACTTGAATGTTTGATAAAGTTCCCCTGTGAAGCCGTTTGGCCTGGGCTTTTGTTTGCTGGAAGCTTTTTCATGACTGCTTCAATTTCTTAAATAGTTATCGGCCAACTGAGATTTTTAGATTCTTCCTGATTGAGTTTTGGAAGGTTGTGTTTTTCTAGGAATATGTCAATTTCTTCCAGGTTGCCTAGCTTGTTGGAATAGAGTTGTTCATAGTATTTTTTAACAATCCTTTGCATTTCTGTGGCGTCTGTTGTTATTTTGCCTCTTTAATTTTGGATTTTGTTTATTTGGGTCCTCTCTCACTGAAGGGGGTGTAAGTTCCCTCTCTAGAAAAGTCTGGTAGAATCTATTTAAAAACACACATGCTTTTCCCACTATTTGCATTGTTTTGAGAGAATCTAGTGAATAAGTACAAATTATATAAGGAGATTTATTGCACAGTTATTTGCAATGGCAAAACGCTGGAAACCACTTCTATTTTCATCAATAGAAAATTAGTTGAAGAACTATGGTATCTATGCTATGAAATATCAGGTACCTCTTAAAAATAAAGAGATGTGTGTGTGTGTGTGTGTGTGTGTGTGTGTGTGTGTGTGTGTTGAACTGGAGGGATGGCCATGATGTGTTATTAAGTAGAACAAAGTAGTAAGTGGAAAAAGCAAGTTACCGAGAATGTGTAAAATACTGTCCCATTTTTCACTTACAGAAGAAAAACTGCTATACAAATATATAAATCTACACATGCACACATGTATGAAAGAAGAAACACATATATATTTATGTAAAAATCTGGAATAATACCCACACACAGAAACTATTAACTTTGGTGAGTATGAAGGAGAGGGATTATAGAGAGGACAGGGAAAATTAACTGTTTGTATATCTTCTTGTTTAGTTTGGCTTTTTTTCAGTGATTCTGCATTATTTTTATAATGTAAAAAATATAATAAAATATTTTAAATGAACATAAAATATTCTGACCCTGTACTATCAATAAGTTAAATAATATTATCAACACCATATTTTCTTCTTTTTAAAAAATTGAGATATAATTGGCATGTAACATTGTATTAGTTTTGGGTATACAACTTAATGATTTGATATTACATGTTTTGCAAACGATCACTACAATAAGTCTAGTTAATAGCCATTACCACACCATTATAATTTTTTTCTTGTGGAAAATACCATAATAATTAAATCATCAATTTATTCATTCACTAATTCACCCCATTGGCTCTGCATCCAGTTGATCCATATTCAGTGATGCCTGACATATGCTACATTGTAGGGCACAGCAGGGAACAAACCAGAGCCAGATGGCACCTTCAAGGTCCACAAGGTAGAACAGGTATTAAACTAGTAAAGCATATGAACAGATTGTGAAGAGGCCACAGAATAAAAACAGGGGATCCTGTGAGAAAATCCTAGGGTGCCTATGAAGCTGCTTGGAGCGTGTGACCAGGAAAGTCACTCTGAGAAGAACACGCATAAACTGGGACCCAAGGGTTGAGATGTAATCAAGAATTGGCCAAGAGCTGAGAGGAGCATGGGCCACTGCTCAGGGGGGACTGGCTGTAAGGAGCATGTGTTTGAGGTGCACAAGGGATCAGAAGAAGGTCAGCGTGTCTGGAGCCCCCTGAGCAAGGGCAGGCGGAGTGAGAGGAGGTCAGAGAGGGCGGGATCCCGCAGAGCTATGTGAGCCAGGCAGGAGTTTGGCTCTGGTTGTGAAGGACACAGAAAAGGGTGTCACTCCCAGAGGACTGCCAGGGCGGAAGTTATGTTATGAGGCAGGTGCCAGTGACACAGCCCCCAACTCTGAGGGCCCCAGCCAAGTGGTGGGGACATCTGAGCAAGTCACTGCGGTGTGGTGCTGACAGAGGTCGAGGGCACAACCCCTTGTCTCCTGAGGCACATCCCCATCGCGTGCCCGCCACCACTTTGAGCCCAGCACCATGGCACAGATGTCCTTCATTGCACATTATTAGAAGATAAACCCTCCCTCAGTCCTCTGTCCTGGTGTTTCTCACACGGAGCAATGACTTACAGTTTGAAACTATGAATACAAGATTTTGTTAAAGAGCAGATCTTTCTTTCACCTTTGTACCACAGTCAGGCATTTCTCTAGCCTTCTGAAATCCAATAGTTGTTCTGGCCAAAGACCAAAGAGCCCGGCTGTGGGACAAGTTGGTCACCCCCAAGTGCCCCTACTGTGTGCTAGGCAGCGTGAGAAAGTACAGAGAGAAAGTGAAATGTAACCCTTTTCCTGGAGACATTACCAGAATGGGGGTGGTATTTTTGATGCCCAGGTGCCTTTATCTTTTCATTGCTGTGTATGTGACCGACCCTCACCATCCACAGGCACCCATCTCATGGCAAGGAAGGGGGTGGTTTTCTTACCTGGGCAAGAGGAGTGTGTGTGGTTAGGACTCTGAGAGCAGAAAAGAAGGATACACATTTGGAATTCAGCTTTTGAGTGCTAACCAGAATTAACAAGACAGTATTTTGAAAGTCATACCTTATTAAGATGTGAAGTAGACATTCCCTAAGTGCCAGTTACCATAGGAGAAGCCAGACCCGCCTGACTTGAAGTGAGAGCCTAGCTCTGCATTCACTGCCATCAGGGGACCAGGCTTCTGAGAGTGGACACACTGTGGCCGCGTTTCCGGGGCTGCGGCCCTCCGGCCAGCAGGGGGCGCCACCCCGGCCCTCCCTGCTCCCTGCCCTCCACCAGGAAGTCCCGCCCCATCCTGTTCCCAGCTTTCCCCAGGAAGTCCCGCCCCTGCTGGAAGTTGGAGTCCCTGTCTCTGGAAGATGGTGGCTTTCCAGTGCTCATGGCCTCAGGAAGCGCGAGGCAGGCATGGGCTGGAGCACAGAAGGCAGCGGTCGGGGCCCTGGAGCCCTGGAGCGGCTAAGCCCGCAGTGAGGAGTCCGTGCTGGTGCCTTCGGGGCCAGCCCTGTGGCGGAGCAGCGCCCATTGCAGGAGGTCCGTTCCCTCCCCAGAAGGTGGCCAGGGCCGGGCAGGGCAGGGCAGGCCAGGCTTGGTCCTCCTGGCGGGCCCGGCTCTGCGGGCACCAGCTGCGTAGGGAGCCGCCTTCTAAGGTCGGGGTTCCCTCCATCCTCGCCTCGCCAGGCCCACTGCTCCCTGCAGGGTGTAAAGGAGCAGGGGCCTTCCTCCAGCCCTTGTGGATCCAGAGTTTCCCAGCCCCCCCCCCCCGTGTCAGACTGGGACCCCCCCCCAGCCACAGGGTTCTGGCCAGGACAGGATGGCAGGGAGATGCGGGAACTGACCACCTAGCAGGTCAGTTCACTGACGGGAACACGGGAGGTTAATGGCCACTCCTCACTTCACCTTCACTCGTGGCGTGAAGGGCACCAGCAATGACGGTTCCAGGGAAGCCATTGCGGCGCCTCAGCCCAGGGCAGCCCCTGAAGCCTGTGCCCAGCGAGGAGCTCTCCCGACACTACGCCCATGGAACTCCAGTTCTGTGGGGCCAGGAAGGGCCTCCCGGGATGAGAGGGGCACGAAGCCCTTGGCGCCAGTCACTGAGTGGCCCTTGAGTCACTTAAAAATAAAACCAGGTCTCTGCTGATTTGTGTTAAAATCCCATCGAATGAATGTATGTGCTTAAATAACTTCAGTAATATAAACGGCATTGCTATTTTTAAATGCTATATTAAGTTATATTTTATTTTGAAGACATCAAATTAATTTAAAATTTGAGAAAATTTGATATAATAAAATAATCCCATTCGTGTGTTCAAAACATCCAACCTGAGTGGCTTTTATGAATGATTTTTTTCTTGATATCTAAAGAATTCTAATTTCTCTTTTTTAAGTTATATTTGAACATAATATAGTGGCACTTCAGGTTTATCTTTAGTGAAGGGGCTCAAATGGGGAGTTTACAGGTTACATTTATTTATTAACTAAAGAATATTCCAAGTCTATAGGAGCTGGCCTCTGTGAAGTCATCGTACCATCCTGCCCATTGGTGTTTAGTGTTTGCATTTTGTCAGTGACACATGTATATCCTGTTGAGCTCACCTGCACCCACACTTTAGCCCCCACTAATCTGTTCTCCCCCCATTTTCTTTTTCTGGCTTTTGTTCCCCAATGTTCAAACCTTTCCCATCAAGTGTCTGAGTGGCTGGTCACACCTGCTAGTTGTCCGGCACAGCTGTGTTCCTCCAGGTCTAGGTCTCACTTCCTGACTGGACCGTTGACATCAATCCAAGTCATCCTACTTCTACCTCTTCCTCCTCCAGTCTCAGCCTGCATTTCAGAATGACTGCTGTTAGATATGCATTGTTGTGCAGCGTTACAGACAGAGATGCGTTTGAACACTTCTAACAGTGCTATTTTGCCAGGGGACCAGATGGCTGCTGGCCAAAGCACACCACCTTGTAGGAGATGAGGGGGTGTACTTACAGGGGAGATTTGAGAGCTGTGGCAGATCGCTCTGTGCTTCATTCACCAGTCCATGCTGTTGTGCATCAATACTGTACACTCAGACTGGTTTGCAAAGATTATGCCCTGTCGAAGTGTACACCCTATCATATGTATATCTATGTGTTAATTTTAATATATTTTTGTTGACTTCAGAGAGAAAGGGAGAGGGAGATAGAAACATCAATGATGAGAAAGAATACCTGATGGGTTACCTCCTACATGCCCCCTATTGGCAATTGAGCCAGAAACCCTGGGCATGTGCCCTGACTGTAATTGAACTGTGACCTCCTGGTTTACAGTGGAATGTTCAACCACTGAGCGACACTGGCCCGACTTAGGCATTAATTTTTAAAGTACTGACTCTTTAAACATAAACATCTAATTTTGTTGAAAAGAAGGATCCCTGAGAGTAACTTGCCAGCATGATTGTCAAGTGTGTGCTTGCAAGGTTCATTGTTCCTGTACTGGGACCTCCCCAGTCACAAAGCTGACTGGCAGCCATATCTGAGTTTCCATCAGCGTGGCTCTCACTGTTTTCTCCACCCTGGTTATTCCCTGAGACCTCACCACATCCAATTTGCAGCCCTACCCAAGCTGGTTGTAGCCAATTTTCCATATGAGTGGCCTATCCTGGCTCAGGCTTCAGACTTTGCTAGAATCTCAAACAAGCAGCAGCTGGCATCGAACCTATCAATAAAAGGCCGAAGACTCTGTACTATCACCAGCCTGTTTGGCTTTACAGCTGGGTCTTGCCTGGGCACTTCCTAGCCCAAAACAAATAGCAGCCATCTGCAGATCTCTCTGTAGCTCCTGCTAGGTGGCCCCAGGCAGTGGCTGACTTTGCACCTCCTGGAGGCCCCAAAGCCAATGAATCTGGAGGACAGCTTCATATCATAACAGATTACAGCTCTGCACACCCACAAGCAACACACTCAAGGAGCTGACTCAGTGAGCACCAAAGCCCCACTGAAACAAGTCCTGTTCCATATGGGTGTCTCCTGCACAGAAGCTCTTCCATTTGGGATGCAGCTGGTCCTCACAGCCCATCAGCCTGGAAATCAATTCCTCCCAGTGATAGCAATAGCAGTCAATTCTCAACTACAACAAGACTGTGCACACAGCCCACACAGGAGCACACCTAGAATGCCCTCTCATGTGACTGGGGAGTCTGAGCCACTAGGCCCTACAGGAAACCTAATATACAAGTTATCTCTACCAATTCCAGGAGACATAGTAGTTCTACCTAATACATAGAAACAAACACAGATACAGGGAAGCTGCCAAAGTACAGAGACAATGAAACATGTCACAAATGAAAGAAATGGAAGTAAGCAAACTCCTGGAGACAGTGTTCAAAAAAATAGTTCTAAGGTCACTCAAAGATCTTAATGAGAGTTTCAAGGGACTTAATGAGAGCTTTAAGGGAATTAATGAGAGATTCAAGGGACTTATTAAGACTTTCAAGGATCTCGGTGAGAATGCCAAAGACATAAAAATAGGACCAGTGAGAAATTAAGCATATACTAACTGAAATAAAGAATAATTTACAGGAATTCAACAGTAGAATAGAGGATTCTGAGAATCAAATAAATGATTTGGAACATGAGGAAGCAAAGGGCACCTAATAAGAAGAACAAAAGGGAAAAGAATAAAAAGGTATGAAGATAATGTAAGGAGCCTCTGGGACAACCTCCAGTGTACCAACATTCCCATTATGGGGGTTCTAGAAGGAGAAGAAAGAGAGAGCAATATCTTGAAAACCTATTTGAATATATAATGACAGAAAACTTCCCCCACATGGTGAAAGAAATAGTCTTACAAGTTCAGGAAACACAGTAAGTCCCAAACAAGATGAATCCAAAGAGGTCCACATCGTAATTAAAATGCCAACCGTTAAAGAAAAAGAGAGGATTTTAAAAGCAGCAAGAGAAAAGCAATTAGTTACCTACAAGGGAGTACTCATATGACTGTCAGCTGATTTCTCAACAGAAACTTTGCAGGCCAGAAGGGAGTGGCAAGAAATTACGAAAGTGATGAATAGCAAGAACCTATTACCAAGGTTACTCTACCCAGCAAAGCTATCATTTAGAATTGAACATCACATAAAGAACTTCACAGACAAGAAAAAGCTAAAGGTCTTCATCCCCAACAAGCCAGTATTACATGAAATGTTGAAGGGTATTCTTAAAGAAGAAGAAGAAGAGGCAGAAGAAAAAATATGAACAACAAAATGGCAATAAATACATATCTATCAGCAATTGAATTTAAAAATCAAAATAAATGAACAAGAAATCTAATGAACAAAATAAACTGATGAATAAAATAGAATCAGAGGCATGGAAACAGAACAGACTGACAAATTTCAGAGGAAAGGAGTGAGAGGGGTATGGGAAGATATTAAGGAAAAGTCTTATATGCATATATGCATTACCTAAGGACACAGACAATAGGGTGGTGAAGGTCTGGAGTGGGGTGGGATCTGGGTGGATGGGGGCCCTGGAAGGCAAAGGGGGGCATCTGTAATGCTCTCAGCAATAAAGATTTTCCTAAAAAAAAAAAAAAAAAGGATATTTAGATGTGCCCTGACTGTAATCAAACTGAGACCTCCTGGTGTCATAGGTAGATGCTAATAAATATATTAAAAATACTTAATTAGCTGAAACCGGTTTGGCTCAGTGGATAGAGCGTCGGCCTGTGGACTGAAAGGTCCCGGGTTCGATTCCGGTCAAGGGCATGTACCTGGGTTGCGGGCACATCCCCAGTGGGGGATGTGCAGGAGGAAGCTGATCGATGTTCCTCTCTCATCGATGTTTCTGGCTCTCTATCTCTCTCCTTTCCTCTCTGTGGAAAATCAATAAAATAGATTTAAAAAAATTAAAAAAAATACTTAATTATGATATATACATATATAAATAAAAATAAAATATGGTCTGTGTTTCATTTATTTCTTTTTAGGTGCTACAATAAATAGTAATCACAATAGAATTAGCTATGTTATCCTAGTCTTTTTATATCATCCTATCTAATAAAAGGCTAATATGCAAATTGACCTAATGGCAGAAAGACCAAGCTAGAATGCTGTGACATGCACTAACCACCAGGGGGCAAATGCTCAACACAGGAGCTGCCCTCTGGTGGTCAGTGGGCTCCCACAGGGGGAGCAGCTCAGCCAGAAGCCTGGCTCACAGCTGGCGAGTGCAGGGGCAGTGGCAGTGGCAGGAGCCCGCCTTTGCAGCAAAGCTAAGGATGTCCAGCTGCCCACAGGGAGCCCCAGACTGTGAGAGGGTGCAGGCCTGGCTCAGGCCTCTAGTAGTTCATAAAATATGACCTACAAAATTTCCTGTCTCCCACCAGAAACTGTTGCCTGTCATACCTCTTCGATTTGTTGTGTTTGTTCTGTGGCACTATTGAACACATGGCACCAGGTACTGTCAGAGGCGGAGATTCAGGACATGACAAGGTGTTCTGTTTTTGACACATCTTTATATATCGCTATAAACTGTATAATAAGAATCCTATTTAATAACTTAGGTAGAGTTTTTAACAGAGTCCTCTTTCGGGTGTTGCCTTATCTTTACCTTTTCTCTCCTTTGCTTTGTATACATGAACACATTATGGTATCTAGGGTTGTGAGGGAAAAGATAATAGAAAGGTTAGGACATTCTGGATTTCCCTTTTTTCAAGGTTTACTGCTGAGGATCATCTTTTGTTTTATAGAGTAACACTTTGTTAAAGGAAACTTCAAAAGCAACTAATTCTTCATATAATAATTTTTACATTATCTCCATGAAAAGAATCTGTATCTTGAGCAAAGCACCACTGGTAACTCTATATAAAACCAAAATCATTCATTTTCTGTTGCATGGGGCCTGCTCTTTTAGGACTCAGCTGAGCCACAGCACAGTGCAGAGGAGTCACTGAATGCGCAGACTGTCCACTGCTCCTGTCTGAGTCGCGCTTGATGATTTTGGACAGCGCTTTTTGGCATTATTGATTTTTGTTAGAAAAATACACGGGACATATAGTTGGCTGTGTCACCTTAGGTTGATATTTGCTTTGTAAGAGGGCATTGAAAAAGGAATATTTCCTATTTTTTATTTCCAATTGTGCTTTTAACTTTGTAGACATACTGGAGACTTTGTTGATTATCTCTCCCACAGAAATAATCATTGGAACACTCCTTGGAGAAAGAAAATCCAAGATAGTCTCTGTTCTCCTAAGCCCTCTAAAGCAACAGTCACCAACCAGTGGCCCGCAGACCACTGGTGGTCCATGAGGTCCAAAAGGTTGGCAACTGCTGCTCTAAAGAGCTCAATTTTTTCCTTCCCACTTTCTTTGTATTTGCAAAATGAAGGCTGGGAAGAGGCTTTCTAAGTAATTATGTTATAAAATCTAGGTCACATATTTTTATTTCATGAATGAAAGGGTACACACCTGTCCAGTTCTTTATCTTTTTAAAAAAGTATATATTTTATGGATATTGCAAAGAGGAAGGGAAAGGGACAGAGAGTTAGAAACATCGATGAGAGAAAAACATCAACCAGCCGCCTCCTGCACATCCCCTACTGGGGATCGGGCCTGAGACCAAGATATATGCCCTTGACTGGAATCTAACCAGAGAGGGATCCTTTAGTCCGCAGGCCGACTTCCATCCACTGAGCCAAACCAGTTAGGGCTGTCCAGTTGTTAACACTTTTGCTTTATTAATAACTTTCTCCAAGTAAGGGATTCTGACTTTTTTGTTTCTCACCTCCCCTCTTCCTCATTCTCTTGCAAAATCCCACATGTACAGTCCACATATCTTAAGTGTAGAGATGTTTGCTAATGACTCATCATGTGTTTAAAGACTATTATTCAACTTTTCACAACTAGGAATCTGATTGTAGAGCTGTATCTATTGATTTCCAATCCAACAGCAGAACGTTCTGAGGGTCTGACTCAGATGGCAGTAAAACTGCTTGTATAAATAAAACAATTGAATTGTTGGTTTAGTTCGAGTCAAGGTATTCTCTGAAACTATTGGGAATTTTGATAGGAATTTATAACTATTAAAATTTGGAAATTACTTTCTAAGTTTTCTAAGATTTAATAGAACCATTTTCTTTTCATCCTAACCTGAGGATATGCTTATTGATTTTAGAGGGGAGGGGGAAGAGATAGAGAGACAGAGGTGGAGAGAGAGAGAGAGAGAGAGAGAGAGAGAGAGAGAGAGAGAGAGGGAGGGAGAGAGAGAGAATCATTTAGGTAAGAGAGCAACATTGATTGGTTGCCTCCCATATACACCCTGACTGGGGATTGAACCCACAATCTAGGTATATGGCCTGACTGGAATCAAACCCACAACCTTTCAGTGTATGGAATGATGCTCCAGCCAACTGAGCCATAGCAGCCAGGGCATGGAACCGGTTTTTCAGGATAGAAAACCTTATATTACTCCTAGAATTTCTGCATACCTGAGGTCCAAAGTTCAGCTAAGTCAGTGGGAGTTGATGGAACACCTGGAGGCCTTTGAGTTGATTGAATGAGCTATAATGTGTGCAACATGCTCATCACTGTGCCTGGCTTGCACTCACTCTTGTGGTTTCAGTCTGCCTGACCCTGTTTTCTATGTCACCGTTATGTGTTTTCTTTAAAACAGTTCTAGTCCCATAAATTGTGCTGCATTTCTCTGAAACCTTGGCCCTGAAATTTGGAAGCAGAGAGTTTAAAATTTTAGTATCCAGTTAATATCTCATTGGCATAAGCTCATATAATCAACCATTATTCAAATCCTGATTTGCATAATTATTAAAGAAATTCATCAAGAATCTCTAAGTTATATGTAATTTGCTGTGTTCTCAGTTCAGGTAACTACATTTATAAATTTGTTTCCTATTTCGGTCACATTTTGTTTTGCATTATTTTAAATCTCATCATGCTTCCCACAAATGAAGGCTGTTAGACTTTTGGTAGGTTTTATAAGAGGAATTGATTTAGGTGAGTATGAAAAAATAACACCTGCAGGTGGGCTTTTTTTTTCATTTTTGTTCTTTGACTTTAGGGAATTTGTAATATTTATTGGAGCTGGATAGTTACTAAAAATGCTAACTGGTACTTTGTCCCCCCTCTATCATAAGTCCAAAGATTTCATTTACTTAAAAAATTAAATTTATTTTAAATCAAAATAAAATTTTTAGTTAACCAAAATAAAACGATTACTAGTTTAGAAAATAATTAAAACACTTCTACTTCATTGATTGACAACCTAGATGTTTAAATTTGTTCTGACATACCTGCATATCTGTTCTCTAAATGTCTTTCTTGCATGTGCTAGTTTAATGCTCCTTGTACAGAAAGCTATGCGCAGGCTCTTTTTGTTAAAATATTTCCCAAATATGCAGCTTTATTTTGTTCATTTTTCTTTCCTCTAAATTACTTACTAGTTAATATTCTATCAAATCATTTTGTAGGCAGCTGACTGGTGGGTTTAGGTGTTGTAATGTATGAACTACTAACTGGAGGGTCTCCGTTCACTGTGATGGGAAAGAGAACTCCCAAGCTGAGCTACTAGGTCAGACTTAATAAAACGAATGGCTACTTCAAAGGAACTGATCAAATTTCTGCAATTTGGCTGATGGAAAAAATAATTAAAAATGGAGATTGGCAAATTTATGTTGAAGTGGTTAATTTACATTTATAAGTACATAGGATATAGACATAGACCTTTTATATTTCCTCATATTTTATGTGCCCAGAATGATTTTAAATTTCATAGGGAGTGTGTCATAATTTTTGTGTATTCCAAAGCACTTAGCATTGGCCGGGAGCTGCCATAGCCTCTGACCCAGCTGTGTTCCCTGCTAGAGCCCTTTGGAATATGGGTCCCAGAGCAGTTAGGAATACAGGCTCAAGAGCCGTTTAGAACTTGGGGCAAAGAGCCTTTTTCGAATGTGGAGCAAATAGCAGTTTAGAATGTGGTGCAAACAGCAGTTTAGAATGTGGGGTGATGAGCCATTTGGAATGTGGGGTGAGTAGCCGTTGGCACTGCTTGGCGCAGAGCTGGTGGGCACAGAGACGGTGGGCCCAGAGCCTGTGTGCATAGCGATGGACGGTGGACACAGCCTCAGGATGGACGTTACTGTACGAGAGCTCATGGAGCTCTTTCTGCAGAGCACGCTGGTGGCGGGGGTGAGTGCACCTGCCTCCCTGTCCCATTGCGGGTGCCCTGGCTCCTCTCCCGCCCCCCTGGGGTCTCCACAGACCCCACCCTCCTGGACCCTAGCAGTCCTGGGACTCAGGGCTCTTCACAGGTTTCCAAACTGGGGGCGGGGGTCCTGGCCTGGGAACCTGAGGGGTTTCCTACTCTGGAGCCCATGCACTAGGTGCAGGACCCCCTGGCGCTTCCAGCCCTGGACTGAGATGAGTTCACTGCTCCTGCCAGGGGGCAAGGCTGCGGGTCCAGGCTCTAGATGGTTTCGCTCAGTGGTTAGAGTGTTGGACTGCCGACCAAAGGGTCACAGGTTTGATTCCCGTCAAGGGCATGTCCCTGGGTTGAAGGAGGTGATGTCGGCAGGTGGAGGAGAGGCTGCCCAGTGAGGATGAGGCCATGGGCCTGCGCTCACACCCGGCAGAAAGGGGAACCAGGTGGTCCTGTGTGGCCTGTGGGGATGAGATACAGGCTCTCCTGAGAAGTATTTCAGGTTATGAATGGTTTCCTCAAAATATAAGATTGTCATGGACCCAACCTTCTGACATAAGCGCTCTGATATTTTGCCATCTTCGCGTTAGATTTTATTTGCAGAATAAGATGCCATCCCTCCTGACCCTCCCCTCCCAGGCTTACCCTCTTTGTGTGACACATGGATGGTGTGCGACTGAAATCCCTGGGACAGTTGAGGGAGCTCCCACGCTGGGAGGAGTGCTGTCTGGTGGGAAGTCAGTGTTCTTCTTGAGCTAGTGTGACAGCAGCAGTGGTGTGTGAGGAAAGAGCTGGGCTGCAGACTGTGGCTGCACTTGCTGAGGAGCCTGCCCGCCCCTACAGGAACTTGGTGGCTGAGGGTTAATGTCAGTGAGGTGGGTCAGCTGTGGGTGAGTGGGCCTAGGTCCCAGGGGGCATGGCCTTGGGAGGTGGGTGCTCTCGGGGACCCCAGTGCTGATCCCTGCCCGGCCTCCCCAGCACCTTACCCTTGTGTGCCCTCAGGTGACCCGCCACCAGGAGACCCTGTTTAACTTGCAGAGGTTGGAGGCCCCAGACATGGCCCTGGAGGAGCTGGAGTTTCTCTCCAGCAACATGACCTGTCGCCTCAGGAGGCTCTTAATTGAGCAAGACAGTTACAGGGAGGTGTGTTTGCGGGTGGCCCAACAGCCTGGGGGACGGGTGGGGAGGGGCCTGGGTCTGGGGCCCTAGTTATGGCCGCGCTCCTCATCCTGACTTTCTCTCAAGCGTGCACACTGTCTGTCCTCCTGGCCCATTTCGGAGGGGGCAGGGCGTGGGCACTTTCCCTGCAGGGCCCAGTCCCCTGAGACACCTGTGTGAGGACAGAGGTTGAGCTTGGGGAGCCTGATCCATGCCCTCGGCCCTTCTGTCTCACTAAACATATCCTCGCTTCTTAAAAACTCCCCACCTTCTCCTGCCTCCCTCCTGGCTTTGCAGTCGCGGCTGCCATCTTCTCTTGTACTTTCTTCTGTCTTTTGGTCATTCTTCACCACGTTCTAGTGCAGGCACTGTGCCGGGCACAGGAGCACGCTGGTGAGACCCCTCTGTCTGCCCTCCTGTAGCTGGTCGTGACCATGACCCAGGAGTGGAACACCAGCAGCCGCCCCAGCGAGGACACGCAGCCCCTGGCCGTGGAGCTGGCGGACACCAAGGCCACGCTACGCGGTGTCAGGCAGGAGCTGTGAGTCCCCCAGTGACCCGGTCTTTCCGCTATTGTGCCCTGTGTCACCCCCCGTTCCTCGCACATGTCGTTCACTGCCATGCGGTGCAGCGAACGGGGCAGCTCTCACAGTGCCCTGGGGTGACGGGGCTCTGCTGTGAGCTGGGTCCCTGTTGGGCCCTGGGCTAGCCCGCTCCCTCCCCTCCCCGGGCCTGCACAGCAGGGTTCTGCGGGGCCTGTAGGGCTCCGGCCAGTCCAGACCTGGCAGACTCAGAGCAGCAGCCTGCCGCTCAGCCTCGGGCCCAGTGTGGGTGCTCTTGGCTGGAGGGAGGATGTGTCTCTCCCATCCCGTCCGGTGGGCCTGCTCCCCCTTTCCTGCAGCTGGTGATGGCACCATGCCCACTTCCTGGGAAGCTGCCCCCTTCACCTCCCTGCCAGGGGGCCTCCCTGCCTGCCTGACTGTGGAGGGAGCAGTGGCTCTGGGGGCTCCTTCCCTGTCCGCACCCCCAGAGTAAAGCTCAGGTGTGTGGTGTAGTCTGAGAGCTTCAGTGACAACTTAAAGCTCACCTTGGACTCCAGAGCGTTATTGCAGCCCCACGTGCAGACGCCCTCCTCACGCCTAGAAGCCAGGACCCCCTCCTTCCCCGCTGTGGTCTCCCAGGTGGTGGGCTTTCCGGGTGCTTCTGAGGAGCCCTCACCACGTGTTCTCATCGCCCGCAGGGAGGAGAAGACGAAGCAGCTGGCGGACGCCAGGCATCAGTTGTACCAGCTGGTGCTGGTGCTGCAGGAGGCCCGGCGCAATGTGAGCAAGAGGCCTATCGTGTGGGCCGGGGGTGGGGGGCTGGGACGCCCCAGTCACCGGGGCCCCAGGTCCAGGAACGTGACCTGGGACATCTCTGCCTCCCGCTCAAAGCAGCGCTGCCTGAGAGCCAGTTGTCCTGGGAGCTTCTGGGGGGTGACATGCTGCAGTGACAGCATGTGGGGCCCCCACACAGGGGCCTACACATGGACCAGCTTGGCCGCCCCTGGCTTCTCCTGGGGCTGCAGGGACTTGGGCCTTTCCCCAGCCCTGAGGGTGCCCTGAGCCAGGTCCCCTGCCTTTGCCCACCTCCCCGAACATGGAGTTGGCAGCCAGCGCCCAGGCTGCTCCTGCCCCCTCCCTGAGGTGGACTCCCTGAGAGAGAAGGTGAGGCATGTGGAGAGGCTGGAGATGGAGGCGATGGGCCTCAGGCAGAAGGAGAAAGACATAGACTTCTATGCAGCCATATGGAAGTGACCCCAGCAGTGTCAGGCAGCCTGCGGGCACTTGTTTCCTGGTAGAGGGGAGAGGGGCCGTGATGCCTCCCCAGTTGGCCCTCTCCCTGCACTCCAGACTGTCTGCCAGTCCCCTGGGCTCCCTCTGGTAGTGGAAGGAATAGGATTCGGATTGTGGCTGAAAGGCCCTGATTCTTCTAGGACTTGCCCTTCTCCTCCTTCATGCTATAGTGATGACTTTCTATTCACTGATCTTTTTCTTTAAGACTCCTTGTAATCTCTATGGCTAAATCTTACCAGGACTGTTTCCTCATCTATAAAACAGAGATAACTGTACTAGTCCGTGAGGTTTATACAATGAAAGAGGTAAAATACCTGGTATTTGGGCAAGTCCCATATGAAGCTCACCGTGGTGTAGCCTACTCAGATCCCGAGGTTATGGGCCTGTTCAGGGGAGGGTGTCAGGGCTGAGGGGGTATGGAGACCAAGACCCAGGCAGGGTTACTGATGCTCTGACCATGCACCCAGCTGCCTCATGTGAGCAGTGGGTTCAGGACCCTCTCTTCCAGTCTTGTTTGCTCCTCCCACCTACTCAGGGAATGGTTGTTCCCGCAGGAATGTTGGTGGCTCACTGCTCTGGCTCCTGGGGAGAAGGCACCCTGGGTGCTGTGCCCAAGCAGCCCGGCCCAGGACGGGTGGGGGTGGGAGGCCAGCTCTCGGCTTTGTCCTGGAAATGGTCCCCTGGCCCTACTGGTGATGAAGGGCATCAATCTGCAACACAGACAGGTGTGGGGCACGGGCACCCTCACTCACAGGTAGGAGGGTTGCGGAAGGTCATGTGCAAGCTTCCCCAGGCTGCCGCCTCCACAGCCTCCTGCACACGGGGAACCTAAGGCAGGCCCACATCTCAGCCAACACTCTGCCCCGTGGATGGGGGTAGGTTTCAGGGCTCAGCCCCTGTCTCCGTGTCTTTTCCGGGCCTGTCCAAGCAGCCTCGCTCAGTCATGCAGACGCAGTGACTGAAGGCCTGTGTGGCGCCAAGCCCTGCGCCAGGAGCAGGGGATCTAACACAAAGCGAGACTCGCTCCTGGCACTGGGGAGCTTCTGGGCTTTTGCAGGGTTTCCTGTGGGAACCCCTGTTCCGTGTTCTCAAGGTGCGTGCCTCTGGATAACAGCAGCAACATTTTTAATATCCTATTTAATAAGAGCCTAATATGCAAATTGTCCCCTTGGATGGGAGTTCCACAGGGAGGCCAGGAGTCCGACTGCTTGCTATGACATGCGCTGACCACCAGGGGACGGCGTGGAACATTGCTGGCATTGGCAATGCGCTGTGACCTCTTGCTGGCTAACCAGGAGCTGGGGTGACAGGGATGGAAGTGCTGTAAGAATGCGAGCTCGTTCTCACTCCCCCTGCAACCCTCCCCCAGGACGCCAGGGCTCGCCCGCCAGGGAAGCCCCTGAGCTCAGGTGCTGGGTGCCCAGGAGGAGCCCACCCTGCACCCGCACAACCTCTTTAAGGTGAGCCAGGCCACAGCAGCCGGGACCACAGGGGCTTGTGGGGCTCCTGGTGGGTTCGAGCAGGAGCTGGTCTGCAAGGCCGGCCAGGAGAGAGCGTGCTGCCCGCCGTGCTTCCGGGGGACACCACTGGGTGGACCAGAGGCCTACACTGCTCTCTGGCCCACAGTGTCTGGCCTTGCTCACCACATCTCCGTATGGAGACTTGGGCACCATGACTCAGGTATGGGGGGGAGGGGGGTGCATAGAGGCCAGGGGCCCAGAGGTCAGCTGTGACCTGCCCTTCCACACCAGGCGCTCACCCTTCGATCTCCGGCCAGGCCTAGGGACCAACCCAGCAGGAATTTCATGCACCAGGCCTCTAGTCAATTAATCATTTTGCTGTGAAACTAGTAATGTCTTACACTTTCCATTAGTAAATGAATTACAAGAGAAATAGAGAGGTCCATGGAGACCAGGCCACATAGAGGATGAGTCACACTGTTCTCCAAGGCCCGTGTGCCAGGGTCCAGGGAGCAGAGAGGACAGAGCTTGCACCCACATGCTTACACAAAAGGGGTGCCAACAGCCCTGCTGGCTGTGCGCAGCCTCCCGTCAGCCCTGCTCTGCCAAGTTTCCTGTGTGCAGCTCGAGCCCCTGAGGGCAGGGGCAGGGCCTGTCTGACTGCATGCCTGGGCCTGGCACACACAAGTCACTTGGTAGTAACCTCACAGGCCAAGTAAAAACACATCTCAGCATGAAAAGACTTGCAACCTGGGGAGAAGGACGGAGGAATCAGAGGTGTTGTCTCCTTCGGACGGTGACAGTGTCGGGTGTGATGGGCAGCAGAGCAGAGAGCCAAACACGACTGTCACGTGGACACCCACCACTCGGGGCCCTCCTATGGGTATAGGGGGAGCCACAGACGGCCCGGGTGGCCGTCCAGTGTCGCCACTGAGAAACATAAAAGGGGAGGGTGTCAGTGCCACAACCTGAGGAGACAGGCCTGGGCGCCCCTAGGCACAGCTGGGAAGTGTGGGTGCACCAGGGGATCCTTGACTTCCGTCTGCAAACGCTCATCCCACCTCTGCTGCCAGGGCCCGGGGTGGAGGACAGAGGCAGAGAGAGAGTGCCTGGAAGGTCCCGCTGGTCCCATGCTTTGTCCTTGGCTGAAATTCCCGCTTCCAGAGCGCAGACGTGCGGGTGCCTTGAGGGTCCTGAGCAGCTGAGGGCCAGCTGGGCCTGTCTCTGCCCCTCAGAGAGGGATGGGCACTGAGCTTCCTGGGCAGGGCTTGCTCCCAGAGGCGGCGGAGGCTCCGCAGGGGAGTCCCAGCTCTCACTCCACTTGCTGGGTGTGGAGCAAGCCTTGTCCCCATCCATCACAGAAGAGGTGGTCGAGGCACCTCTGAGCCCCTCGTGCCCTGGCACCGGGTGGCGTCTATAGGAACACGTTTCTAGTGAGCTTATAACGTGACGTTCTGTCCACAGATGGGGCCCCTGGATCCGATCGTGCAGGGAGGGGCAGGGCGGGTGGTGGCAAGGCAGGTAGGAGCTGGGTTTAAGATCGGGCCCCGGGGCAGGTGGTCTCACACTCTCTGCCTCCTCCAGGCCCAGCCTTTGCCACTTTAGGACTTGGGCACAGCTTCTCGGGGTCTGGTCTCTCACTTCTGCGGTGGTGGGGTGTGCAAAGCAGGTTTAGATGTTTCTGCTGCCTGATACATGGGGAAGGCTGACACCCCCAGAAAACTGAGGCCCATTGGAAGAATAGCTGTAAATCATTTTGTTCCATGCTGTACTCTGCTTCTGGACACTTGTCCATCCTGCCTTTCCCCAGGTCCTTCAGGGCCCAACTCACATGGCACCTGTGACTCCTCCTCATGGTATGATTCAGCTGACAAGTGTCTTTGAACACTTCTGGGGGCCCCATGCGAAGAGGAGTGGCATAGTCCTGCCCTGCAGGAATAGCCTTGCGGGGGGCGGGCTCACAGGCCAGTTCAGTGTTGCCTCATAGTGGGCACTCTGGGTGCCCAGCATCTGACTCAGTGGGTGGGATAGAGTGGAGTTGAAGTCCTCAGAGTGGGCAATTCCGGCTGGGTTTTGAAGGCTGAGTAGGAGTTGGTTGTAAGGATGACTGAGAGGCTGTGCTATGGGATCCTTCAGGGCCTGAGAATATGGTGAGACTGGTAAGTACTGGTGGGTAGACACAAGATGAGAATTCTGGGGGCAGTGGCCAAGGGGGGAGAGATGGGCCTCCTTCCTGTAGAAGCTCCTCCATGAGCTCTGGCTCACAGCTCTGATAGTGGTTGGGGCTCCTTACCCACGCGGACTCCTTAAGGATAAGGTGCAAGGCTGCTGAGGGCAGTGAAGAAACAGGACTGGACCTCCCTGCCTGAATACAAGCCCAGCTTCACCCCTGGCTGGCTTTGTGACTTGGGGTTCATTCCTTAATTGACCCAAGTCAGCCTCTTCGTGTGTAGGAAGGGACTGTCCCTGCCTCCCTCTGGGGGCTGTTGTGAAGAGTGAATGTGGCAGAGACAGAGAGCACCTAGTGCAGGGCCAGGAACAGGCAGGAAGGGGGCTGCGAGGTTAAGCCAGAGTCACTGACCAAACCCTTCCAGCTGCCAGGCTTTGATCAGAACCGTGTCCACTGGCGGTAGGTGCACGGTTTCCCCTCTACCGAGAATCCGGGGTTCTGGCCGTGCGGGGAAATGAACACGTGATGGATAAGCAGGAGCTACTGGCCCGCTCCCAGGTGTTAGAACCCGTGAGTGGGGCAAGCCTTGGAAAACAGCCCGCCAAGAGAAATGGGCATGTCCCCGTGGATGCGTGCTTGCAGACTCTGAGGGCATTCAGGGGAGACTCAGTCCCCCTGAGACTGAGTGGCGCTGGGAGGGTTTGTGGGGGTGGGGCGGAACCAGAGATGAGGGGGATGAGCTGAACTGTGTGTGCTGGGCACTGGGACAGGAGTGAGTGCAGTGGACGCCGCCCGTGAGGGGCCCCACCATTGTGTTCCATCCCCAGCATGTGCCTGGCACACAGAGGCCATAGTACTGGTTTGCTTGTTGTGTCTTACAGACCCTCATTGCCGGGAAACTGCCCAGAGCTGTTGTTTCTCTAAGAGTAGGTGTGTGACATGTTCAAATAGGACCTGCTATTGAACAAAAGCTCCTCTGAATTTTGTTCCATGACCCAGATCAGTGGAGTGACTGAGAGAGGCCTAGACTCGGCCCTCAAAGCCAGGACAGACTCTCAGCCCCACCCCTTCCTTGTTCTAAGAAAGTGGCTCAGCCACATCCCACACCTGTCAGCAGGTGCACGCATCCAACCATGGAGGCTGTACATGTCAGACACTCTCACAGTGTTCCCTTCCCGAATTTAAACAGTGTCTTCCTGCGGGGATTTTTCCATCTGGCCTGGCCTAATGGAGAAGGGCAGGGGCTCAAAAGTGGAGACAGAGCTTCCCCTGGCAGCAGGGTCATCCCTAGGATGTTGGTTTGGGCCCAGTGACTGGAAGAACTGTTGTCATGATCAGGGGCCTTAACCTGATGGCTCTCATGTGTGTTCTTGCTGACCAGGTGCCGACTGGAGACGATTATTTTTCCATGGACACCGAGGGCCATCTCCAGGACCATTGGATTTGGTATTGGATTGATAAGCTATTCGAGCGGGAGAAGGAGAATGTGCAGCTGAAATCGAGGCTGCACCACCTACAATTGGTAGGACAAGCTGTGGTCACCACGTGTAGCAGAGATGGGGGCAGTTTTAGGTTCATGTTGTGCCCTTCTCTGATGTTCAGCTACTGGATAGGTGCTGCTGCCAACACAGTGATGCTCTGAGGGCGGAGAGTCGCTTGCTAAGCTCAGTGGCTTGAGTGGGCACCACTGAAGCCTCCAACACGGAGAGGCCTGATGCTGTGTTGCTTTCCTGTGAGGATGGAGGGGTTGGGCCTCTGTTGCAAAAAAGGGTCTCCCTGGCATTTATGATGTGGGTTGAGCTGTGATGTGAGTCCCTACGGCCTTTCCAAGGGGTTAGGCCTGCTAAGGGGCCACAGAGCTGCCGTCACCATAGCACTTGCTCTAAAGCCCTGCGCTGTACGTCACTTTGTTCAGACACCCCTCAGAGACCTCGGGTGTCTTCATCCCCTAGGTCACTGGGTCAGCATACCTTTTAGTGGCTGTAAGTCTCACCGCTGGGCCATGTGCTGGAGTCATTTCTGTGCAGCTGTGTTTTTGGAATTGAGCAGGGGCATGGAGGCCCTTCATCCTGAGGGAATGAGGACAGATGCACGGGGGCCGGGGCTTTTCCAGAGCGTGCCCCAGTCCACATCCTCACCCCCCACCCCCACTTCCTGCACTAGGCCCGGGACACAGACCAGAAATGCCTTGAGGAGCTGCGGGAAGAGATCATGGCCCTCAAGACTGCACAAGGGCAGAGTGTGGAGGAGTCCGCCCACCTGCACTGGGAGCTGGAGCAGCTGTCAGAGGGTAAGCAGCAGCCCCTGGTGGCTGAGAGCCAGCCTGGCTGTGGATCCTCTCTTACCCAGGGAGCTGAGCCCTTGGCTCTGAAACTCATGTGTCAACCCTTCCTCTACCCAAGTAAATAGGGTTTTATTGAAGGGCCATTTGGAACTGTGTCATTGCAATTCTCCCCAAGAACATGAAGGGCCTGGCCACCTTGAGTCAGGCCGCGAAATGCGAAGGAAGTGCTGCCAGATTTCTCAGCTCCCATTCAGCCAGTGCCAGGAGCTTCCAGGTGACAGAACACTGATGCCCAGGGGGGTCTTTGATCTTTCGGGGGAGGAGTGGAAGCTCGGGATGCAGGAGGCGTCCCCAGTGGTCACTCGCCTCCATGATAGTTGTACCCGGGGCATGGTTTCCTCCGTTGATTTCATCATCGGACAGATGGGTATGGTCTGCTCTCCGTCTTCCTGGGCTGGGGCTGCTCAGTGGCTGCTGAAGGGGACCCAGGCCTCTTCCACGCCCTCTGGTGTTGGCCCCCTCCCAGCCCCCAGAGGAGGTGAGGGGGTGGCCAGGAAACGTGGGTGTGGTGGCCGGCAGTGCAGCAGGAGCCTCAGCACCCGGCAAACAACAAGCCAGTTCCTGTGTCCAATAATAGCACACGTGCACCTGAGAGTGCAGGTTAGGGTTTGCTTAGAGCTCTGCAGAGCCAGGAGGGCCTTAGGCTGTTTGGGGAGGGGCTGCTTTTTCAATTCTGAGCAAAATTCCTCAGCGTCATGGAAAGGCTGTTGAAAGCAGCTGGGTATTCCTTCTCTTCAAGGCGTCCCATCCGCTCCAAACCTAAAATCAGTTCACTGAACTGCGAGTCTGTGTGAGAAGTTAGTTCTTTCCTTGGTTTGGTGACTCCCCAGTCCTGGGTACCCAGGCTCTGGGAGTTCAGGTTCCTGGGGAACACACTGCCCCCTGGTGGGACACAGAAGTGGTGCCAGCTGGCAAGGCCTGGCTCAGACCAGATGTGCTTGTTAGAGACCAAGGTGGCTGATGGGGTTGGAAAGCCTCCCTGATCCAGATGCTCAGTGCAGCTTGTGAGGCCTTTCACTGACTGACTTCTTCTTCGTGTTCCCAACTCCTACTGCTCAGCTGGCAGCTCACGAACAAAGCGTGAACGTACTTTGTGTGGTTGGGGTGGTGGCTTCTTGAGTCAGAAAGGCCTGGTTTAAAGTCCTGGCTCCTATACGTGTTAGCCAGGTGACCTCTTCTGCACCTCAGTTTTCTTATCTGAAAAATGGGGGTAATGAAGCTGCCTCACAGGATTGCTATGGGTATCTTGTGAGAGGAGGCAGTGAAGCATTAGGCTGTGCCTGGCCCACGGGGCGCCAACAAAGGATCGCTGTTCTCTTCGCCCTTGTCTTATCCAAAGATACCCATTGCTCTGCTTCTTGGGGTGCTCGTGAGCAGCCCTACTAGCAGTACAGTGTGATAAGGCTCCCAGAGCTGAGTGTGTGGCCTGGAGGGACAGGCGAGGGTCAACCCTGACCCCTCAGACAGTCATGTTTTCCTCCTGAACAAGCCCCGGGACTTTCCCAAAGTCACACACCTGCTGGCGGCAGGGAGGGGCCAGGAACTCCCATTCTTCTCAGGTCTGTGCTCCCTTTCTATTCCGCATTGAAGCTGTTTAAAAGCAAAGGAGGACATTGCCTTTTTCTACCTTATGTTTTCATCTCACTTAGAATTTTAAAAGCAATTTGGATACACTGTCTCATTCTCTTTCAATGCAACTGTGAAAGTACAAAATGAAATCTCTGACTGAAGGACCTTACCCAGAGATGGCGAGTACTGGGCATATGCGCCCCATAGCCTCTTCCACCCACAGACATGCGGTCAATGATCGTGTCCCCGCTACACCCTCGGCTGAGCCACCTGGATTCCCACCACTCTGAGTCTGGCACAGAGAGCTCACTCTCTTTGCCATCTCCGTTAGTCTCTGAAATCCTTGGCTTGACGGTCAGGTTAAAACGTGGCAGAAAGTGGTGCCAGCAATTCCACTGTCTTGAACGTTTGCATTGGCTCCTCTCTACCATCACCTGCTTTCTTCTTAAGCTCTGCTTGCTCCCCTAACAAACCCAGCTGAGCCAGCAGAGGGGCCATAACCGCCCGAGGAACCCTCAGGTGCAGACAGCAACAGCGCCCTGGGAAAAAGGAAGGGCACCCCGCTGACCATCCCAGACCCTCAAGCCTAGGGCTCAGGGTAATGGCCATCTCAGCGCTGGGGGCAGAGAGCAGAAGCTGAGGCCCCTGGAATATGGGCTCTGACTCCACTTTGCTCTTCAGCCTCCAGCTGCTTCCTGAAGCTGGACAAGGAGAAGCAGAGCCGCCAGGACACCGTCCAGGGGCTGCGCGACGCCTCCCTGGCCCTGCAGGAGAGCAGCCTCCAGCGACAGGAGCTGGAGAAGGAGAACCAGCAGCTCAGAAAGCAGGTACCCGTGGGTGGTGTCCAGAACATACAGGCATGAAAGTGGCCAGGGGGAGCACCCAGGTGTCGGTGAGCATGCACAGTTGGGCGACAGGCAAAGTCCAGTGCAGCCACTGTTATGGTAGGGGGACAGGAGGCCTCCTGGAGAGGCGTCACGAGGCAGCATGAGGAGTCCCTGCAGCAGTGAGACCGCACATGATGGACCTCTGTGTGCCTCGTTGCCCTCATCTGTGAAATGGGGTTAGCGATGCACCCACCAGTAGGTGTGGTGAGGATGGTGTGAGTTAGTGCAGGCAGAGGGTCCAGCCCGTGGTGAGTGCCTCATGGAAGGAGAGCAGCGCCCTGTTAGAAACCATCAGGCGGGCCCGGGAGAGAAGCAGCGATGGAAGACTCGCTCCCGTGTGGAGACCATGGATGGGCCGTTTCAGGGCTTGGCTGCTGGTGACAGGAGTGCAGTGCCCACTCTCTACTTTCGGTCGAGGGGATGAGGAAGAGGAGATGGCTGGACTGCATTGCCTTTCTGGACAAACCAGGTCTTCCCAGTAGCACAGTAGAACAGACATCTGGGAGGACAGACAGGCTTACCAGCCAGGTTCATCCTACAGTTACCAGGACTCCATTCACATGGCAAGAAGGGCCCTGAGAGGCTAGCAACAGCCTCCCTGTGCTGGTCATTCTGGGTCAGAGGGCCTCAGTCCATGTAGCCAACACGGGTGACACAGCTGCGTCACGGGCTCTGAGCACACCTTGACGGGTGCCCGGATTCCGGGTGAGGAAGGCGCAAGGTCACTCTTGTTTGCTGACCACCTGGCAGGACTGGTGCTTTCAGGTGTCTGGGTGTCTGTCCCGACCGGCCCAGGGGCTCTGCCAGCGTCATTTGCGGAGGCTGCCCTGGCAATGGAAGGGACGTGGGCTGCAGACCGGAGACCTGGGTGCCGCTGGTCACAGCTCTGCTGGAACTTCATCTCTGGGTGAGGCTGGGACCGCCCCTCCTCCTGTGCAGTGGTTTCTCCAGGCCTCTTGTGGGGCGTCCGAGGTTCCATGACTCAGGCTTCTCGTCCTTTGAGGCTCCGTGCGCCTAGCAGCAGAGCAGCGGCCAAGCAGCGTGTCCTCTCCCTGGGGGCCGGAGGAAGGCCCTCCTCGTACCGCGTCACTCTGTGCAGCGCAGCTCAGGGAAAGCCACCAGACAGCCTGGGTTTTAGATTCATGTGGGCGGGCACAGTGAATGTCTCTGTAAATGGCAGCTCAACCTCTGCCGACATAGAAAGGCTTGACCTTTAGAAAGATGAGAACCTCCAACGGGGCGGGTCCTCAGGGGTGAGCTGCAGAGGCCTGCGCTGTAGCCTCTGGCCCAGCTCCCAGCAGGGCTGAGAAATGATCTCTGATGCTTCTCCTGCCCTCGGCGTCCACTCCGGTCCCTCCTCCGCACACACAGGACAGGTGGTGGCTGCCGCCTCCCCACATGACTCCTTAGCCCTGTCTCTCGGGTCCCATCCCCACTTCCTCTCCTGATCAGTTCCCTGTAGGACCCCAGGGCAGTCCTGCCACAGCCCTCAGAGACCTGTCTTGGCTCTGAGCCCCTGGTGGGAGGGAGGGGCCACAGTTCCCAGACTAGCGCTGTCCCTTGTTTGCTGCCAGGAGCCCTGCGAAGGCGGCCCTTCTGCTCTCCTCCCTGTCCTGCTCAGCCCGCTGGGGCCTGGCTGCATCATGGGTCCTCCCTAATGTTGGATCGATGGTGCATCTGGGCCATCAGCTAAAAACCACAGGGGACGTGGCCTGACATTGACCTCCCTGGAGCCAGGACAGGCCCATCTTGGACACGTCCAGACAACGTGGCCCTCTGGGAGGTGTCTGAGAAGAAGGGACCAGGGTCAGCCAGGACAGGCGGCTTGGAGTCCCAGGCCCCCGGTGCCAGCTCGGCTCTCCCACCACCCAGTGTCGCCCAGGATGTAGGCTCCCTTCGGTCTGTGTAAACCTTAGTTCCCGAAGTTCACGTCCTTCCCTGTAACTCATGACCTTTCTGTGGACCTTAGAGAGGGTGCGCCCCCCACCCTCACTTGGCACTGACATCCTCAGACTGCATTCCTCTTAGGAAGAGGGCAGCCCTTTGGGGCCTATCGTGGGAACACAAGCGCAGCACAGGGGCTGATGGCAGGCCCCTGGCACCCGCGTGCTCTGGGGACCTGGAGCCTCCACACAGGAGCCCGCGGCCCAAGCCTGGTGCTTTGAGGAAGACAGGAAACCATCTCAGCCCAGTGAGCTCTCAGAGTGGTTCTCAACCTTCCTAATGCCGCGACCCTTTAATACAGCTCCTCATGTTGTGGTGACCCCCAACCATAAAACCATGTTCATTGCTACTTCATAACTGTAGTTCTTCTACTGTTATGAATCGTAATGTAAATATCTGATATGCAGGATGTATTTTCATTGTGCGCGACCCACAGGTTGAGAACCGCTGCCCTAGAGCCTTCAGGGAAGGACAGGAGTGAGAGTTCCAGTTCCATGGCAAACAGAAGCAGAGAAAGATGGGGGTGTCCAGCGGGTGGGGGGTGCTGGGGGGGCATGGGGCAATCACAGCTTCAGACAAGAAGCAGCCATGCCAGATATGTAAAGGTTGGACATAACATTCCTTTCACTGGGACAGATGGGGGTCAGCGGGGAGAAGGATTAGCAGTAAGACAGGGAGGGGGGTGAACAAGGCAGGAAGTTGGGGGGCACACACCCCAGGCCCCGTCTGAGAGAGCAGGCCTGGGGTCGGCCCACTGCGGTGCGTTCGGCTTTGCCGCATCCTCACTGTGGGGCTCTGGGCAGATCACTGGACTCCCTGGGCCGGTATCCTTCTCTGAATGAGGGGGATTGACAGCTGTGCAGGGCCTTCCCCCTCAGGGCCAGCTCCAGAGCAGGCGCTGCCATCAGGGCAGATGCCTGCTTCCTGCTGAGCCCAGACCTGGTGCTAGGAAGTGAGGCAGCGATCAGGAAGGAGAAGAAAGGTGTTCTCACTTGTGAGAAAGACTCAGACACATAGCTCCTTGCAGCGCCTTTTGCTGTTGACCCTGGCTGGGTGGGGCTGCCCCATCCTCGGGTCCCCATGTTGGGGCAGGGGGCTGGGTGTGCCCACAGGGTGCTGTGAGGGCACGGATATGAGCCCCACTGTGCCTGGCCCTCCCCCTCATGGGGAAGAAGCTCCCTGCCTGATACTTCCTAGGAGTCTGGAGACAGTGCCCAGACCTGTGAGATAAAGGCAGGGCGGCCTCGGCCCAGGAAAAGTAGGCAGAGCTGGCATTAGAGCAGCGATCCTTCCAGGAGTTTGTCAATCTGCCTGTACCAGGCCACCCCCAGCCCGGTGAATGGAGCCGGCTCTCGGTCCTGCTGCTCACTGGGTTGCAGGGTGTCTGAAGGTCCTGCCCCCAGAGGTTCTAGTCAGTGGCCTGAGGTCTCAGGTGTCTAAAAGCTCTGAGAGCCACCTGATCTGGATCGTGGGGCTCCTCTGTTTTAGCTTTAGAGCCATCATCCCAAACCAGCATCAGGGTCAAAAGTCAAATGCAGGCTCTTGGGCCCCAGCCCAGAATGACCATGTCAGAAGCTCTGAGGGTGGGAGGGGCCTGGCGCTCTCAGGAGGGGTCAGCTCTTGTTGTACCTGCCCCCTGCCAGGTGTGAGCTGAGCATGTCACCCTGACAGAAGCTGGCGCCCATGCCTGCTGCTTGCTGGCACTGTCAGTTAAGGACACCTGCTCACAGTCACATCGTTAGCAGGGAATGACCCTCTTCCCGTCCCCTGTGGTCATGAGTTTGTTGTCAGTGGGAAGGGACAGCAGCACGGGCCTCGCCTGGGAGTCGCACCTCAGGGCCCACCCTGAGTCTGAATCTGCATCCATCACGGTGTTCAGGTGTCAGGCACAGAGTGTGGGACTTGCAGGTCCAGGCAGTTCATGTTCAGGGAGTGGGCACTGGTGGTTCCCGCAGAAGAGCTCCGTGTCGGGCCGCTGATTGGGCAGTCGTCCAGGCAGGACGGAGCTGGTCTGGCCTGGGCGCAGTGGGGTGTGGAGGGGGAGCCACATGGGGAATGAGGACAGGCCTTGGTGGTCCATTTACTTGGAGGGGAGAGGAGGGAGAGAGATAGCAGAGGACCCCTGAGAGCAGCTGGATGAATAGGAATGTCACCAACTGGGTGAAGTCCCTGTAGGACATCCAGTGGTGGCTGCTGGCCCAGGAATGTGGCCTGACCCTCAGGACAGTAGTGGACACGGCCTAAGATGGAAGCATTGAGAGTGAGCAGTGGAAAGCTGGGAGGGAAGCTGACCGATGGGTGTCCATGGCCTTTTTCTCTACCATGAGCTGGAAGTACACACCATGGGCTGAGAGGTGATGGTCCAGGGTATGGGGAGCTCACTGCACAACTAGGCCTGACCTGGGCAGCGGCTCAGGGACTCCACCCAGGAGCCAGGCTTCTCCCTTCCTGCTCTGCAGCCTTGGCAGTGGCTGATGTACCTCCCCAGGAAGTGGGCAAGAAGGTTCCCCTTAAGAAAAGGCCTGATAAAGTGTTCTGTGGGGCTGACAGGTTTCGGGTTTGCTTTAAAACACAGTTCACTCCCTGAAACGGACTTTTGCATGGGCTGGGTCTTTGGCTCCGCAGATTGAAGACTGGCAAGTCCAGATGGAAAGAGAAAAGCAGACCAGCCGGGATCTGGCGACTCTCTGTGAGGAGCTGGTGGAGGAGAGAGAACAGCTGCTCCGTGACATCGAGACCCTGAAGGCTGAGGAAGCCCAGGAGGTAGGCCCTCCAGCGCCATGCCTCCCCTGGCGCCCCTGCCTGCAAGAGGGAGAGTCCAGGACCATAGGCTGTCCTGGGAATCCAGCAGTGATTCCCGGGTTACCAGTCTCTTCCCTCAGCTGCAGCTCACACCAGCAATTCCAGCCACTGCAGGGGCGCGGGGACAGATATTGCTTCCCAGGGACACTGGCAATCTTTTGGTTTTTTCAATCTATTTTTTATTTATTTCAGAGGGGAAGGGAGAAGGAGAGAGGGATAAAAACATCAATGATGAGAGAGAATGATTGATTGGCTGCCTCCTGCATGCCACCTACTGGGATTGAACCAGCAACCTGAACATGTGCCCTGACCGGTAATCGAACCGTGACCTCCTGGTTCATAGGTTGATGCTCAAGCATTGACCCACACTGGCTGGAGATCACTGGCCATCTTGTTTATGATTGTCATGACTTGGGGGAGGAGAGGGGAGGTGCTCCTGGCTGTGCTCCAAGCTGTGGTGGGAGAGGCCAGAATGCTGCTAAATGTCCTGCAGCTCATGGGACAGCCCGTAGGACAAAGATCCCCCTTCAAATGTCCAGCTTCACACTCAGAGCCTTGGATAACCTCCAGGGTTGACCTGCCTCACCCCACAGGAAGTCCTGGGGTAGGCAGCCCAGTGCTGGGGCAGCGGCTCAGGGACGCCACCCAGAAACCAGGCTTTTCTCTTCCTGCTCTGCCAGTCTTGGCAGTGGCAGTTGTACCTCACCAAGAAGTGGGCAGGAAGAATGTGGAGTGTGAAGAGACAGAGGGAAGGCCTCCCGGGATCCTCTGTGAACATCTCATTGGCCACACCTGACACATGACTAACCCTAGCTGGAAGGGAGGCTGGGTATCAGGCACTTGAGTTCTTCAGCCTCTCTAGTATTGCAGAAAAGGGGCTTGGGGAGGTGCTGTGTAGACTTAAGAGGCATGCATCTACCCTCCCCCAATATGGCTTCCAGTCTAGGAGGTGGAACGACAGGTGACTTGAGACGTGTGCTATTGAGGGAATATACGTGGGTCCAGGGAGAGTCTTATTAGGTGGAGGACATTTAGAATCACGGTGCAGGGCTTCCCTGAGTAGCTGTCAATCACACTGAGCCCTGGAGGATGAGAAGGAGCCAGTGATGCTGGAGGCCGCGGGTGGAGGCAGGTGAGCATTCACAGCAGAGGGAAGATCATGTGCAATGTCTGCAGGGGAGAGTGGCGTGAGGGGCGGCCACAGAGGTGGGCGGTCAGCTCTCGAGCCATTGTGAACCAGGGTAAAAAGCACCAAGGAAATCACTTTCATTGTTTTAAGAGAAGATGTGGTTTTTGTTTCTAAGTCATTTGGCTTCTGTGAAAGTGTTTAGACTGGAACTGTCTGGGTGGGGATCTCCGTGCCTTCACCTTCTGTCCATATCAGGCCTTTGGGAAACGTTAAGACGTCCTTTAGGTCCATGATGAAATGGGCATTTCAGGCCTACACTTTAGGTCTCCAATTTGGACCGAAATCACGCCTGTGTCATTTCCATTGTGTTTTCCTGCAGTTCAAGGATCTTAAACAACTGGTGCGTTCACTGCGGGATAGTTCACAGACCAGCAGCAAGGCCCGCATGAAGGGCCAGAAGACTGAGAAAAAAGTGCTCCTCCAGGCGGTGACAGACACCAAAAGGAAAGTGACCATGATGGAGTGGCAGCGGCGGCAGCTGTGCCGGGACCTGGAGCAGGTGAAGGCGCAGGCGGCGCAGGCACAGGAGCTGGAGCACAGGAAGGTGCGGGTGAAGGAGCACGTGGTGCGGACACAGAAGCTGGAGCAGGAGCTGCATCGCCTGCAGGAGGAGATCGAGAAGCTGGCCATGGAGGTCAGCGCCCTGACGACAGCCCCCGAGAGGGTCCACGCCCTCGAGCGGGAGAGCCCGGACCTGTTGCTGGAGAACCAGAGGCTGCAGACGTCTCTGGACACCCTGCAGCCCGAGGGCCTGGAGCAGGACAAGCAGCTGGACACCAGGGTAATTCTTGCCTCAGAATGAGTTAGGACGGATTCCTCCCCGGTCAACTTTCTGGTGGCTTGAATTCGGTTGGATGGGTGTTGTGTAAATATCGGAGAAATGGGTTGGTAGTGCTGTTCAGGTTCTCTATGTCCTCACTGATTTTCCATGCACTTTTCAAAGTGATCAGAGAGGGTACCCAAGGAGCTTATCCAGAGAAAGGGCACAAATTGCCAAGAAAGGTCACATGTGCAGAGAGGGGCCCAGGACTAAGCTTAGGCCCATGGGGCAGTCCGTTTCTGCCGTGGGCCTTCCCAGAGCAGCTCCTTGACTGCAGGGAGAACTGTCCTCAGCACGGCTGGGTGCTGCCTCTCCTGAGGGTCCTGCTATTTTGGTGTCGACACTTGACCTGCTCTTGGCCCCTCACTCCGTGTGGGGACGTGGGGATCCGGAGTCTGTGGTCCCCCTGGGCCTGCACCTGGTGAGGCATCATCCCCTTCTCCCTCCCGGCAGGTGGAAAATTCCACTCTGAGCTCCCAGAGCGCCTCGCTCACTGCGCTCACAGAGCAGAACACGCAGCTCCAGCACCAGCAGCTGGCGGCAGCCCACAAGGCCCTGCAGCAGGAACACGCGTGCCTGGGCGCGCTCCACGAGCGCCTGGCTAGGGAGCACGAGGCCCTTCTGGACAAGTACCGCCGCCAGAAGACACTGCTGAGTCAGACCCTGAAGCTGGAGAGCAAGGCTCTCAGTGACAGGTGGGTGCCTGCGGCTGGGGGTGACGGACAGGCTCCCCGGGCTCCTGTCCCCCCTTCACTCTGGCCGCTCATGTTTCCTCTGCCCGCTGCTTCACAGTGAAGAGAAGTAAATCCACCTTCACGCTCAGCGATGTGGAGTTGGTGTGGCTGGAGACTGAGGGGCAGGAGGGTCCCCCAGGGGAGAAGGGTGTGCCCACTAATCCTGGCTCAGGGAAACCAGGTGTCAGCATTGGGGTCCCAGCTCCTGGGGGATTCCTACCCCCTCTTCCTTTCCTCTCCAAACCAAGGACCAGGAGGAGAAGTCACCACAGCTGCCAATTTTCAGGGGCGTGCCTTATCTAGCTCCCCAGGCCTTTTCCCTGTCCAAGTCTCAAAGTCTGCACTTCTGATTTTCTTTTTTTACTTTTAATTTTGGAAAGTTTTGAATATATGGACGTGTACAGACTAGTATAGTGAAAACCCCGTGTTCCCCTCACCTGCAGCAGCATTACCAATACTCTGCCATTCTCATGTCATCTTTACCTCTGACTCTCCATATACCTTTTTAAGGTAAAATTGATGTACCTCAAATGCATAAATCTTAACTTTGCACTTTTTCAAAATCAGGGCTTTGTGTGCATGTTGTCAGCCAACTTCGTCTGAGCTCCTGCCAGGCAGATCCCTGATTGCAGTGACCCCAGCAGGTGCACCGGGACCCAGAGCCTGGTGGAAGTGAGATGTACAGAGGACTCCAATGTGGTGGGCGAGAGAGGGAGAGATGCGCTAAAGAGAGGCTCTCCCACACTTGGAGCAGCCCAGGAGGGAGCTGTCCACTTCCTGTGCTTGTGAGTTGTCCCTGCTGAGTTCTTCCCAGGCCTCTGCCTCAGCAAGATGCTAGGCAAAGGCTGGGGCTCCCTGGGAGCAGCTGAGGTGCAGGGATTTGGCATCACAGGGACCAGGAGGGCACTGAGCCTGCAGAGCCTGCAGAGGGCGCCTGCTGCTGCATGAACTTGGGGGAGATGACATACATTTACACACTCACCCAGTGCTTCCTGTGGACTCTCCCCAGAGCCTTCCACCCGTTTCTCCACCCAGATGCCCATCCTTCGGGGGTGCCGAGATGTCTGCTCCTATCAGACTCTCGTTTCTTCCAGCCAGAATGAGCATCTTCTGCCTCTTGGCATCTCCATCTCTGCCTCCTCTGCACCCATCCTGTGTTCACGAGATGCTTAGTGAGCACCCACTGGGCGCCTGGTGCTGTCTAACATGGTTTGAATGCACCCAGCTGACTACTGATGGGCGCCTCCTGTGGTGCCCACCCCTCACCAGGTGCTGAGGGCCCTACCCTCAATGATAACCGTGTGGATATATTCTTATGGCTGTTAACATGGGAAGGTTTGTACAGGTGGCATTTGACTGGTCTGAGGGAGGAGTTCATTGCTCTGCCTATGACTCCTTGCTTGGTGGACCTACTGTGTGATTCAGTGGATTTTGCTGGTTGGACAGATAGCTGGAGGCCATTGGTGTGTCTGCAGCAGGGCTGCAGGTTAGAGGTGGAGGTGCCTGGAACACAGGCCGGGGCCTCTGTATTCATTTCACCTGACACTTGACTGAGACACTCGCTCCTTCCTTCCCCTGGTGCACATGCACTGGGTGTCAAGCCTGGTACCCGGGATTCAGTGGGGAGAAGCACTCGCAGTTTCTGCCCTGCAGGAGGGTGGTTACTGATGGTTGCGATATGCTTGATCCTGTGCTTTTCCAAGACACAACAGGGAAGCAGGAGGTGGGGACCCTAATGGTCCATAGCCCTGTTTGTCAAACCTGGATGAGAAAGATCGCCGCCCTGAAAGCCCAGCAGAGCCATCACCCCCACCTTCCATTTCCCATGTCTGGGCAGCCTCCACTTGTGGCTAAAGGCCACAGGAAGGAATGTTTGTCTTCCAACAGCCGACCAAGCAGGTGTGTGTGTGTCTGAGTCCGCACAAGTCTTGGCTCCAGGCAGATGGTACAAGTACAGCTGATATGGGGTGGGCTTGGATGGAGGGCTGCAGGCAGGGGCTGAAAGCCTGGAACTTGGGTGGACTCTGTCAGCCTGTCTCTGGGTGTGGACACCTCAGGAAGGGGGTCTGGAAAGGGTTTTGCCTGCCTGGGGAAGATTGAAAGGTGATGACTCAGTCTCCACCTTGGACCTGGGGAGGCCCCTTAGTCACCTGAACAGGGAAGGTTCCTGCAGGAGGAGGAACAGCCTGGGGCTGGTCAGGGGCTCCCTGTTGTGCTCTGCTGCCCCCCGGAGAGGCTGTGTGGGACCCTCTGCAGACTGAGACAGGAAGGAAATAAAAGCCCGAGCTGAGGGGGAGGCTGTGGGAGAGCAAGGGCAAGGGCTGGACTGGGGGTGCCTTGAGGAGCCATGAGGGTGTGCAGTTGCCCATGATGGCTGCTAGGGCCCCACCAGGCAAGACTCTGGCCCCCAAGCTGCCTGGATCAGAGCAAGAAGAGTCGTGTTCCTGAGCTGGGGCAGAGGGCTCACCCAGGGCCCATTGAGGGGGATCAGCTGTTATGGGCGGTGGAATTCTGCTGTGTTTGCAGTGGTTTCTTTGAGAAGGGCGTGGAGTTCATAAAACAGTGGTTTTGTTCCCAGTGGGATGAAGGAGGGAGGCTGCTTTGACAGGGACTGGAAGGGACCATGGAGACACGTCGGGTGGGAGGAGGGAGGACTTGCCTCCTGTGCTGGAGGAGACCCCCGGAGGTGGCCCAGTGACTGTCCCCTCTCTCTGTCCAGCCCTGTCCCACGCAGATCCCCCTCTCCCTCAGCTCTGCAGAGAGAAGCCGCTCACCCAGGCTTTGAGGTCTCCTTGGGTTTCCATTCCTAGCGGGTGTGTTTCCCTTCAACAGATACAAGGACCAGCTCCAACATAAGGCGGCGCTGGAGCAGCTGGGGACGCTCTCGACCACTGAGCGGGAGGCTCTGCAGCAGGAGCAGAGGACGAGCACCATGGCCGCCGAGGAGAACCAGAGGCTGCAGCGAGAGCTGGACAGGTAACCACCAGGCCCCCTGCAGCGCCTCTGCCGGGATGTCATTCAGACCCACTCACTCAGCACCCGCTGAGCTGAGCTCAAGTGAGACCCCTGGTGATGGTGCATTTTTACCAACCCTGCCCTGGCAGCCCCTGGTGGGAACAAGGTAAAGGGGCCTCCAGCTGGTGGCCGGAAGGAAGGACTCGGCAGCTGGGATGGGGCATTGTCTCGGTTTGGACAGTATCCCCTCCCACAGTTATGATGCTGATGACTGTTGGGCAGGGGTACCTGCATCCTCTCACACCAGCGATCCCATGAGGGAGGGGGCGTGGTCCTCAGCATTCACGCATTCCCATTTGTGAATTCACATCCTGGCTGAAATGCACTGGTGACCCCCAAATCAGTGCCCGTGGCCTGTCATGGACGTGCCCAGAGTGGGAGATACTGGAGTTGCCTGATGTGCACATTTGCAGCTGAGGTTGAACAAGCCCTTTGACCCCAGACTTGTTTCAGCTCTCACCTACCAGCGTCCTCTTCATGGGCCACTGAGTGCCATGGTGTTCTATTTTGTGTGCTTTGGAGGCAATTTCGCTGTTTGAAATGGCCCCCAAATGGAGTGCTGAAGTGCTGTCTAGTGTTCCCAAGTGCAAGGCTGCGCTGGGCGTCACGGGGAATATTCGAGTGGCACACAAGGGTCATTCGGGCCCAGGTATGGTGCTGTTGGCTCTGAGTATATTACACGAGGCATCTTTATGTCTTGATGAGCTGACAAAATGTGACCAGAGACTCCCAGGAACCGGTGGGAATAGTTTCAGTACTCACTAATTCAGGGTTCACGTGGTTGGGCAGAACATTATACTGTGAATCACAAGAATTGACTGAGCTATTGTTATCCTTTAAAAATTCCACAGCAACAGAGGAGGAAACAGGCTCAGGGAGATTAAACAACTTGTTCAAGGTCAATGCTCCTAGTTAGTGACACAGGCAGGATTCGAATCCAAGTCTTGCCTCAACCCAGAGGCGTGACCATATGAACCCTTCCTTCCTACAGCCCTGAGTAAACTCAGCTGCCTGCAGTGGCCGGGCAGGTCCAGCAGGTGGGGAAGGAGAGTCAGCAATAGACCAGGCCCTGGTGGAGAATACAGCCCAGCTATAGAGGCTGTCAGCTGGGAGGCAGGCGGGGCTGCCAGGTCTTCCTTCTGTATGTTTGTTGTTGTTGTTTTTTTTGTTTTTGTTTGTTTTTTTGTTGTTTTTTTTCCCTGAGAAGAAGATATCTGAATGTTGATGGGTACCTTAAAAGATATCTGAATGTTGATGGGTACCGTAAAAGTTTGGAATGCTGATACAGTAATTATTTTTTTGTTTTGTTTGTGTGTTTTATTAAATCTGCTTTTTTGGGCAGGACAGAGGAATGGGAGGACCTGGAGACATATTTGAGTCCAGGGACCCTTAAACCTAACCCGCGAGTATTCACAGGACCACAATGGCGAATCTTTTTATCTTGTTCTGTTTCTTTTTTATGTTACTTTATTTTTTTTAGTTGTCTTTATTGGAGAGACATCAATTAATAAGATCATACACACTTTAAAATGAAATAAAATAGAATAAAATAAGTAAATGTTAAAAAAAAATTAAAAAGCTGTGTGGGCCAAACTTCACACACCTGTGTTCACATTGAGTCCATGAGCCTCTGGTCATATGATCTTTTTTGGTATAATCTACCCCAAGGAATCCCAGGTAATGGTGATGATGATGATGATGATGATGATGATTTAAGTGGATATAGGTAACACTCCAGAATCTTCTATTTTATTTATCTCAGTAGTTGAAATTAGAAAGGGGCTTGGAATTGGGGAGAAGAGCTGGATATAGACACAGAGTCTTAGAGCAGTAATGTTCTGATTCAGTGTTTAAATGTTTGAATCAAAGAACCCTTTTTCCAAGTAGGCAGATGTGCCAAAGCCTCAGATAGAAAGGACTTTAACAGGGATGCTCTGTTGCCGTGGTGTCCGAGCCTGCCTGTCGTTCTACCCCAGCTGGCAGTGGGGTACCTGGGGTAGCCTCCTCGAACCCCAATGAACAGAGTTTGAAAACCGCTGATTTTGTTCAACCCTTCATTAACACATGAAAAAAACTGAGGCCCAGAGAGGTTGCAGTTTTGATTAAGGTTGCACAACTGGGACAGTGCCTGGGAGTGCGCCTCAGCCCTTGGCCTTGTGTCTCTCTACCCCTAGGGCCAATTCCCTGCACCAGCAGCTGAAAGGGGAGCAGGAGGAGCTGCAGACCCACACTAAGAAGCTGCAGACCTCCCTGAACGACACCCAGCTGCAGGTGAACTGCTGGCAGGCCCAGTGCAACTGCCTGAGGAAGGAGCAGGAAGAGCTGCTCACAGACAACAAGGAGCTGCAAACCTCCCTTCATGAAAGGCAGCTGGAGGTAAACCACTGGCAGGCCCAGTATGATGGGCTGAAGGGGGAGCAAGAGGAGATGCACACACTCACCAAGGAGCTGCAGACCCACACCAGTGAGCTGCAAACCTCCCTTCATGAAAGGGAGCTGGAGGTGAACCACTGGCAGGCCCAGTGTGAGGGGCTGAAGGCGGAGCTAGAGGAGCTGTACGCTCTCAACAAGGAGCTGCAGGCCGACGCCAATGAGCTGCTCACAGAATACAAGGAGCTGCTCACAGACAACAAGGAGCTGCAACTGTCCCTGAATGACACGCAGCGGGAAGTGAACATCTGGCAGGCCTGGTACGAGGAGCTGAAGGGGCAGCAGGAGGAGCTGTACGCTCTCAACAAGGAGCTGCAGGCCGATGCCAATGAGCTGCTCACAGAATACAAGGAGCTGCTCACAGACAACAAGGAGCTGCAACTGTCCCTGAATGACACGCAGCGGGAAGTGAACATCTGGCAGGCCCGGTACGAGGAGCTGAAGGGGCAGCAGGAGGAGCTGTACGCTCTCAACAAGGAGCTGCAGGCCGATGCCAATGAGCTGCTCACAGAATACAAGGAGCTGCTCACAGACAACAAGGAGCTGCAACTGTCCCTCAATGACACGCAGCGGGAAGTGAACAGCTGGCAGGCCCGGTACAAGGAGCTGAAGGGGCAGCAGGAGGAGCTGCAGACTCACAGCAAGAAGCTGCAAACCTCCCTGGACAACACGCAGCTGGAGGTGAACCACTGGCAGGCCCAGTACGAGGGGCTGAAGGCAGAGCAAGAGTCGCTGTACGCCCTCAACAAGGAGCTGTACACCCTCACCAAGGAGCTGTATGCTCTCACCAAGGAGCTGCTCACAGACAACAAGGAGCTGCAACTGTCCCTGAATGACACGCAGCAGGAAGTGAACAGCTGGCAGGGCCGGTATGAGGAGCTGAAGGGGGAGCAGGACGAGCTGCTCACAGACAACAATAAGCTGCGAACCTCCCTGAACGACACGCAGCTGCAGGTGAACTGCTGGCAGAACCAGTGCAACTGGCTGAGGGAGGAGCTCCAGAGCACGGACATCTCACTGACCGAGCTGGACAACCGCTGCCAGGTGAGGCCTGGGGCTGGAGGGCCTCAGGACCCTGGGTGGGCCTGTTCCCTGGGCTGACGCCTTGGGCTCAGCCAGGTGGGAATGGGTCCTCATTGGCATCTCTGCTCAAAGGGTGTGTGTGAATGTCACTCAGAGGCAGAGAGGAAGCCAGAGGCAGTTGACTGGGACGAACACCATGACTGGCAGGGGTGTGCTACAGAACACCTTTCACCTGATTTTTGCTTTTTGTCGGGGAGGTGCATGGAAGCATCCAAGTACCGTTTCATCTCCATCCTCTCGACTGAGCACTCTGCTCTCTGTGTCATCTCATTTAATTCTCACAATGATCTTGTGAGCTGGGGTTCCCATCCTTGTCCCTCTGAAGTAGTGGGTTGGAACCCCGTTTGTCTGAAGCCAAAGCTTGGGACTTTCCTGCTACACCAACCACGATGATGTTCTAGAGCAGGAGCTGGCCAGCCTCAGCCCAAATTTCAGGTCCAGCTTCACGCCTGTTTGTGTACAGACAACTTTCTAGTAGCCATATTCAAAAAGTAAGAGGAATCAGGTGGGATTAATGTAGGGGTCTGTTTTATTTAACCCTTATATCTAAAATATCACATGTAACCCCAAAAGCTTATTAATGAGATTTTTTAAAATAATATGATTTTTTATTGATTTTTTGAGAGAAACATCCATCAGCTGCCTCCTGCATGCCCTCTACTGGGGAGTGGAGCCAGTAACCCAGGCATGTGCTTTGATCAGTGTGGGGCGCAGCTACAGTGTTTGGACAGGTTCAAGCCTTGGACTGATGAAAGGGCACAGTCCTCTCATTGCGACGTGCAAGGCCCAGCTTGGAGGGCAGAGCCTTCCCAGCACAATTATAGCCAACAGCTACAGTGGTAAGCTTGAACCTGTGGTCCGAACACGTGGCCCCACATGCCTGAGTGATAGAGTTCATGTGCGTGTAGTTGAGTAGGACTGAAACCCACGAGAATGTTGTCAACATCTTGATCACGCCCTTCCTTTGCCTCGTGGCATCTGCTATAAAATAAAGACACGGCTTGTGGACGCTGGCGCTTTCTCTATGTCAGAGGAGCAGCATCCCACTGAGACCCAGCTTTCATTCTCTTGCTGTCTTTTCTTAATCCTTCACTGACCCCTCTCAGGGTCACTGAACCAGGCTGAGCTGGCCTGGCACATAAGGCAGCCTGGGGCTGAGTATGCCATGGCCGTGCCGGCTCACCACAAATCAGAAATTACACTGGTGATTTCTTAGTGAATGGGACACTCAACCTACTGAGAAACACACACACCGGGCAGCTTATTAATGAGATACTTTACATTATTTTTAATTGTTATTAAGTCCTCAGAACCTATTATATATTTTGCACTTATGGCTCAGCTCAGACTGGCTGCGTTTTCAGTGCTCAGCAGCCACACGTGGCCAGTGGCTGCCTGATTGGACGGTGCAGCGGCAGAAGGCTTGGCCATCCCCATGGCATTGGCCGTATTGGTCATGCCAGCTGACGTAGATCATACCAAAATGACCATCTTTGTGCACGTGGCCTTTTTCTCCTTTTGGATGTCGATTCCCAGCAGTGGAATCACGGGAGCGTGTGGTGTTTGAGACATTGTCCATCTGTGTTTTAGCTGGTCTCCCGCCTCAAGGGCAACTTGGAGGGAGAAAAACGTGACCTGCAGAGCCAAATCCAAAGGCTGAAAGAGCAGAACCAGAGGCTTCTCCAGGAGGACATGGAGGACAAGGACCAGCACCAGGAAGAGCAGCAGCAGTACGTGTGAGGGGTGTGGGCTGACGGACGCCCGTCAACAGAGGGGCCGTGGCTTCCAGCTCCACGACTAGACCGCACCATTCTGGGCAGCAGAGAACCCCTGGGTGCATTGGTGTCCCAGGCAAGGGGACGGACCATCCTACCAGCACATCCTTCTCTCGTTTTCCCGGGAATGGTTCTAGATTTCTGCACATAGGGGTGGTTGGCTTTGTAGGCTTTTCAGAGACACTGCCCCCTGCCAGACGCTTCTTAATCTTCTTTTGGGATCAAGTTCACTTGAAAAATACAACAGTGATAAAGAGAGGCTCCTAGGGAAGGACTTCAGATCACAGGCTGAGTCCTTTCTGCATCGGTTTTTCCCTTAATGGGCTGCAGAGTGGGTTGTTGGTGTGCAGTGGCTGTCCTCCCTCTGCGGACATTGTGTTTGCCAACAGGCCTGGCCCTGCAAAGTGCACAGAACCAGTTACCTGGTCTCCATGAACCAGTAGGAGTGATGGGATGTGAGCAGAGCTATGTGCACACAGATGTTGAGGAGCACCATGGAGGTAGAAGGAAGCATAGTGGTAGGAGTTGGGGTTCTGCTGCTGACATGGATGGGAAGAAGGCTGGCCAGTGTGTGGGGGGGGGGATAGGGGCAAGAAGGTGGGGCAAGAAGGAAGGCTGGGGGAGGCAGTTCTCAGCTGTGGAAGGCTTCCATGCCTGGCTAATGAGTCGGATTCACTGGGAAGTGGGTGATTAAGGGATGCTGGTGTACAGGGCCTAGGAAGCTGCCAGAAATGAGGGCAGGAGGAAGAGCCTTGGTGCTGGAAACCTTGTGGTTTGGAAGTCAAGTCATCTGAGATGCATCTTGTGGGTCCAGGGTGGTCTTCACCCCTCGGTGCTGTGCTGCTGGGACTGTCCTTCCTTGTGATCGGGAATGGCTGGCCAGTGTGGGACAGAGGGACATGGCCACAGTGACCACTGGGGCACTGTCCCAGCTCCCCAGGGTGACGATTCTGCTCACTGTTCTCCCGGATTCGTCTGCTCATCTACAGGGGGCTCAACACCTACCAAGGATGGTTGACATGGAAAACCTCACTGTACTTTTGGGGTAGAAGTGAGAATTTGTACCCTGAAGTGGGCTCTCTATAACGCAGCTGCTAAAAATTACCAGCAGAGCTTGGGCAGGTGCAAACTAGAAGAGTAGGGACCTGGTACCCTGGGGGATGATCTGGAGATGGGTTTGCATTAGAAAGTGTCTGTAGGAGGTCAGAGAGTGGGCAGGCTTCCTGAGCCTGCTCCAAGCGGAGTCTTCCCCAGCCCTGGGATAGCTAGGCCATGAGTTTGTGGGGCTAGGGGACGGCTGTGGGAACAGAATAACACAGAATAGAAGAACAGAGTCCGAAATGAGGGCGCTGGGAGCAGAGCAGGTTCGTGGCCAGGGACCCAGTGGTTTGCAAGCGATCACTTCTCGCGGGTGCTCACTTTGTGGTGAACTCGAGGGAAAGCCCTTGGATTAGGGGGCCTGGGCACCTTCTTGACTGAAGGAGCCCGAGTAGCTGCCTGGATGCCGAGGACTCATTTTCAAGCAGGGAAATCTGGGGTCTGAGATGTCAAGGCCACATGGGTGAGGAGAGGCAGGAACTGGACAGGCGCCGGCGGCCCAGTGGGGGGCGCTGTATAGCGAGCACTGTGTGCATGGCTCCTGGACCAGTGATGGCGTACCTTTAGAGCTCGGCATGTCAGCATTTTGAAAAACCCTAACTTTACTCTGGTGCTGTGTCACATGTAGAAAAAATTTTTTTAATTAAATCTTTATTGTTCAGATTATTACATTTGTTCCTCTTTTTTCCCCCCCATAACTCCCCTCCTCCCAGTTCCCGCCCCACCCTCCGCCCTCACTCCCCACCCACTGTCCTCATCCATAGGTGCACGATTTTTGTCCAGTCTCTTCCCGCATCTCCCACACCCCTTTCCCCCCCAAGAATAGTCAGTCCATTCCCATTCTATGTCCCTGATTCTATTATAATCACCAGTTCATTCTGTTCATCAGATTATTTATTCACTTGATTCTTAGATTCACTTGTTGATAGATGCATATTTGTTGTTCATAATTTGTATCTTTCCCTTTTTCTTTCTCTTCCTCTTCTTAAAGGATACCTTTCAGCATTTCATATAATCCTGGTTTGGTGGTGATGAACTCCTTTAGCTTTTCCTTATCTGTGAAGCTCTTTATCTGACCTTCAATTCTGAATGATAGCTTTGCTGGATAAAGTAATCTTGGTTGTAGGTTCTTGGTATTCATCACTTTGAATATTTCTTGCCACTCCCTTCTGGCCTGCAAAGTTTCTGTTGAGAAATCAGCTGACAGTCGTATGGGTATTCCCTTGTAGGTAACTGAGTTTCTTTCTCTTGCTGTTTTTAAGATTCTCTCTTTATCTTTCGCTCTTGGCATTTTAATTATGATGTGTCTTGGTGTGGTCCTCTTTGGATTCCTTTTGTTTGGGGTTCTCCGCGCTTCTTGGACCTGTAAGTCTATTTCTTTCACCAGGTAGGGGAAGTTTTCTGTCATTATTTCTTCAAATAGGTTTTCAATATCTTGCTCTCTCTCATCTTCTGGCACCCCTATAATTCTGATGTTGGTACGCTTGAAGCTGTCCCAGAGGCTCCTTACACTATCCTCGCATTTTTGGATTCTTTTTTCATTATGCTTTTCCGGTTGGGTGTTTTTTGCTTCCTCTCATTTCAAATCATTGACTTGATTCTTGCGCTCCTCTGGACTGCTGTCGGGAGTCTGTATAATAGTCGTTATTTCAGTCCGTGTATGCTTAATTTCTAGTTGGTTCCCAAATATAACATCGAGGGTCTCATTAGTTTTCTTGTAGATCTCATTAAGTTTATCGGCGGCTTCTAAACAGTTCTTGAGAGACCTTAAAAGTGTGGTTCTGAACTCTATATCTTCCTTTGACAATTTTGTCCTGTTTCTTTATCTCCGCATTTTGTTATGCTTCCTTGGTGCACCCCCTAGTGGTCTTTGTTCGCAGTCTTATAGTTAAACCTTGATTGTTGTAGCTAATACCAGGGAGAGTTTGACCTCCAGGCCAAGTGGCTATGAGAATCAGCTGTGTCAGCAGTGAGAGAACTTCTGTCCTCTAGGGAGGTGCTAATCTAGCCTTTGCCTGAGGCTATCGGGCAAATGCCTCTGTGCAGGGCTTGGGCAGGGCGGGTCACACAGGATCAACATGGTGGGCCAGAGAGAGCAATTATGGGGGCTCTCAGTCCTGTCCCCAGGGGCTCTGCCTCTCTGAGTCCCAGCACCCGCTGCAAAGCTGGGAGAGAAAGCTGCACTCGCTCTGACTGAAGCCAGACAGTCCCGCTTCTCCCATTTGAGTCTGGGTCCCTAAAGACTCGCCTGTATCTGGAGCTCAGAGTCTGCGAGTCCCTCCCGATTGAAAACGCCAACCGCGCCCTCCACCACCAGCGGGCTCCACGCACTCCGCACCTCAGAATTTGACTTCAGCACTGCGCCTCCTCTGAGTGTCCGTATGCGTTTCTCTTTCCTCCTAGTTGTAGGACTTCCACTCAGCCAGCGTTCCTGTGGTTCTGGGTGATGTCAGTTCCGTCTTTTAGTTTCACTTTTGAAGTAGTTGTTCAAAGCAGCAAACTCCGGCATTAACCTATGCCACCATCTTGGTTCTCCCACATGTAGAAATTTTTTGATATTTACAAACATAGTAAAACAAAGACTTATATTGTTGATATTTATTTCATATATTTGAATGCCATTTAACAAAGAAAAATCAACCAAAAAATGAGTTCGCGTGTCACCTCTGACACGCATGTCATAGGTTCGCCATCACTGTCCTAGACAGACAACAGGAAAGCATGCCATGCCCTCTGCTTCAGGAAGGCCAGGCTCCCTCTCCCAGGAGCAGGGGTGCCCTCTGGCAGCCCAAGGTTTAAGAGGTGTCTTCTCTGGTCCTTTCTGTGTTTTTAAAAATGTGAACTGACTTCCCACGTTTAGGAATTAAGAGATTGTGCTTCAGAGCCGGGGCTTCTGGATCCTTCGGGAAAAGCTGTCAGAAGCTCCGCCACATGGAGAGCGGCGCTTCGTTTGCAGGCCCCGCGTTAGGTCCCAGGTGGCACCAAGCGCTCAGCCTCGCCATAGCCCCCACTCCTCCCTCAGGTCCTCCCAGGCCGCTTTGCTCCTGATCTTATCTGTTTGGCTCCCAAAAGGCATTGAGTTTACTTCACTAGAAGTGTTAGCAGAAGCCCAACATTGGAGTGGGCCCTGGTCGGAGGTCTGACTTTGCTAAACTGACCTTTTTAACCTGATGCCCGTCTAAGTCACCGAGGGCAGATGCCTCCCCACACTAAAGGTATCGTTGGGCTGCACCCGCAGGAGCTAGCCTAGCCCTCGGTCTGACCCGAGTGCCCAACGCCCTGAGCTGACATGGCTGGGACCCTCGGGGTTTCCCAGCTTGAGTGTCAGATGGTTCGGGGTCTCTCTCCTGAGGTGACGTCCAGCCTGACCCTTGGTGTTCAGCCGTCTCCTCGACGTGTTAGGCTCCTGGACCCACGTCACATGCTTCCATCCCCGTATTCCCAACTCAGGGGTCATGGTGGTCATGAGCACCGTGATGTCTGAGTCCCAGAAACACACTGGCTCCTCTGGGCCAGGTCCCAGGCAGGGTGATGCGTCAATTTATGTGTTTTATTTTAAAAAACAGACTGTTTTTCTCTCTCTTCTGTTAGAGACAAATTCAATGCCTTACAGAGACAAAATGAAAAACTGGAAGAAAAAAGCATGGCTCAGCACAAGTTCCATGATCCAGCGCCAAAGAAGTGAGTTGATTTAAGCGTCAGTAGCTTACACCCAGGACAGAAAGCTTGCTTTTTCATGAGTGGGGGAAGCTGTAGCACCTAGAGCAGCGGCCAGTTTGTTGGGCCCGTACCTTCCACTGTATGGCAGGTCCCTGTGTGCAGGTCCCTCCCAGCATGGAAAGAATTTAGAGTTTCTTTCAGTCCCGCCCTCAGTTCTCAGGGTTATCCCATGAGGGATGGTGAATGCTGCTGGCCAGGAGCCTGTTTAAGGGCAGAGTCTGTGCTTTTAGAGCCACTAAAGCAGGCGTATCAGCTTTTGTCTCAAGATTGCCGGACCTAGAAAATCATGCTTCTGTTTTGGGAAGGAAGCTTGGGGCAGATGCCTGGACCAGCACACCTGTCTTCAAGCACAGGAACCTTTTGTTCTGCCCTCCATTCCTCTGGGTTCACTGGACCCCCCCAGGGCAGGTTCACAAACACATTCCCTTCCCCAGAGAGCAGCAGCCCGGTGGTGGGCCAATTTGACCCCCAGGACTGCCGGCCTCCGTCCAGCAGGGCTCCCCCTGGGCCTGGGCCTGAGCCCAGGAGCAGGGCCTTCCCATTGTCCTGTCCCAGCCCAGGCTTGAGGTCAAATCACCATGAGTCCCGCATGACCTCTCTGTAGAAATCACAAAATTTCAGAACCTCCGCCTGACCCTTCTGTCGACAGGGAAATTGAGGCGCCGATGAGGAAATTGAGTGGCTTGTGTAAGCACAGTGCTGTTTCATGGCAGAGCCAGGACCAGAACCCAGCTGTGGTCCTTGTTACATTAGAATGCTTCATTTCCTGTTAGCTGCAATGAATTACCTTTTACATTCACTATTTTCATTTATTTAGTTATTTTTCCAATCCTCACCCGAGGATATTTTTCCCATTGAGATTTAGAGAGAGTAGGGGTGGGAGGAAGGGAAAGGGGAAATGAAAGAGAGAGGCAGGGTAGGAGGGAGGGAGGGAGAGAGAGAGAGAGATAGAGAGAGGGAAGGAGAGAGAGAGAGAGACATCTATGTGAGAGAGACACATCAATTGGTGTCCATCTTCATACACCTTGACCGGGGCCGGGGATCAAACCTGCAACCCAGGTATGTGCCCTTGTTGGGGGATCAAACCCACCACCCATCAGTGCTCAGGCCGACGCTCAACCACCAGGCAACACCACCCAGGGCTCACTGTTTTTAATTCAAACGGCCCACTCTCCTGCCCTCTTCCCCTCACCCAGATTCCTCAATGACGAGAATGGGCAGAGTATGCCAGCCAATTTCATGTATTATTACACCTAGCAGAAAATGTGGAGGTCCCTGACTCTTTCTGAAAATGGCGTTTTGGTGGAATTTTGCCAACCAGCATGATTAGGTCAGCACGGCACCACTTCCTGCCCTTGGCACAGTAATCAAGAGCTGAGAGCTGGGTGTGAAGTTCTGTTTTCCCGAGGGGCTAGTGTGGGTTCCTGCCATTTGAAGGCCTCCAACCACCCCTGGGTCTGTGCAGATTAACTGGACATTGTGTGCCACCTCCTGAGCCCCAGGGGGGATGAGCATGGTGATGGAAACGAGCACCCTCATTCTGAACCAAATTAAGCGCCACCTTCTCAGGCTGGTGATGGAAATCCCAGCTTGAGTAGGGCACCCAGACACCTGCTGGAGGGGCAGTGAGGCTTGGTTGTGTCCTAAAAACCTACTTCTTACAGGAAAAAGCACTGGATTGGAGCCAAAGTCTTAGTCAAACTCATCAAACTAAAGAAAGGGGGATCCAGAGAACGACCAAAGTCAACCCCACAGAGGCCTCCCTGGCCGCTGGGGTCCTCAGACCAGGCCTCGCCCAGTACTTCTCAGCCTCTTCAATCACAGCTGGAACCCCTCGAGGCCACCCCATGCTGCTCAAAGGTGACAGAAGAGCAAGACACCTGCAGGGGGCCCAGGGGAAAAGGTAGGAAGGGCTTACCTGGCTGCAGGCGGGAAGTGTTGGGGGGAGGATCTCAGGTCTCCCTCAGGGATGGGAGAACCAAGGAGACTGCGTGCTAGGTGTGTACATGCGTGTGCGCGCACGCTCGCGCGCGCGCGCGCGTGTGTGTGTGTGTGTGTAGGAGCCTGAAGGGGGCATGCTACACACACCACATCTGTCTCCTTTGGTATGTGAACACCCAAGTAGGAAATATAAACCCCCGTCAGTGTGGCTGCATGTTCTCCCAGAACAATTCAGGTCCTTCAGCATGAGGAGCCTCACAAATCATGGACACTGTGGTAGGTACTCGAATATCCAGAACTGATCTCCACACAGTTCCTGCAGAGATAGCTCCACAGCGGATGTTTCCTCCAGGCCACTTCTGTAGGGAGATCCCCGGTGCATTTAACACGTGATGGACAGCTGCAAGGTCTTCAGCGAGGCCTCCTGTGGCTCTGATCTTCCTGTCACTGTGACAAGCGGGTCCAGTTTTCTTCTCTGACTTGATCTGGCCTTGAGTCCTGCCACCACGGTGTGCACTGTACCTCATCATTCAGGGTTGTCATGTGGAATTTCCAGAGCTTTTGAAGTGGATTCCTACTTGCATGTGCTGTATGTATTTCATCGAATCTAAGAGGCTGTCAGACAAGGGTGCTCACATAAGAAGAAGATAAATGGGTTGTGGCAGTGACGATTTTGTCACAGTTGCCACCTGGTCGACAGTGACTGTGAGACAGGCTCGAAGCTGCATCCTGATTTCAGAGATGTTAAGGTTTGGGAGAGGGGGAAAGTGCATCTTACTTGCCTTAAACATGGCTTAGTTTTCAATTTACTTTTAAATATCATGTTCTACATGACTTACCTATAAACCTGCCAAACGTGCACCCTGAGCATTTAAATTTTATGAAGGACACCAGGACTTCCTGAAGACCAACCCAGGCCTGAGACTCATGCCCTTTCAGGGGCAGCTGTGACAGCACCAGGGCCCATGACAAGCCGCCTCTTGAGTGTGACCTGTGCACACGCCTTTCTGGGTGACATTCACCACTTCGGGACCTGGTGTGTCCCTCGAAACTCAAAAAACACAATGTGTACATGCATCCATACTAGTGTTTGGGGACTAATGCTTGCATTCCAAGTCTTTACAGGAGGTGAATTAGGTAAAATCCTCACATGCAGGGAAATGATAACAAACTTATTAACATTTATCTAGAGGTATCTGTTGCCTCTGGTTTTCATACAGGATACATAATTTTTTTTCACACTCACACCTCCCCTTGTGTTATTGTCTAAGTTGAGTTAATTAATGATAATCAGCCGAATTGACTTAGCAACCCTTTCAGAGAAAAGATGCTTGACTGCCCAGGCTGGTTTTTCTCAGTGGTTAGAGCATCATCTCTAATATCACAGAGTCCAGGGTTTCAGTCTGTTCAAGGGCAAGTACCTGGGTTTCAAGCTCAATGCCTGGCCCGGTCAAGGTGTGTGGGTGGCACCCAATCAATGTGTCTCTCTCACAAAGATGTTTTTCTCTCTGACTCTGTGCCTCCCTTCCACTCTCTGAAAAAAATATCCTCAGGTGAGGATTAACAAAACAAAAAAATAGGAGAAGTAAGATGGCTGTTGATAGGACTGCAGGCTTCTAGATAGTGTGAGAGTGAGAGAACGAAAGGAGAGTGCATGGAGTATCAGTATTTGTGAGTGAGGGACAGCTATACTCCAAGGGACTGTTGGGACTGGCGGACTGGCTGCCCATGATTGGGCAGACTCTACAGCAGCTGAAATCTCTTCTGGAGTGGCCAGCTCTGCTGTAGAGACCAAGCCATCTTGTAGGGGAGATGGCTGTGATTAGAGACGGACTGTGATCAGAACCCCAGTCTTACCTTCAACTGGGGAGATCTCGGATGCTTCCTGGGACTTTAAAACCAAGACTTCCAGGGACCAGTTATCTCAGCTGCGAATCTAGGAATGCCAGAACTGCAACCTCCCCGACCACGGGCACCTGGCAGGTTTTCTCTGAGGGAGACAAATGTGCGAACTCACGGACAAGCCCTGTGCCTTGTCACAGAGCAGAAGGAACAGCTGAATCAAAGAGCACTCACCTGGAACTGGCAAAGTAAACACAGCTGGCATTGCCTGAAGAAAGTCAGTTCAGGAGACAGAGAGCTACATAACCAGAAGCACTGAGAGGAGAGATCATGGGGAGACAAAGAAACAGCCCGCATACAAAAGAAAGGAGGACTAACCAGAAAAGGAAGGAAATGAAATGAAGGCAAGCAGTATGACAGAGAAAGAATTCAGAGAAGTGGTCATAAGGTCACTGAAAAGGATGGAAGACACATTCAACAATATGTGTAGGAACCAAGAAGAAATGAAAAGAAGCAAGAACAAATGAAAAAATGACATTGCTGCAATAAAGAACTCAATAGAAAGCATCAACAGTACACTAGAAGAAGTGGAGGACCACATCAGTGAGCTAGAAGACAAGATAGGAAAAATGCCCAAGCAGAGCAGCATCTATACAAGAAACTTAAAAAATAGGACGAGAGCCTAAGGGAACTTTGGGACAACACAAAAAGAAACAACATCCGTGTAATAGGGGTGCCAGAAGAAGAGGAAACTGAACAAGGAATAGAAAATCTGTTTGAAGAAATAATGACAGAAAACTTCCCTGATATCGGGAAGAAAAAGCTCACACAGTCCCAAACAAGATGAACCCCAAAAGATTGATAACAAGACACATTATAATTAAATTGGCAACACCAACTACAAAGTAAGAATCTGAAAGGCTGCCAGAGAGAGACAGAAAGTTACCTACAAAGGATCTGCCATCAGACTATTGACTAATTTCCCAACAGAAACACATCGGCCAGAAGGGAATGGAATGAAATATACAAAGTCATGCAAAGAAAGGGTCTGAATCCAAGAATACTGTATCCAGCAAGGCTATCAATTAAAATTGAGGGTGAAATCAGGATCTTTACAGACAAAAAAGGACTAAGGGAGTTTATTACCCCCAAACCAACAATGCAACAAATGCTAAAGGGTGTGCTATAAAAAGAAGAAATAGGAAGGGAAGAAGGAACACAGGCATAAAGAATAAAAATGGTGACAAACAAGTACCTTTAAATGTAAATGGATCAAATGCCCCAATCAAAAGACATAGGGTAGCTGAGTGGATAAGAAAACATGACCCATATATCTCCTGTCTACAGGAAACTCATCTTAGAACAAAGAACTCACACAGACTGATGGTGAAAGGTTGGAAAAGGTTTTTTCAGACGAATGAAAAAAAAAAAAAAGCTGGGGTACCAATACTTATATCAGACAAATTAGATCTCAAAGTGAAGAACATAACAAGAGATAAGGAAGGCCACTTCATAATACTAAAGGGAGCAATTCAACAAGAAGATATAACTCTCGTAATCATAGAGGCTCTCAATAGAGGAGCACCCAAATACATAACAAAACTTCTGGAGGATATCAAGGGAGAGATTGACAGCAATACAGTCATAGTAGGGTGTTGAGTGTGTTTCCTTCCACGACCCGCGTGGAGTAGGGTTCTGTACCTGAAAGAGGAGCCGCACAACAAATGAGAGAAAAGACACGAGATAATTTTGCAATATCGGAGGTCCAGGCGGGCAAGTCCAACTCAAGGAGAGGGAATTCCACCCATGCTCAGGCTGCTCCAATCTTTTATTGATCTGGAGTAGCCCTTAGGCAGGCGACCCCCCAGTAACAAGCAGACTAGCCCATCAGCAAGGATTTACATAATAATAAATGGGGGAGTAGTTTCAGCTACCACTGTCTGGACAAACAGAGGTGGCGCCTAGCTCCGGGCTTTGCTAGGGCTTCAAAGGCACCCAGCCTTGGGGGGGGGGGGTTTCAGGGAGTGCTCTGTCTATGCTTATCAGATAGTGAAGGCAATAAACAGTTTCCCACAGTAGGGGACTTTAGTACCCCACTAACACCACTGGACAAATCCCCTAAACAAAAAGTCAGCAAAGAAACAGCAATCCTAAATGACTCACTAGATCAGATGGAATTGACATCTTCAGAACATTACACCCCAAAGCCACAGAATATACATTCTTCTCAAGTGCACATGGGTCATTTTCAAAGATAGACCACATATTGGGGCACAGGTAAAGTTTTTTTCAAATTCAAGAAGATAGAATTCATATCAAGCATCTTCTCAGATCACAATGGCAAAAAAGGAGAAATCAACTCAATAAAAACAATTAAAAAATCAAAACCTGGAGGCTAAATAGAATGCTTTTTAGTAATGATTGGGTTACCAAAGAGATCAAAGAAGAAGTGAAAAAGCATCATGGCAACAAATGACAGTGAAAACACAACTTCCAAAATCTATAGGACACAGTGAAAGCAGTCTTGAGGGGGACGTTCATAGCTTTGCAGGCCTATCTCAAAAAAACAAGAAAAAAATGGTAATAAATTATCTAACCCTACAACTCAAAGAATTAGATGGAGAGCAACAAGAAAATCCCAGTGTAAGCAGAAAGAAGCTAATAATAAAGATCAGCATGGAGATAAGTGACATAGAGACCAAAAAAACAATAATAAAGTTCAACAAAACCAAAAGCTAGTTCTTTGAAAGGATAAACAAGATTGATGAACCTCTAGCCAGGCTCACCAAGAAGATAAGTGAGAGAGCCCAAATAAAATTAGAAATGAAAGAAATGAAGTAACAACCAATCCCACAGAAATACAAATGATTATGAAAAAGTACTTTGAACAACTCTATTCCAACAAAGTGGACTACCTAGATGAAATAGACATATTCTTTGAAAAATACAAGCTCCCAAAACTCAATCACGAAGAATCAAAAAACCTGAATAGGCCAATGACTCCCGAAGAAATTGAAGCAGTGAGCAAAAATCTTCCAGCAAACAAAAGCCCTGGTCAAGATGGCTTTACAGGGGTGTTCTACCAAGCATTCAAAGAACTTCAACCTGTCTTCCACAGACTATTTCAAAAAATTCAAGAGGAAGGCACACTTCCAAGCTCTTCCTATGAAGCAAGCATTACCCTAATTCCAAAACCTGATAAAGACACCACAAAAAAGAGAACTACAGGCCAATATCCTTGATGAACATAGATGCAAAAATCCTCAACAAAATTCTAGCAAATCGAATTGAGCATTACATTATAAAGATCATACACCATGACAAAGTTGGATTTATTCTGAGGATGCAAGGATGGTACAATATCCACAAATAAATAAATGTGATACATCACATAAACAAACTGAGAGACAAAAATCACATAATCATATCAATCAATGCAGAAAAAGCATTTGCCAAAATCCAACACCCTTTCTTGATAAAAGCTCTCAGCAAAGTGGGAATAAAGGGACCATACCTCAACATAATAAAAGCCTTAAATGACAAACCTGCAGGCAACATCAAACTCAATGGGCAAAAACTAAACTCATTTCCCCTATAAATGGGAAGAGGACAGGGATGCCCACTCTCACCACTCCTGTTTGAAATAGTACTGGAAGTGCTAGCCATAGTGATCAGACAAGAAAAGGAAATAAAAGGCATCCAATTGGAAAAGAAGAAGTAAAACTGTCCTTATTAGCAGATGACATGTTACTATATATAAAAAACCCCAAAAACTCCATTAAAAAACTACTGGACCTAATAAGTGAAGTTGATAAAGTAGCAGGATATAAAGTTAACACCCAGAAATCTGTGGCCTTTTTATACACTAATAATGAACTCACAGAAAGAGAAGCGAAAAAAAAAATCCCATTTACCATTTCACCAAAAAAAAAAAAATTAAGATACTTAGGAATAAACTTAACTGAGGACATAAAAGACCTGTACTCAGGAAACAACACAACATTGAAAAAAAGAGAGAGAGGAAGATATGAACAAATGGAAGAATATACCATGTTCATGGATTGGTAGAATCAACATCATTAAAATGCCCCTACTACCCAAAGCAATCTATAAATTCAATGCAATCACCATTAAAATACCAATGTCACACTTCAGAGATCTAGAACAAACTCTCCAAAAATTCATCTGGAATAAAAAAAGACCCCAAATAGCTGCAGCGATCTTGAGAGAGAACAATGTAGGAGGGATCACAATACCAGATAGCAAGCTATACTACAAATCCACTGTTCTCAAAACTGCCTGGTACTGGCACCAGAACAAACATAAAGACCAGTGGAACAGAACAGAGAACCCAGAAATCAACACAAGCCAGCATGCTCAATTAATGTTTGACAAAGGAGGCAAGAGCATACAATGGAGACAAGAGAATCCCTTCAATAAATGGTGTTGGGAAAACTGGACAGATACTTGCAAAAAAATGAAAATAGACCACCAACTTCCACCATACACAAAAGTAAACTCAAAATGGATAAAGGACTTTAAGATAGGAAACCATAAAAATCTTAGAAGAAGCAATAGGCAGCAAAATAGCAGACATTTGTGGTAGCAATATCTTTACCGATACAGCACCTAGGGCAATAGAAACTAAAGAGAAAATAAACAAATGGGACTACATCAAAATAAAAAGCTTCTGCATATCAAACAAACACACACACACACACGCACACACACACACACACACAAAACTATCAATAGAACAACAAGAAAGCCCACTGCATGGGATAAAGTATTTGCCAATGTTATCACCGATAATGGTTTAATCTCCAACATGTACAGGGAACTCATACAGCTTAACAAAAGGAAGATAAACAATCCAATAAAAAGTGGACAAAGTACCTGAATAGACACTTTTCAGAAGGGGACATTCAGAAACTAAGAGACATATGAAAACATGCTCCAAGTCACTAATCATCAGAGAGATGCAAATTCAAACGACAATGAGGTATCATCTCACACCTGTCAGAATGGCTATCATCAACAGTTCAACAAAGGACAAATGCTGGCGAGGATGTGGAGAAAAAGGAACACTCGTGCACTGCTGGTGGGAATGCAGACTGGTGCAGCCACTGTGGATAACAGTATGGAGTTTCCTCAAAACGTTAAAAAGGGAACTCCCATTTGACCCAGTGATCCCACTTCTAGGAATATATCCCAAGAAACCAAAACCACCAACCAGAAAGGATACATGTACCCCTATGTTCATAGCAGCACAATTTACCATAGCTAAGATTTAGAAACAGCCTAAATTCCCATCAGCAGATAAATGGATTAGAAAACTGTGGTACATCTGCACAATGGAATACTATGCTGCTGTAAAAAAAAAAAAAAAAAAAAAAAAAGGAGTTCTTACCATTTGCAACAGTGTGGATGGACCTGGAGAGCATTATTCTAAGTGAAATAAGCCAGTCAATGAAAGAAAAATACCACATGATCTCACTCATTTATGGATAATAAAGAGCATTATAAACTGGTGAACAAAAATAGATACAGAGGCAGAGCAGCTTGGAACAGACTGTCAAACTACAGCGGGAAGGCTGGGGAGGGTTGGTGGGGGAGGTAAGGGATCAACGGAAGGACTTGTATGCATGCATATAAGCATAAACAATGGACTCAAGATACTGGGGGGTAGGGTAGGCCAGGGGAAGGTCAATGGGGAAAAAAGGAAACATGTAGTACTCTTTGTAATACTTTAAGCCAGTGGTCGGCAAACTGCGGATCCGAGGGCCGCAGCTCACGAGCCACATGTTGCTCTTTGGCCCCTTGGGTGTGGCTCTTCCACAAAATACCGGCTCTTTCACAAAATAACCGACTTCTGTGCATGGGCCACAAAGTCTCAATCGCACTGTATGTGCATGCCCGCACGTGGTGTTTTGTGGAGGAGGCACACTCGGGGGCTGGAGGGGAAGGGCAGGGAGCTGCGTGTGGCTCGAGAGCCTCGGTTTGCCAACCATGGCTTTAAGCAATAAAATAATTTTTTTTTAAAAAAAGATAAAGAAACAACTGTTTGGATCCATGAATGAGCAGGTCAGTGGTAGATATTAGTAACGGCAGCCATGTAATGGGGGCTCTTTCTGGGCTCAGCACCCTTTAGCTAGTTTCACACTTTACATCTCTCCTTTAGTTCCAACTGCCATGTGAGGCAGGTACGAGCCGGACGCCTCAGCCAGAGGGGTCCTGAAGGGGCAGGGGCGGAGCCCGCGCGATCGCGGCGTCCTCCCCCCCCCCGCCCCCCCGCTGCCACTGCAAGTCCCCACTGCCCGGGGCTGGACGCCTAGGCCAGAGGCGTCAGGCCTGGGCAAGGGGCCGATCCTGCGATTGGAGGGTGATGGGGGTCAACGCCTGAGGGCTCCCAGTATGTGAGAGGGGGCAGGCTGGGCTGAGGGACACTCCCCCCACCACCCAGTGCACGAATTTCGTGCACCGGGCCCCTAGTATAAAATAAATATCAAAAATATAAGTCTTTGTTTTACTATGGTTGCAAATATCAAAAAAATTTCTATATGTGACACGGCACCAGAGTTAAGTTAGGGTTTTTCAAAATGCTGACAGGCAGAGCCCAAAAGGTTCACCATCACTGGTAGTGGGTTCCTTCTCCTGTGGTGTGAGCTGTGTCCACCAGGTGGTGCTGTGGAGAGAGAAATAACGGTGGACCTGCTATGAACTTGAATCCTAAGTCAGAAATCAGATAAGTCAGTTACGCTCATGTACATGACATGTTCAGGAAGTTAGGCCAATTGTCTGCTCTGATGAGACTCCATAATTTAAAGGTCATGAAGTGTAGGTTTGCAGTAGAAGATGCGTAGGGATCGAAATGGGAATAATTCTTGATGTTGACAGTATTTTGGTCTGAAAAAGATGAATTTCAAACTCATCCTTCCACAAGAGGCTGTTTGAGATGCACAAGGACTATTAGTGAGCAGTTCAGGTGGCCTGTCCCATTGCAGCAGCCAGAAGCACACCAGGAAGTGTCCCAAGGTGTTCGAACAGGAGCAGGAGTTAGTTGTGTGAGAGCCAAGTTGCCAGGGATCTTGTCACTAGGGTGGAGGACTAAGAAAAACTGGGTCCTAAACCAATAAACATTCTTATTTAATAATTTAACACGTTGAAATTGAAAAATAGTCTAAGGCATTGGCTCCTAGAGCAATATAGAATCCTCCTCACGTGCTAAGTAAAGTCTGGGCACAAGGATGCCACTAAATTAATTAAGTGGGGTCAGAGCGTAATGGTTCATCGAGTCCTGATTCTGATTGTGCTGTGGGTATTGTTTCCAACTCTCCTGGGCAGGACAGGACTCTGATTTCCCAAGAACATTTAGCTAATGCAGTCATTTGTTATTCATTTCATTTATTTGCTGTTTTGTTTTGTTTTTCCTTCCTCTCTTGGGTTATCGGGGGATCACAATTTAGCAACTCGGCACATAAAGAGTCGTTTTTGCAGAAGCGGAAGTGAGGACAAGGCCAAGTCTTCATCAGCCGGGCCGGCTTTCTGTAAACGCCTGAGGTTCTGGACCTCCTCTGACATCAAACCTGCTTCTCACTAGCCCCTCCATTTCTCAGACAGTGGGGATTTCAAATCCATCAGTGTCTTCACAATGTACCTGCCTTCATGTCTGAAATTCAAAAAACAAACAGAAAAACAGTAGCTAAAGGCCAGATGACCCATAGTGGACCCCTCCTCCTGACCCAAATTCCAAGCCAAGCTTAAAGTAGCCAACCTGGATTCTGACTTTAAAGGAGACCAGTGGTCCCAGCCTCTGGACCTGACTCCAGCACAGCGCAGTGTTAGGGGAGCCTCGGGGCATCCATGCCAGGTCCCTGGGCCAGGGTGTCAGTGCTAAGTGAGGCCCCGGGCCCAGTGCCGCCCCCTCTGTCGCACCTGCAGGCTTGTAGACCTGTGCAGCGCAGAACTCATCAGCGGTCGCTATGCTTCCGAAACTGCGCACCTCCTGTCAAGTGAGATTTTTCAGACTCATTTTTGGGCCGCTAACTTTAAATCTGCTGCCCTTGTCTCCACCTTCTGAGTCAGAGCACAGAATCTTGGCTTTTGCAGAGCAGTCCATTTTTAGATGTGTTCTGTGTTTTGAAGAATTTACTGCTCCACTCAGCATCTCAAATAATCGGATCGATGTTGCTCAGCGGGGTTCAGCCCTAAGCGACGTTTTAGGACTGTGCTGAGGTCCTCTGACGTCTTGGATGCTGCTGTGAGGGCAGCAGTGGACAGACAGGACATCAGCTCACTGTCACCATCAGCTGGGAGCGCTGGTCCACAGAAGCCTTTAGCTACTGCATTGTTTTCTGTCTTCAGCCATCCTCATACCATCTCCATGATTTTGCAAAGTCTATTTCACCTGAGTGATACTTACATACTTCCCCTTGAATTGACTTGCAGTTTCCACTTTATTTTAAAAGATTGTTATCCGTACCGTAAATGGAAAACCACTATCTCATAAACACAAGGTCACCGTAAAAGTAAACGGGTGATTCTCACACTGCTCCTGTCAGTTGATGTGGCACTGACTTTGTCACATGCATCCCTCTGATTCCTGGGCTGCCGTGTGCTGGTCCCCTGCCTGCCTGCCCAGCATGCTGTTGGAAACGCGCGCTCTCTGCCCTGGCTGCTGTCTGGCGCATCCGCCTCCCGGCTACTGCTCACTCTGACTTCACGCAGTGGACGCCTTTCAGATTCATCCCACCAGACTTGAATCTTGCTTCTCATCAAGGTTATCTTTCAGAATCCAAATCTCCCCTTGGTTTCAATTGAAAGGCGTGGGTGCTTAAAACTTCCCGGTGAGTCCAGACACTGGGTGGCTGAAGGGCAAGGGCAGCAGGTCCTCGGAGAGTGGAGAGCCCAGAATCCCCACAGTGGGCGTGGCTCCGGGACCATAGCCCTCTGGCTGCCTGGAGCAGGACACTGTTTAAAACAGCCTTGTCCTGATGCTCTGAGGAACTCCAACCGCATTCGTTTTTCATTTGTATTTGGAGAGCCATCCCCTTTCCTACTACGAGGTAGTCCAAGGTCTTTTAGGTTTGTTTTTGCTCCCAATGTTGCTGTTTTCATTGGGGTTTCCTTTAACTTGGACAAGAGTATATGTTCACAGTAGAAAACTCAGAGATTGCAAAACATACAAGGTAAAACTCATTCTTGCAATCAGTCACCATGAGAGATGAAGACTTCTTAAACAGATGATTATTAGGGTGGCAGTGAACATCTTTCTCAAATCAGAAGGGAAGCCCGTTTGCAGGGTGCACATCCCGGACCTTGAGGGCCTGGCCCCAGGTCGGGAGTGGTCCTGAGCAGCCACAGGCCAGGTCTACTCACTAGTGATCAGGGATTGAGGGACACGGCAGGGGGGCCAGTAGTTAATGTGTTGGACTTTTACCAACATTTTTTTGAGCTTCCTGAGCTCACCCTTTATTTCCTCCCGGCTGCTGGGGATTCACACTGTGAGCCATGGTTAGAGCCAGGGCCGGCATCCTGGGGCCTCCAACTCAGGCTGCCGCCAAGGCCCCCCCTTAGACCACAGACCGTGAGGCACACAGCCCCGCTTTTGTCCCTGGGCTCCCTGGCCCTTCTGCCTCTGCTTTTAGGCCTCAGGTGATCGCCCCAACTTGGCATGGGATATTGCAGCCTCATTTCTCACTGTCCCTCTCTGCCCCAGGCCCTGGGGACCCAATACCAAAGGGAGTGGCCCCACACAGAGGCAGCCTTGACCACACTCGAGGAGATGCCTCCGCTGACCCAGCCACCAAGCCCCGGCCATCAGAGCTGGGCTCCGGGGCCTGTTCATCCTCAGCCATCACTACAGCTCCTTCCACCTCCACCTCCACTTCCCGGCACCCAGGCCGCACCCACGGTGAGTCACGGGTCGCTCCAGAACCAAGAGGGATGAGCATCTCGGCCCGAGGTCCTTCCCAAAGACCCCGGCTCACAGGGGCAGGAGGCGCCTCCCAGAATGAGAGGTGGTCAGCAGGTGGGTGACGCTGTGGACAGGTTTGGCATCCCACAGACACAGGTTCAGAACTCAGCTCCGCCTACAGCTGTGTGACTTTGGGAGGGTAACTCCGCCATCTGGATGGCTGGGCCTGAGCCCTGGGACCCACACCACTGCTCAGAAATTGGTAGCAGCAAGCGGCTCCTGAACGGAGGTGAACCAGAGTTTGGGCTAACTTCAGGCAACATTGGAGGTTTATTCTCCGGGAGGAGACTTGACAGGGTCCCTGCCCTGGAGGCCGGTCCATGGCGAGGAGGGCAGGTGTCCTAGACTGAAAAACAAGGGGATTCAGGGAGGATTGACAGGTTGGATGCCTCCCAGATGCCAGTAGCCTTGCGTGCTCGCACCTTACATGGGAAATTATGGTCCTCTTCAAGGCATCTGATTAGCGGGAGACACTCCCAGCAGGGTAGTCGGGTCATATGTTCCAGGGGGAGCCCATGAGAGGTCAGGGTTCCCGGACACCTGAGGAGCGTCTGCAACACCAGAGACAAACCAATGTGAGAGCAACAGGGTCAGCAGGCATTGGGCACAGAGACAAAAGCTTTAAAATGCTCATCATGACAGCAGAGTAAACCACTTTGCACGGTGCAACCAGGGCAGGATGCTATGAAAAGGAGCATCTGGGGATGAGCACTGGGAAATTTAAAATGTGCAACAGATGGGAGAAATAGAGCTTAAAACTTAAAAAGACATTCTGCTTATGACCTAGAGATGACAGCATCTGAGGACAGCAGAAGAGCTGGAAATGACCGCCCCGGAGGAGTTAGAAACTGACAAGAAGAGAAGGGGTTATGATTTTTCATCATCTTACCTCCCACTGGACCCTGGGAGCTATGACAAGCATAACTGTAATTTGACAAGCCCAGCAAAGACAGACAGGGCCCCGGCTCTCAACGCTGCCTGGCTCAGCTTCAGGACCTGGCCCCTGGTTTACAAATCAGGAGCACCCCTGGGAGAAGGTGAGGTGAGTGAGCACAGGGCAGGAGGCAGTCCCTCTGTGCTCCTGGACAGACACTGAAACTGCAGCCAGTGACTGTTGGGTGTCGGGGTGCTGTGCCCTGTGCAGCTGGGACGGGCTCGCTCTGTGTTCCTTGTGGCCACTCAGCAGTCGGCCCAGTCTCCCAGGCTCTGCAGAGCGGAAGCCCTGCCTGGGCTCCAGCAGGAACCGGGAGAAACCCCTCCCCTGGGCCTGCCAGCAGGCTGTGTGGCTCTAGCTCCGGCCCTCCAGGCAAACCCTCTGGCTGCCTCAGCCTGGATCCCCCCTGAGCCAGAGCCCAGGCCTGTTCAGATGCCTGCGGAGCCTGCCCCAGGGCCCCCCATACTGCACGCCCAGCACTGCCCACGGCGATTCCTGGCAGCGCAGTACTCACGCTCAGGGGGACCTAGAACTGTCTGCAAAATGGAGACCCTGGTGTCCGTTTGGAGGGGACCCAGGGCTGCTGTCAGAGAGCAGCTGGCAGGCCTGAGGCACAGGGCATCCTAGTCCTTCTCAGGGAAGAGCAGTGACTGGTGGCCCATGGATTCCCGACGTTGCTGGTGAGGAGATGCTGGTGAAGGCTCATTCTCTAGGGAACCCGCCTCCTCCCTCAGGTGGTGGTTCTTTCCTTTACCTTCTTCCAGGCCCCCCCCCCCCGCCCCTCCCCGGCTCCGCCGGAGAGCCCAGGCCCCTGGGAGGGGATTGCTCTCAGGGCCCTGCTTTGGGTGCAGCTGGCCCTGGAGGTGGAGGGGCTCCCAGGGTACTAAGTATCAGCTGCCTTTGCTGCATGGCCCTTAGGCCAGGACACTGCTGTCCTTTGGAGTCCCAGTCATTGCGCAGGTGGAAGAGTGATTTAAAGTTAAGTCAGAGAGAGTCCTGAGTGTGAGGCTGTCCCAGCAGGAGAAATGGGAGATATAGGACATGCAGGGCACGTACTCCCTAAGGGCAGGGTCCACCCATCCCTCCCTCCTCCAGGAGCTGGACACGACCACGACTCAGGGCTGGGCCAGAGTCAGAGGTGGCCGTCTGGCAAAAGGCCCAGGTTCCCCGTGGATGTTCCAGGTCCGCTGACTCACCAGCATTATGTTCTCCACGGGCTAGAATTCAGATGACAGCCCCTGTGAGTGGTCCCTGGAGCTCCAGTTCCCCACCAGAGGCAGCATGGGGAGTGGGCGGTGCATGGTGCCCTTCAGCCTGTGTTCTCAGACCTGTTTCCATCAGTAGTGCTTTTCCTTCAAGCTAAGGCCTGTGTGCAAGTCCCACGCACAAAGGAGGTGAAAGTGGAGGTGTTATGCTGAAGCGGGAATGGGGACCCGCAGTTCCTCAACACCCCTTCCCTGTCTCCCCGAGGGGCCTAAGCATGCAGCTCCTGCTTCCATCCCTCCGTGATGGGGAGTCACTCTTCTGGAGGCTTGGACTGCCCTTTCCTGAAGGAAGGCCTAGTGGCCCAGGCAGAGAGCACTGATTGCAGGAAGGTCTCACCTTCCTCACATGGATTGGAGTTGCCAGAGCAGCTCCCAGTGGTAAATTTCATCTTAGAAACTGGTGGAAACTCTTGCCATCTCATGGAGGCAGAAGGGAATCAGGGAATGAGACCAGCCTTCTCAACCATTAACAGTCGCTTCGGGTCTTTATAATTTCCGAAGAACAAAATCCTAGGAGGGTGGGGAGCTAAATTTTTAATTAAAACAAAAACTGAGAGCGTTTACATTGGCTTCAGCTTCTGAAGTATCAACAATAAGTGCAGGAGGAGCCCTATCTCCCCCCCCTCCCATTGCCTAGAAAGCTCCATGGTGCTGGCATGGGCTCCTGCAACTTATGGGCAGAGACAGGCTCTGTGGGGGGCAGTGTGACACTGCGGAGCCCGCCCTCTTCACACTGGGTGGAGGGTAACACGACAGGAGGAGTCGGCCACTGTTCTTGGAAGTGTCACCGAGGGGCCAGATTTATGCTGAATCCGCTGAGGAAAGGGATTGTCTTCCTAAGTGTTCTGATTCCTCGAGCTTCTCTCATCAAGAGACAGAGGCAAAGGGGTGGGCAGAGCAGGGCTGGAATGGATGGAGGCTTTGGGAGCCGCTGATCTGTATCACAGTTGCCTTTCAATGACACATCCTTTTCAAAGAGGAAGGTGGGTTTTTTTGTTCAAGTTTTTCCTTCTGAAAGAGGGGGCTCATTCTGCTTCTGTGCTCTTCACGGAAACCAAGTACTTGTTGACTCACCCCCAAACCCCGCTGCTAAGAGGCTTTTTCTCGTGCCTGCTATTTGGGGAGCATGCCAGGGCTGGGGAACTGGGCACCCTGTGCCCCAGTGAGTCCAGAGCAGACTGCTTGGTGGGGCAGGAAGCAGAGCCGCTCCTAGTGTGTCCCTGGCTCTCAGTGCAGTTCAGCTCAACACCAGCTGTGTGCAGGGACGACAAGCACACAGTCCCTGTCCCCAGCTGTGACTGTGCAGTAGGACCAGTCTGATGATACCGGGGGGGGGGGGGGGGCTGCGCCGTGGGACTGCGTGTGCTGGAGGCGTGGACCAGGAGGGGAGGTCTGCAGGCCTGGAAGGGACCACCTGCCCTGACCGGGAGGTGCCGCCCTCCCTGCAACAGGTGCTCCCCCTGTGATCCTAGGGAGGCAGGGAGGGCTGCCCTAGGCATGCTCAGGTGGGCACACACCGCAGACAGGAGGGCAGCTGCCCCACACTTGTCACAGGGGAGGTCTGATTCTTTTCCCTTCGGGGCAGATGTCAATTTGAAACGAAAAAGAGAAGGAGCTGAAGGACAGCAAATAGCCATGGAAAGCCAGCACGTTCTTTCCTCCTGAGACCCCAGCACCCGCCCCTCGGACCACCGAGGGCAAGCGGGCCCTGGAGCAGGCACAGGCTACATTGTGCACACGTGGCGCACACACTCTGCCCTGTGCTGCCTCCCGCCCTCACCAGGTGCCACTGTCCTGGTCTAGGCAGGGTGTTTCCATGTGTTCTAGAAAGCTCCATGTGTAGTAAGGGTGGGCTCCACACCCCTCCAACCCTTCGCTTTCCCAGAGCCGCCCTGTTTGGCCTGTACCAGAGTTCTGCGTGAAATTTCCTTTGTTAACAAAATTGTTTGAGCCCAGCCCCAGACCTCACAGACACAGAAACACAGGCTGTCATCCCGTACAGCTCATGCCCACTGTGCACGGGGCCAGGCACTCAGGGGAGGCAGGACCCCTCCTGGGGCGTCTCCAGAATCCGAGCTGTGCTCCTGGGGGTGCTCCCCTGAGCTGTGACAGAATTGCTCTGTTATGTCCTTGTTGTCAGACTGGAGGGCTTAGTGTGGGCTAGACTGGGTCATCGGCCCTTTTGGTTAAGAATTGTCCTTTCCGAGAGATTCAACAAGATGGCAGCGATATAGGCTGACGCGTCCCAGGTCGTCTCCCTGAGCAAATGGAGTGAGCAGCTGAAACTAATAACACCCACGCCAAATTGGTGAAACTACTCAGCTGGTGAGACGGTTTGCAGCCGGGAAGGGCAGAGCTCCCCTGGAAAGGTAAAAAACCAGGGATCTGGGCAGGAAAGTTTGCCAGACCTCTGAGCCCAGAGGGTTAGAGGGAGACCGCGTGGCAGATAGCAACGTCCCTTGGGACAGGCACAGCCCCTGACTGGGGAAAGGAGATCCGCAGGATTTCTGGCGCTGCCGGGGGATTTGAGAGCTGGGTTCTGTGATCGCGGAGGACTGAGCCTACAGGGGAGCAGCCTAAAGAGCTGACCAGAGCATGCAGTGCCAGTAATAGAAGAGCTTGTAGAAAGTCAGCCTTCCCAGTTTCCGCGGCTGGCGTTTACTTGTTTATTTTCACTGAATCCTGTTCATAAGACATTCCGGATACAGACACTCACCTGTGCTGAAGAGAGGGAGAAGGTGCAGACGAGTGCAATCTGGGGAGAGACTGAGGAGAGAGGGGGGGCCGGGAGAGGTGGCAGCGGATTGAGTCCTGAAACACCCCTGGGCCCAGGATCAGGGCAGCCATTCTTTCCAGAGTGTGGGACTCCCCTACCTAGCCCCCAGGCAAGGAGCACAACCACACCCAGATTCTACCCTGAACGAAATCAAGGATTAAAATAATTTGATCAGTCCCTGGGAGTCAACAGGGTCTGGCCTATAGAGGGATTTTCAATCCCAGCAACAACACAGAGTGGTGCCTGGTACGTGGTGCCTTGTTGTGTTGTATTTTGTGCCTTTAAATCAATGCAGCAGATCCAAACAACAGCAGCCTCCTGAGCACCGCACCCTCTGTCTGAGGAACAGCAGCTGTACCTGAAACCTCCCCCCACCAGCCAGAAGAACTACCACAGCTGTGAACAGCACCCACCAGAGGAGCTGCTGCCAACTGAAGAGCAACTGCTACCACAACCGCCTGAAGTGCAACCACAGACCAAGGAGTCACTGCCACCCAGGGAGCAGCCACTGAATGACTCAACTTCTAGATATGTCAGTGAGGTCAAACATGGGTAGACAAAGAAACCCCCAAAGGAAAGAAAAAGAGGTCTCACCAGAAAAGCAGCTAAGTGATACAGAGGCACGCAACATGACCGAAAAAGAATTCAGAATAAGGGTCCTAGAGTTCATAAACTGGACGGAAGAAAAAATCAATAACATATGCAAGAAGCTAGAAGAAACAGATGAAAAAATCAACAAATTAAGAAAACCCAAGAAGAAATGAAGAGCGATATAGCTGCAATAAAAAACACCATTGAAAGTATCAACAGTAGACTAGGAGAAGCGGAGGACCGAATTAGTGAATTAGAAGACAAGGAAGCAAAACACACCCAAACTTTACTGCAATTGGAGAAAAAAATTAAAAGACAGGAGGAGAGCCTAAGGGAGCTTTGGGACAACATAAAACGAAACAACATACGAATAATAGGGGTGCCAGAACAACAGAAAGAGGAACAAGGATTAGAAAACCTACTCGAAGAAATAATATCAGAAAACTTCCCTGAGGTGGGGAAGAAAAAAGTCACACAAACCCAGAGAGTCCCAAACAAGGTGAACCCGAAAAGACCCACACCAAGACACATCATAATTACCATGGCAAATGTTCAGGACAAAGAGAGAATCTTACAAGCTGCAAGAGAGAGAAGGAAAGTTACATACAAGGGATCTCCCATTAGATTATCAAATGACTTCTCAACAGATACACATCAGGCCAGAAAAGAATGGACGGAAATTTACAAAGTGATGCAAAGCAAAGGACTGAATCCAAGAATACTCTATCCAGCAAGGCTATCATTCAAAATTGAAGGGGAAATAAGAAGTTTCACAGACAAACAAAGACTAAGGGAGTTTATCACCACCAAGCCAGCAATGCAAGAAATGCTAAAGGGACTGGTGTAAAAAAAGAAATAAAAAGTTCTGAAAGAAAACAGCCACACTAAAAAAGAAATGGCTACAAACAAGTACCTTTCAATCATAACTTTAAACGTAAACGGACTAAATGCTCCAATCAAAAGACATCGGGTGGCTGAATGGATACAAAAACATGACCGATACATCTGCTGTCTACAAGAGACCCACCTCATTAGAAGGGACTCACACAGACTGAAAGTGAAAGGATGGAAAAATATCTTTCAGGCAAATGGAAAGGAAAAGAAAGCTGGGGTAGCAATACTTATATCAGACAAAATAGACCTCAAAGTGAAGGCCATAACAAGAGATAAGGAAGGCCACTTCATCATACTAAAGGGATCAATAAAACAAGAAGATATAACTCTGGTAAACATATATGCACCCAATGCAGGAGCACCCAAATTCATAAAAAAAACTCCAGGAAGATATCAAAGGAGAGATCGACAACAATACAATTATAGTAGGGGACTTAAATACACCACTGACATCACTGGATAAGTCCGCTAGACAAACAATCAGCAAAGAAACAGCAATCCTAAATGACTCACTAGATCAGATGGACTTAATAGACATCTTCAGAACACTTCACCCCAAAGCCACAGAACATACATTCCACTCTGATGCTCATGGGACATATTCAAAAATAGACCACATATTGGGTCACAAGCAAAGTCTCCCCAAATTCAAGAAGATTGAAATCATAAAAAGCATCTTCTCAGACCACGATGGCATAATATTAGAAATAAACTACAATAAAAACAACCCCAAATACTGAAACACTTGGAAGCTGAATAGCATGATATTAAATATTGATTGGGTTACCAATGAGATCAAAGAAGAAATCAAAAATATCCTGGAAAGTAATGACAATGAAAACACAACAATCCAAAACCTATGGGACACAATTAAAGCAGTCCTGAGATGGAAGTTTATAGCTCTACAAGCCTATCTCAAAAAAACAAGAAAAAATGGTAGTAAATCATCTAACTCTACAACTCAAAGAATTAGAAAGACAGCAACAAGAAAACCCCAGAGTGAACAGAAGGAAGGAGATAATAAAGATTAGAGCAGAAATAAATGACATAGAGACCAAAAAAAACAATACAGAAAATCAATGAAACCAAGAGCTGGTTCTTTGAAAGGATAAACAAAATTGACAAACCTCTAGCCAGACTCACCAAGAAGCAAAGAGAGAGGACCCAAATAAACAAAATCAGAAACGATAGAGGCGAAATAACAACAGACCCCAGAGAAATACAAATGATTGTTAAAAAATACTATGGATAGCTCTACTCCAACAAACTATACAACCTGGAGGAAATGGACAAATTCCTAGAAAAATACAACATTCCAAAACTCAATCAGGAAGAATCTAAAAATATCAATAGGCCAATAACTTTGGAAGAAATTGAAGCAGTCATCAAAAAGCTTCCAGGAAACAAAAGCCCAGGACCAGACGGCTTCACAGGTGAGTTTTACCAAACATTCAAGGAAGAACTAAAACCTATCCTCCTCAGACTACTACAAAAAATTCAAGAGGAAGGAACACTTCCAAGCTCATTCTATGAAGCCAGCATCACCCTAATACCAAAACCAGGTAAAGACAACAAAATGAAAGAGACTTACAGGCCAATATCCCTCATGAACATAGATGCCAAAATCCTCAACAAAATCTTAGCAAATCGGATCCAGCAGTACATCAGAAAAATCATACACCATGACCAAGTAGGATTTACCCCAGGGATGCAAGGATGGTAGAATATCCGCAAATCAATAAACGTGATACATCACATAAACAAATTGAAAGAAAAAAACCACATGGTCATATCAATTGATGCAGAAAAAGCATTTGACAAAATCCAACACCATTTTTGATAAAAACTCTCAGCAAGGTGGGAATTGAAGGATCATACCTCAACATAATAAAAGCCATATATGACAAACCCACAGCCAACATCATACTCAATGGACAAAAACTAACACCATTTCCCCTAAGAACAGGAACAAGACAGGGATGCCCACTCTCACCACTCCTGTTCAACATAGTACTGGAAGTATTAGCCATCACAATTAGGCAAGAAGAAGAAATAAAAGGCATCCAAATTGGAAAAGAGGAAGTAAAACTGTCCTTATTTGCAGACGACATGATATTTTACATACAAAACCCTAGAGACCCCATCAAAAAGCTACTAGACTTAATACATGAATTTGGGAATGTAGCAGGATACAAAATTAACCCCAAGAAATCTGAGGCATTTCTATACACCAATAGTGAACTTTCAGAAAGAGAGATTATAAAAACAATCCCATTCATAATCGCACCAAAAAAATTAAGCTACCTAGGAATAAACTTAACTAAAGAGGTAAAAGACGTCTACTCAGAAAACTACAGGACGTTGAAAAAAGATATAGAGGAAGACATAAACAGATGGAAGAACATACCGTGTTCATGGATTGGTAGAATCAACATCATTAAAATGTCCGTACTACCCAAAGCAATTTATAAATTCAACGCACTTCCCATTAAAATACCAATGGCATACTTCACAAATCTAGAACGAACTCTCCAAAAATTCATCTGGAATAAAAAAAGACCTCAAATAGCTGCAGCAATCCTGAAAAAGAACAAAGTAGGTGGGATCTCAATACCAGATATCAAGATGTATTACAAAGCCACTGTTCTCACAACTTCCTGGTACTGGCACAAGAACCGGCATATAGATCAATGGAATAGAATAGAGAGCCAAGAAATCGGCCCGAACAAATATGCTCAATTAATATTTGACAAAGGAGGCAAGAACATACAATGGAGCCAAGATAGTCTCTTCAATAAATGGTGTTGGGAAAATTGGACAGATATATGCAAGAAAATGAAACTAGACCACCAACTTACACCATACACAAAAATAAACTCAAAATGGATAAAGGACTTAAATGTACGACAGGAAACCATAAAAATTCTAGAAGAATCCAAAGGCAACAAAATCTCAGACATATGCCGAAGCAATTTCTTCACTGATACAGCTCCTAGGGCACTTGAAACTAAAGAGAAAATGAGCAAATGGGACTACATCAAAATAAAGAGCTTCTGCACAGCAAAAGAAACCATCCACAAAACAAGGAGAAAACCCACTGCGTGGGAAAATATATTTGCCAATATCATATCTGATAAGGGCCTAATCTCCAAAATTTATAGGGAACTCATACAACTTAACAAAAGGAAGATAAACAATCCAATCAAGAAATGGGCAAAGGGCCTAAATAGACACCTTTCAAAAGAGGACATTCAGAAAGCCAAGAGACATATGAAAACATGCTCAAAGTCACTAATCATCTGAGAGATGCAAATCAAAACAACAATGAGGTACCATCTCACACCTGTCAGATTGGCTATCATCAACAAATCAACAAACGACAAGTGCTGGAGAGGATGTGGAGAAAAAGGAACACTTGTGCACTGCTGGTGGGAATGCACTCTGGTGCAGCCACTATGGAAGACAGTATGGAGTTTCCTTAAAAAAACTGAAAATGGAACTCCCATTTGACCCTGTGATCCCACTTCTAGGAATATATCCCAAGAAACCAGAAACACCAATCAGAAAGGATATATGCACCCCTATCTTCATAGCAGCACAATTCACCATAGCTAGGATCTGGAAACAGCCTAAGTGCCCATCAGTAGATGAATGGATTAGAAAACTGTTGTACATCTACACGATGGAATACTATGCTGCTATAAAAAGGAAGGAACTCTTACCATTTGCAACGGCATGGATGGAACTGGAGAGCATTATGCTAAGTGAAATAAGCCAGTCAGTGAAGGAAAAATACCACATGATCTCACTCAGTCATGGATAAAAAAGAACATTATAAACTTTTGAACAATAATAGATACAGAGGCAGAGCAGCCTCAAACAGATTGTCAAACTGCAGCGGGAAGGCCGGGGGAGGGTTGGGGGGCAGGAGGGAGGGGGGTAAGAGATCAACCAAAGGTATTGTATGCATGCATATAAACGTAACCAATGGACATAAGACACTGGGGGGGTAGGGGAGGCCAGGGGATTGTCAAGGGCGGGGGGGAAAAAAAGGACACATATGTAATACCCTTTGTAATACTGTAAGCAATAAATAAATAAATAAATAAATAAATAAATAAATAAATAAATGAATTGTCCTTTCCTCTCAGGGTATCGACCAGGCATCTTGGAGAGCCCTAGTGATGCGCCCAGTGACCGCTCACCTCGTTGCCTGAAGGGTAAGTCGGCTTTCCTTCTGGGCACTTTCCAGTGCCCTTGGAGCTGGGCTCTGGGCTTTATGTTATTTGTGTGATTTAAAGAAGACAATTCGCAAGTTCTTCACAGCATGATGGGTTTGCCTCCATAGGGCACATCATGCAGTTTCAGGATCAGACCTGAGAGTTTTCACGGATTTGGATCCAGATCCCTTCTCCTCACTGACCAGCTCTGGGCACCTGGGCGAGCCACCCATCCTCCAAGTGTGGGTTCCTGCAGCTTCCAGATGGTGACAGGGCTGGGAGTTCCGGTCCATTGTGGTCAAAGGACACGGGTGAGTGTGATTCCTTTACAGCGTTTAAGTTTGTTAATGGTGCAGAAGATGGTCTGTCTACGCTGTCCCAAGGGCTAAGGAGAGTGGTGCCTCACAGCTGTTGCTAATTTCAGCTTTAGCAGGAGCTCTGTGCTTCCCTCCCACGTTATTTTGTTTTGAAACCCCACTGTGAACTTCTAGAGAATCCCAGCATGTCCTTGACATCCCAGTGCCAGCCTGGGAGAAGTGTGCTCTGGGTTCCCCAGCGGGCCTCCCTGTGTTCCGTGAGCCGGAGGCAGCACAGAGCCCACTGGAGGTAGGTGAGCGAGAGTGAGAGACTGACGTGTGTCCCTCTGTGTCCCCTCGCCCTGACACCAGGTTCCTCCAACCCGGCCGGCTCCACCACAAACCCAAGAGCAGTGAGGACCTGATGCCCAGCAGGGACACAGCACTTTGCCCCGCCCCGCGATGCCAGCACCCCAGGCCACACTACCCTCAGCCTCCAGGAGTACCCGCCACCCAGGATGGGCCTCTCCACCAGGAGGCATCCAGTAGAGGTGTGGGGCCCAGCCCCAGGCCTTGGGGCAGCCCTGGGTCCCCCAGAGCAGAGGATGGTCACCCTGGAGGAGTTCCTGGAGGAGCCTGACCGCGCTCCCCCTATGCTGTGTGAGGCCTGGGAGTGCTCTTTCTTCTCTCTCCCCTCAGATGGACCTGGACCAGAGGGGAGACCTGGACAGCAAAGTCACAGAGAGGGATGGGGTGGGGCTGGCGCCACCTGGCTGCTGAGCTGGCTTGGATGGGGAACATAACCACTAGCCAGAAAGTGACTGTGCTGGCAGCCCACCCAGACCTGGGAGGCTGTTCTCTCCATCTGTGCAGGGAGCGGGCAGAAAGGCCAGCATGGAGGGCCTGAGCCATGCAGTCTCTGTGCAGTTACTCTACGCTGCCGCTGGGCAGGAGGCGGTCCTAGACCATCTGTCAATAAACGGGAAGGCTGTGCTCCAATGACACTTTTGTTATGGACACTGTCCTTTGAATTCTATAGAGTTTTTACAAAAGTCTGTTCTTTAAAAATATTTTGTTTTAATCATTAAAAAATGTAAAGACTGCTTAGCTCACAGGCCATACAAAAACAAGTGGCAAGTCCTAGCCGGCTTGGATCAGTGGTTAGAGCATCAGCCTGTGGACTGTAGGGTCTCAAGTTCGATTCCAGTCAAGGGCATGTGCCTCAGTTGCAAGCTTGATCCACCAGTCTTGGTCAGGGCATGTGCAGGAGGCAGCCAGTCATGCTGTCTCTCGCACATTGATGTTTCTCTCTCTCTGCCCCTCCCTTAACCCCTTCCACTGTCTATAAAAATCAATGAAAGAAATATCCTTGGGTCAGGATTAACACAAACAAAAGAAGGGTGGCGAGCTGGAGTCGGCCTGCACCACCAGTTTGCTGAGCGCTGCTCTGCAGCTCTGACCCCTGGTTGTCAGTGGATTTAGGAAACCCTCGAGTCTCCCTGTAGCTTTCCTGAACCTGCACGTGCACCTGTTACTGAGTTGTTGCCTCCATGCACAGATGAAGGTCACTGCCTGACAGTTGAGACCCTTGGAGGATTTTAGTAATTGTCTCCCTCCCCTTAAGCATACACAGTGGAACTCTCTCCGGCCACATAGCGAATTCTCTGGCCTGCATTAGTGGAGCCTGGTGACACGGAATACAGACTATTTGTTCAGTAGATATGTACTGAGTGTGTACTCTGTGTTAGGCAACACGCATGATGCCTGCTCCCCCCAAAAAACAAAGTAAACCAGGTGCCTAGTCAGGTGGGCAGTCCTGAAGGCAATATGTACATGGTCTCTGCCTCCCATCATTTATGTTTCTGTCTACAGAGCACTGTGCGCCGGGGCTGGAGAGAACCCAAAGCCTTGCCCTCAAGTCCATGGTCTGATGCATGCTTCTCAGACTGCGGCCTGCCTCACGCTCACCTGGGCTGCCTGGACACAGGACGGACCCTGGGTTTCTGGCTCAGGGGCCGGGGGTGGGGCTCCCTGAGAATCTGCATCACCACCAAGTGCCCAGAGGTCACCTGGTCCTTTTCAGCCTCAGTGAGACCAAAGCAGCCTCGCTGTAGGAGCTGGTTGTGGAAGCTGATACTCCCTCCTGAGAGCCACCTCGCTCCCACTTCCCAGCGTGCTCACCCCACTAACCTGACACCCCTGAGCAGGCCTGAAGAAGTGGAATTCACAACCGTGCCCCTGCCACTGCTCCCTGAGTCTTGGTGCTGGGTGAGGGTGTCACAGATGGGTCCTCTGGGTGGCCAGGGAGGGTGCACTCATGAAGATGGGTGTCAAAGATGTAGAACTGTGCAGAGAGGGGCCGGGTGGTGTGAACGACGGCTGCAGAGCCGGGCAGCTGTGGGTTCAACCCCCACCTGCCACTCTCGAGATGTGAGACCAGCTGGACTGTGGCCTTACCGTTGAAGGTTACCTTAATACAACCTTGCAAGATTGCTTTGATAATTGAATGAGTGGGGGGGGGGTGTTGTTTTTGTTTTGTTCTTTTGTAATTGCACCTATAGTTTCTAGCATGGTGCCTGGCACATGGGAAGCAGGTGATACACGGTACCTATTGTATTAGTGACTGCAGGTCTTCCTGGACAAACTCCCAGGGTATATGACTCCTAACTGGCATGTGAAACAGCAGGCTGTGTCTCTGGCCAGTTGAGCATCCAGATGTCTTCATGGGCCAGGGAGTTGGTAGGTGGAGGTGTCTCCTAGGATGCTGAGCTATCCCGCAGACTGATTCTGCCTGACACAGTCTGGTGGCCTGGGTCTTAACCCTGACTCACCTTTCACATGCCCTCCTTCTCTCTCCTCTTCTCCTGGTGGCCTCCACCTAGGAGATACCTGTTACAGAAGACCGGAGAAGAACCAAGCAATGCTGAGAGAGATGGAGTTACATTTTTTATTATGCGTGGGCCCAGAGAAAAATGTCTCTAGAATTCAGGGCCCGCACGTAATAATAAATGTAACTCCATCTCTCTAAGCATTGCTTGGTTCTTCTCCGGTCTTCTATAACATTATTGGTTCCCTGACCAAGAAAACCAACCCATGCTTGGCCTTTTGGCCTCCGCTGATTGGACTAGGTTGGGGACCCAGGGGTGTCGGACAGGCCTCTGAGAGGCATGCACACTGCTGATCTTAGCAGAATTAAACCTGGGGACTCTGAGCACTCCCGCACCTCAGCCCAGGACCTGGCCAGCATCTGGAGAGAGTGGACAGACACCTCTGGACCTGTCGACAGAATTGGTAAGGTAGGGGCCCCTATCAGTCAGGCCCACTCCAAGTGAGTGGAAGGGGGAGCTTGATCACCTCCCCGGAAGCCATTAATTGCCAACAGCTTCCTTAGGCAATTAATCAGGAATCAGATGGACTATTTAAACTCTGAGTAAATATCTGGTAAAGTAAAAAACTCGGATTGTCTGGTGTATAAATATAAGTGTGAAAGCCTGTGTAAAAGAGAAAGCTACTTTGATTTATTCTACATTTCTGTTGATTCGTCTGGCTAAACGTTTGATTTATTAAAGGATGAACCCATGATAATCTGCAAAAGTCTTAAGCAGTGCTGCTGAGTTATTTTTCTCAGAGACATTTGCTCTCTATCACAGAGGGAATCAGCCCACTTAGCTAATAAAAATTTCTGTCAAGTGGTTGCTCTTCCCTGAGTTGTGAATTTGCTGTATTAAATAGGAATTTTTGAAGTTCTGGGGTAAATTTAAAGGCTTAAACAAAGGCCAGCTAGGTTCCAAGATTGCTTGGTTTTGAGATTGCTTGTAAGAAAAGCAAGAGAGAAGTGTTTTCAAGTTAACTATTTGCAACAAAGAAGTAAACTTCAAAAAACAAAAACTTGTTATTTAGGGCTTTTCTTATCTCTTTTGGTGGACAGAGACTTCCAGGGGCAGGGCTTACAGCTCCGCAGGGCAGAGAGATTTACGGGCCCTGCCCCTGCCTGTGACATCATAGTCCAACATGAGCCACCTGAGGCGGAACTAAGTCTGAAGTTATTATTAACTGTCTATGGACCCCATTAACCTTGTTTGTGTGTCTTGTGCAGTCTGTTGTCTTCGTGGTTGTGTTTTTTGTTTGACTTGCTGTTTTCAGTTACTTATTAGGCTCCTCATAGAGGACATATCCTGGTCTTTCCCTTCCTCCTTCATCCTGATTCTGACAACATCTGTAACTGGATTAAAGATCTTTTCTTTCAGGAGGCCCTCCAGGCTTTCAGTTGCAAGATCTCCCTACACACCCTTATCCTCATCTGCTATCTTTCCAGGCTGACTAAAAGTCATTTTTCTCCACAGGTCGGACCCCAGCCTCCAGGAGGGAGGACTACTACAGTGGTAGTCTGTGGTTTTCTCCACAACTCCCACTGTTTCTATTTCCCCCCTCTGTAGGAATTGTCTTCCTCTGACTCAAAATAGGAGAGGGAGACAAGCAACGGGCCCTGGGCTGGGGGACAAGGGGGGTGTCGGCTGTTAATTATGAAGCAGGGAAAGGTAGGTTTTTGTTGATTTTTACTGGCTGCAGACCACTCTGCTGGTGTAGGGGTCTGGTCCGTAGCCTACTAGGTGTCTTATCAGAACTTCAGTAGATTCAAGGTCGCAAGTTTTCTGCAAGTACAATTAATCTTTCTCTGCCCCATTTTATTCTTTTTAACCCTTCGAATACTAAATTAGACCGATACAATATACTTTAAGTTCATAAATATTAATCCAAAAATGCTGACTAGGATGATGACACATTTGTAATTCCTTAACTAATAAAGAATTTAAAGATTTAAAAAAATAATAAATAAATGCTGACAATTCACTTTTGGTAATCATTATAGGATTGACATTTCTAAGAATAACGAATTCTAATACATTAAACACACACACACACACACACACACACACACACACACACACACACTAAATTCCCAAGAGCCAAGTGGAGGAGAAATGGAGCTGAAGTCCGCAGCTGCCCTGGTGATTTAGAACTGGTTGCTAGGCAGACTCAGCCCCAGAAAGCCAGGTGAAAGAAGCGGGGGTAGGGGCTGGATTCGTGAGCTGCCTGCAGCAGCTCTGGAAGAAGCAGCAGCAGCTAGAAAAGTGGAGGACAGCAGACATTTACCTGATACTAGAGCTGCCCCACTGCCGCCTAGTGAGTAATGAGTGTTTTGCAACAAGCAATACAAAACTTAGGCCTTTGGATTGCTGGCTACAGCAGTTAAACCAGAAGCCAGTGACTGTTACTAGCCTTCCTGCAGCCCCAGGAATAGAGCAGTGAGCTCAGGATCTGTGAAAGCAGAAGATAGAGCTGGTGAAAGCTCCCTGTTTGCAAATGTACTGAAAGGGTTCAGTACCTGTTGCTGCTGGAAGAAGAGGGGCTGATATCCCCTTACAGTGCACTCCCTTGGGAGAGGCCTGTTTGCTGCTATGCCACAAAGGGGACTGGTTGGAAGACAAGGGGCCTAATACCCAAGTCACTGCCACAGGAGTGTTTTGCAATATGCAAAGCTGTTTCTAACTGCAACTCTGGCTGTTTTGGACTGGCAGCTTAAAGTCAAAGGGCCAAGGAAAGACAATCTCCCTGGACTGGGGAGCCTTCAGGACTTTGAGATTCTCCAAGAGAGGAGGAGTCTGACTGAGGGACTGGCTGAGGTCCCATTGGGTTAGGAGAACCGGAGTTTGCATATTGAACTTATAAACTACAGTTTTCTAGACAGAGGTCCAAGCCCAGTTGTATAGTGGTTAAGCTGCCTGTGTATAGCAAAACAACTCAGAATACATTTTAGGGAAATTGGACAGACAGTGTTTGTGGCTAGAAAAAAAAAGGAACTGGCCACCAAACACATCCCTGACAGTAGCCTTCAGAAAACTGTATAATAGACTTCAATAATGCCTGCATCTTCATGGACATGACTCCAGAGAGACAAGGACAGTTTTCCTTTGTATGAGAAGGTCAAAAATAGAAGGTCACCTCCCTAAGGTGTTTGTATAGCTCTACCATGTGTCATGTTTAGTAGCAAAAGATTTAGCTGTCAGAGGTGGCCGCAGTGCCAATGTTATACTTCATTATGGGTATGTAAGACAAGGGCCATAGCCAAAGTGGTACTCACCCAGAGTCTCATCCCCTAGAAAAGGCCAGTAAGCTATTTGTCCAAAGGACTTGACCCCTTTACATTTGGGTGACCTACTTGCCTCTGGGCAGTAGCAGCCACAGCTATGCTTATCAAAAAAGCAAATAAGTTAACCATAGGGTAGGAACTAATGGCCCACATGCAGTCAAGGCTTTACTCCAGAACACACTGGAGCGCTAGATGTCAAACGCTCAATTCACCCAGTTTCAGGTGCTCCAGCGGGCAAAAGAAAAATCAGTAACAATTTATAATGGTAGCAGGTACTCCTTTGCAATGGCTCATGTACATAATGCTATTTACAAGGTAAGGAGACTCCACAGAAGCAAGAGGGAACCGGGCCACAGACAAAGCGGCCTGGGAGGCTGCCCTAAAACCACTGGGGCCTCTACAGATTCTAGTGACTCTTTCAGATGCTGACCTGCCCAATCTAGAAAAGCTGAAATCCATAACCAATCTTTTCTCAAGTTCTTGCAGGCTTTACAGTCCACCCAGAAAGCAGTCCAGAAGCACGTCCAAGACGCTCTGCCTGTACCAAATTCTGATCTGGTCCATCACTTCCAACCTGGTGACTCCGTTTAGATAAAGAAATCTGCCACCCAAGGACTGACTCCTACATGAAAAGGACCACCCCCACGGCAATCAAGGTCGACGGGATTCTGAAGTGTCTTCATCACACCCGGCTTAAGACAGCCATGGAAAATAGAGAGTCCAGGACTCTTTGGACCCTCTAGAGATTATTCCTGGCCCTCATTCCAGGCCCTTATAAGCAAGCCCACTGACTTTATTTGGCAGAGAATTAATTCTATTAAGCTTATAGTCCTCAGGTGTCAATATAACTCCCTCCCCAACAATGACCCAAAAGAGTCAATGATTTGACTCCTGTATAGAAAACCAGTGGGGAATGAAGTATCCATCTTCCCCAGACAAAGTTTTCAGTGCTGGCACCAGGCCAAGCCTTTCGTTGAGGTCTCAAAGACCCAGCACATAGGGGCTTTTTAAGACTCACAAAGGGGACCAGAAAACCCCATTTTTGGGAGACAAAGAGGGTAAAAAGATACAAATACAGGAAACTTTCTGAGTGACTTCGCCCAGAATTCTAGAGTCATTTTTCTCTGGGCCCGTGTGTAATAATAAATGTAACTCCATCTCTCTATGCGTTGCTTGGTTTTTCTCCAGGCTTCTGTAACACCTGCACTGATTGAAAGATTTAACTGTTAATACTATAATTACAAGACACATTTCAGTATTGGAGATTAAGAACAAGGTCAAGTTCAACTCAGAGCATGGTCTAGACTCTAGAATGACAAAAACAACCACTCAGAGAGGTAGGACAAGTTCTCATTCATTATTACTCTGCTTCTTTTTTAAATTGTAACTTTAAAAAAATATATGTTTTTATTGATTTTAGAGAGAGAGGACGGGAGAGGATGAGAGAGATAGAGAGAGAGAAACATTGATGAATGTTCAAGCCCTCCCCCTACTGGGGATGGAGTCTGCAACCCGGGCATGCGCCCTGACCGAAATCGAACTGGTGACATTTTGGTACACAGGATCACGCTCAACCAACTGAGCCACACTGGCCAGGGCTTCCTACTTCTGGACAATCTGCCACAGCGAGCATGTCCTGCTGGACAGTCAGGGTGTGTCCCAGTCATGTCCCGTGCTGTGTGCCCCCTCTACCCGTCCACCGTGCACCTCTGTAGAAAGGCCCTTTCCTGCCGTCTTCACAGGGCACATCTCCAATCCTTCAAATCCCATTTCAAACGCCCCTTGTCTTACAAGCTAACTCACACATCTTCACTTAGATCAGTGCTTCTCAACCTTCCTAATGCCGCGACCCTTTAATATAGTTCCTCATGTTGTGGTGATCCCCAACAATAAAATTATCTTCGTTGCTACTTCATAACTGTAATTTTGCTACTGTTATGAATCTTAACGTAAATATCTGATATGCAGGATGTATTTAGGTGACCCCTGTGAAAGGGTGGTTCGACTCTCAAAGGGGTCGCGACCCAAGGTTGAAAACCGCTGCCTTAGATGAATGCTATGACATACTGCACCAGCTACCTGTCATTACATTTGCATTTATTTACACACTAGAGGCCTGATGCATGAAATTTGTGCAAGGGGCTTGGCCCTCACAGCCCCTCATAGCCTCGGCTGGCCCTTTCTTCCCCGGCTTTGTCCGGAAGGTCTTCCAGGTGGTCGTTCTGCTGTTCGGTCTATTTAGGGTAATAGCTCTTTATTATATAGGATATAATTACAACAGCAGTCAATACTTAGAGCTCACACTTTCAGTGTGTTAATGGGTGCCATGCACTATAAAGAGTAGCTAAGTGTTGTATGTGTATTTTCTCATTAAAGCTCATTATAGATGATGGGGTTATATTTCTGCTGTGCCTGTTTTAAAGATATAGACATTGAGACCCCAGGGGAGGCAGTGCTTTCACTTGTCCAAGAGGTTCCTGAGTTAGAAATGGATAAACCTAGATTCTCCTAGTGTAAAGGCTCCCTGCAGAAAATGCCACTCAAATACCCAAACCCTGGAGAATCCCAAGTGTTGTCAAGAATAACTGGAACGCTCATACACGACTGGTGACCGTGTAAAATGGTGCAGTCATTTTGGAAAACAGTTTGGTAGCTTCGTAAAAACAAACACCAGATGCCCCAGCAATCCCACTCCCAGGTGTCTATTACCCATGAGAAATACATATGTCCACCTTAAAAAAAAACTCATACACAACTACTCAGCACAGTTTTATCCATAATTGCCCAAACTTAGAAACAACCCAGATGTCCATCAACTAATGTATGGATAAACACTCTATGGTACATCCTGCCAATGGAACACAGGCCCACCTCACTTTATTGGGCATCACAGATACTGAATTTTTTACAAATTGAAGATTTGTGGCAACCCTGCACTGAGAAAGTATATTAGCCATTTTTCCTACAGGCTCATATAAGGGTAAGCATTTTTAAATTAATATTTATATTTATTTTTAGAGAGAGAGGAAGGGAAAGGGAGAGAGAAAGAGAAACATTGGTTTGAGAACAGAACATTGATTGGCTGCTTCCTGCATGCCTCCTGCTGACGAGGATCAAGCCTGAAACCCAGGCAATGTGCCCTGAATGGGAATTGAACCAGCAACCTTTTGGTGCATGGGATGACACCCACCCAACTGAGCCACACCAGCCAGGTGCCTACTTTAAATTAAGGTATATATATTGTTTTCTAGACATAAAGACCGAGCTCACAGTATCCCCAAGGTGTGCCTGTACTGTTTAGAATGAAAAAGAACAAACTTCTAATACGTGCATCGGCATGGATGAATCTTGGAAGCATTAGGCTGAGTGAAAGCTTGACTCACAAGGCCACATACTGTATGATCTGATGTATAAGACATTCTGGAAAAGGCAAAAGTATTGGGAAAGAAAACAGGAGTGATTGCCTGGGGCTGAGGCTGGGCTGGGGCATTGATGACTAAGAGGCAGAGGTGCTGCTTGGGTGATGGACCCATTCTCTATCTGACTGTTTGGACAGTTACATGACTGTATACGTTTGTCAAAACTCAACAAACAACATTAAAAAGTTACCTGGCCCTAGCTGGTTTTGCTCAGTGGATAGAGCATTGGCCTGCAGACCTAAGGGTCTCTGATTCGATTCTGGTCAAGGGCATATGCCTGGATTGCAGGCTTGATCCCCAGTAGGGGGCGTGCAGAAGGCAGCTAATCAATGATTCTCATCATTGAAGTTTCTGTATCTCTTTCCCTCTCCCTTTCTGTCTGAAATCAATTATATATATATATATATATATATATATATATATATATATATATATATATATATATATATATATATATTATCTGCCCTCGCCCATGTGCTCAGTGTCAGCCTACGCACCCAAGGTCATGGGTCTGATTCCTGGTCAAGGGCACATACCTGGGTTGGAGGTTCAATCTGGGGCCTGGATGGGGCACGTATGGGAGGCAACCAATCAATGTGTCTCTCTCACATCAGTGTTTCTGTTTCTCTCTCCCCTGCCTTCCTTCCCTCCATCCCACTCTGTCTAAAAATCAATGAGAAAAATATCCTCAGGTGAGGATTAAAAAAGAAAAAAAAAGTTCTCTGAAGATAGGCTCATGGATCTGTAAGCCCAATTAGAAGTTCTCCACACTATTTCTGACCAAATCTATCCTTTGTGCGAAGTAGTAAGTGGAAGCGTAAGCTAATCTGAACTTTATTACCATTCCATTTCCTTAGCGATCTTTGGCAGACGAGTTAATGAGGAAAAAATAACCAACAAAAGGTGACAAGCAGGGAAGCTGGGAGCAGAGATGGCCCACATGCTGAGTGACCTGAGCTCCCAGACAGGCAGGAGCCGCACCAGCTTCACAAGTCTCTTGATCCTCTGTTCAAAGACCTCAGTGTTACCAGATGCTGCTGGCTGCCTCCTCCTCATCATCATCTGAGGGAAAACACTGCCATGTGCTTAAAAAAGTTAACAAATGTCACAACTTTAAGTAAAAACACAACCAAGTATTTTCATTTTAATTAAAAAACAAGGTATTTTCCTATAACACAACAAAGTCTTTTCAGCACCAGTGCCATCCCTGGCAACTTCATCATTGTTGCCCAAAAAAAAAAAAAAAAAAAAAAAGGATGGGGGGAGGGGAGCTTAAAAAGCATATCTGGCCTGGCCAGTGTAGCTCAGGGTTTGAGGGTCAACCCATGAACCAGGAGGTCACCTTTCCATTCCTAGTCAGGGCACATACCTGGGTTGCGTGCTTGATCCCCAATAGGGGGTGTGCAGGATGATGTATCTCTATCATCACTGATGTTTCTCTCTCTCTCTCTCTCTCTCTCTCTCTCTCTCTCTCTCTCTCTCTCTCTCTCCCTCTCTCTCCTCTTCCTTCCTTTCCCTTAAATCAATAAAAACGATATTGTGGGTGTTTTTTTGGCTTTGTGGCTAGAGCATGGACCCTTGCACCAAGAGGGCACATGCTGGAGTTTCGGACTCCATCCCCCGCAGGAGGCTTGCAGGCAATGGATGTTTCTCTCTCATCGATGTTTCTATCTCTCCCTTCCTCTCTCTCTAAAATCAATAAAAATACATTGAAAATATTTTAAAAATAAATAATTACCCTAAAGAATTTTTTTAAAAACCATATCTGACCTTAGGTCCAACCACCAGCATACCAGACCCCAAACTCCTTTCTGTCCCAAGAAGAGGGCCTGGCACGGCCGAGGCAGCAGCAGTGGGGAGGCCTGAGTGAGGGGAAGGTCCAAGGCTGTCAGGCTCAGAGCTGCAGGAGGCACGGACCACCCCTGTCTGACTCTCCATGCCCACTGCCCACGGCAGGGCCTGGCCAGGGAACATACTGGAAGTTGCTCTGTATTTCTGGAGGGCAATCTGCCTGATACAACACAACTGCACGTCTACACCCTTGTACGAGGGATAGATAGTCTCTGGATTAACCTGGTTATGAGTTTAGCCGAGTGCTCAATGAGAAGGAGCAAAGACAGGCTCCTCACACTTGCTCATTTCCTTCAGGAGAGGCTCAGGTGTGCTGGCAAGAAAAGAAGCACTCAGATAAAGTGACCAAGACTTCAGCATGGAGCAAAACATTTTTAACACATGAATTTCCTATTTGTGTTAGAACAGGGCCATCTTCTCAGATGCCTCCTGTTTGCTTGATCTCTAAGGCCAGGAAGGGAGTTGCCCCTTGGGAGCTATACCCCTTCTGGAGACTGAAAGATCCACTTCCACACCTTTCCCACAAGGGGTGCCACCATTCAGGGGGAGCTCCTAAGTCCTGCAAAAGCAGGGTGTGCTGTGACCTAGATTTGTGGTGGACACCTGAGTCAATCCCTTTCAGCGCAGATACCTTTGCAGACATTTCTATGTCACTGATGAGTGAGAATGGAAGCTGACCCTTCTGTGGGGGCATCAGCTCAGTAAATAAGTCTCTTTCTTTTCTCTTCTTTTTTAAAATATATTTTATTGATTTTTTACAGAGAGGAAGGAAGAGGGATAGAGAGTTAGAAACATCCATGAGAGAGAAACATCGATCAGCTGCCTCCTGCACACCCCCTACTGGGGATGTGCCCGTAACCAAGGTACATGCCCTTGACCAGAATCAAACCTGGTACCCTTCAGTCCGCAGGCCGACGCTCTATCCACTGAGCCAAACCAGTGACGGCATAAGTCTCTTTCTTACCTGTGAACCGTAGAAATACATTTTCCCACAATAATGTGAGAAAGATTACTGATGTCATTAGAGTATTTTGCCTCTAAGGACTTATTTGAAAAGTATTTTTAAATTGTTTCAAATCATTATTTGAAATAAAGCAATTATGACTTTATTATTTTTAAAATATAAAAGTAACATGTAGAGTGTTGTAAAAATTTGAATGACTAGAAATAAGGAGAAAGTGACAGCCACCTCCCTCCCCTCTAGTTTGGTAGTCCCTCCCCTATCTTGTTCTATGCAAATGTGAACAAATACATTCCACAGTGAATCTCAAAAGGAAGACCTTTTCTTTGAAAGTTGCAAACTGCCTAGGTGTAGAAGCAGGAGGTAGAAGGCCTCTCTAATCCTGCTTCCAGTCCCCACTCCCGCTCCTAGGGGCAGCCTTGGGAACAGTTCACATAAACCCACCCATGAAGGTGCACAAACGCAGCTCTTCATGGACCAAAGTGGAGTCACAGTACACATCCTATCCTCTACTTCCCTTGTTTATACAATAATATACATGGGAAGTGTTTCTGTACCAATGCACAGGCCTTCACCTCATTAAAACAAAAAAGCTGTGACGGCCCTGGCCCTGAGGCTCAGTTAGTTGGAGCGTCTTCCCATATACCAAAAGATTTCGGGTTCGCCCCCCAGTCAGGGCACACAGCTAGGTTGTGGGTTTGCCTACTGGTCAGGGCACATACCTAGGTTACAGGTTTGATCCTTGGTCGGACTCACGGGGGAGGAAACCATCAATGTTTCTCTCTCACATCGATGTTTTTCTCTCCCTTCCTCTCTCTAAGATTAATTTTTAAAAAAGCAGCTGTGACTTCACTTTAGGAAAGATTGAATATACATATTTTCCTCCTACTGAAAACAACAAAACCCCTGAACATTATTATTAAAACCACCAAATCCTAAGAAGTCTGGGCTTGGATATGTATTGGGGGCAGGGCAGATGGACACAATGAAGTGCCCCCACCCCTTCTGTCCATGACGTCAGAGGACTAGTGCAGTCAGGACTTGTCCAATGTGTATTATTATACGAAAAAAACTAATAAAACTAATAGCAGCGTACAATGCAGACTGTGAGTCCACTTTGGTTCACCCAGAGCTGTGTTTGTGCGCATACGTGTGTGGATTTATGTCGTATGAGGTCCTGTCCACCTGGTGGTGTCAGCAGAGGTGGTGGAGGGCCCGGGGGGAGGGGGGGCTGGTATGACCTGAGTTAAACCTTTGGGGTTAGAAAATATGATAATCCCCATTCTAAAACTGGGGGATGCTGCAACTTGGAAACTGAGTTACACAGACGCAGGGGGACTAGAGCCCTGAATTTTTTGTAAACCAGGGATCTTCATCATCCTCTTCCTGACTGTCCGACTTTATCTCTATGTGAATTTCCGACTTATATCCTAGACTTAGATTTCTGTGTGTGTGCCCATTTTACAGTTAGATTTCTATGTGTGTGCCCATTTTACAGTTACATTTCTGTGTGTGTGCTCATTTTAGAATTTAGATTGTGTTCTCAAATTTTAAGGGCTCTTTTTATATCAAAGATAGGAATCGTCTGTTAGGTACATATTGCACACATTGGTACCAGTGTGTCTGTCAGTCTCAGGGGTTACATCTGCTCACAGTGGCTGCCAGGCCTGTGTCCCTGTCCCACCTCCAGAGGAAAGGCAGAGTCACTGAGAACCCGGGACCAGGACTCACCTTCCCCCTCATTGGAGGGAACTGGGCTGGTGCAGCACCGTGATGACTGCTAATCCCACAGGAACCCACTGAAGAACATTCTCAGCAGACAGCGGTGCAAACATCTGCCAAAATCCCTTTTCTTTGCATCACTTCCCTCCCTGGCATGAGACTGTACATGCTGAACAGAAAATCAACAATCAAAGCACTCTCCCCACATGTTATTGAAATGCTAACAGAACATACATTCTGAAAACCTGAGTTATCTTGATCCTCAAAACTGAATTTCTGAAAAATTACCCCCTTGGAAGGAATATATTACCAACTTACTTTGAGGGATTAGGAATACCACTGGCGTCAAAATGTTTCAGAAACAGCCACCGCTTAATTCTCCTCTTTCACGGGCTGACTAGGAAATAAAAACCTAGATGAGACAGTCTGAAGCAATTCAGTTTATAAGCACAGACGAGGTCCTTTTAAAGGAACAACGTTAGTGTTCACTGTAGAATAAAACACTCTTCACAAGAAATAAATAGAAGCACAGCGGGGTCCCTGTGTATGGTACTTGCAGAGCTGAAGGTCATGCACAAATCCCATCCAGTTAAATTGCTCCTGAAACTCCCTGCACCTGAATGATGAGGTGGCAGCTGGTGCTCGAGTACCCTGAGTGACACATGTGATAGGATGAGCTCAAATCCCACCCACAGCACCTGGGCTCAGGAAGCCTTGTGTCCCTGACAGAGAAACAGAGAAAAGAGCAAGTTCAACAGTTCATGGGATTTTCCTGTTCAGAACGTTGTCCAAGTGTCAACTGACAGGCCACTGGGGCCCACTTGGGAATCCTGCTCCCCCCCGCCTCCCCCCCCCCGTCCTGCCTACACTACACAGATGGGTGAATTTGCCTAAGAGAAATGAAATGACGGTGTACAACCATCCATGTAAGAACTGTGGGCTCTCTGGGATGCCATGAGGCCCACAATATATACCACATCTTTCAAGCTATTAGACTATGGAGAGGTTTAACTACTATCACAGACCCACACCCACTGGCTCAATACTTCACATGATGTTCAGCTAATCCAAGTTTCTGGTGTTCCCTTTAAAAAATTACCACTTGGCCAGATCCCTTAATTAGAATCCACATTCACAAGGTTAACTTCCCTCTATCTCCAGGACAGAGAGAAACCCCAAGGTATATATTGTCCATTACCTGGCACATAACCTTTAGAACCTGAGGTCTGGCTTTGTTTAGTTACAGAACACATGTAGCTGACATCTGATTTGAGATTGTTTTTCTTTTTTTAAAAAAATGGTATTTGTTGTTTTGTTTGCTTGTTGTCACCAATCACTAGCCAATAGTAGGGTTTTCTGGTGTTGCTCAGTAATGCACCATGTTGTTTTTCCTTTTTACCCCTTTAACCATTTTTACCGTCCCCCAACCATGGCAGCCACTAGTCTGTCCTCTGCATCTATGAGGGTGTTTTGTTTTTAATTCCACATATAAGCCAGATCATATGGTATTTGTCTTTCTCTGTCCAACTTAGTTCACTTAGCATCATGCCCTGAAGACCATCTATGTTGTTGCAAATGGCAAGATTCCATTCCTTTTTATGACTGAATAACACTCTCCTGTGTATATGCCCCACATCTTCTTTATCCAGTTGTCTATGGGTGGACACTTAGGCTGCTTCCATAGCTGTGCTCTTGTAAGTAATGTTGCAATAAACACAGAGGCACATATATCCTTTTGAATTAGTGTTTGGGATTTCCTCATAGAACCATAAGTGAAATTGCTGGGTCGTATCATAGTTCTATTTTTAATTTTTTGAGGAACTTTCATACTTTTTTTCCCTAGTGGTTGCACCAATTTATAATCCTACCAACAGTGCCTAAGGGTTCCCTTTTCCCCACTTCCTCAAAACACTTGTCCCTTCTTGTCTTCTTGATAATGGTCTTTCTGGCAGTTGGGAGGTGACATTTTGTGGTTCTTATTTGCATTTTCCCTGTGATTAGTGACCTTATAATTTGATTTTAAATGCTACAGAATAGGCAGCACTATATGTAAAAGTGAAACCACTGCCATCCCCATTCCTCAAGGATTACAATTCTACTACACTAAAAACATCAAGTATTTTACTTGTTAATACAAGCTTTTTTTGAAACCTTCTCTTTTAACTAATACATTAGAAAGCTTTAACTTTCAACTGACATACATTGGGAATATAAGAAATTCTAAGGTCAAATAATATCTCAAGATCTGGAGATGAAGGATTTGACCTGATGAAACAATCACCATCAAGCAAGCATGGCAAGGTGCCAGTAACCTGAAACAATGAAAAAATTAAAGTCACTAATAAAAATTAAAAGGGGGCGGGGAGTGTTCAGCTCCATTCACTTGTAAATGTTTCATGACCTTGTAGCACAGTAAAGGTCTCTTACAGGAAACAAAAAGCAGATGCACTGGTCTCATCTGAACCAATGATTTGAAATGTAAAACTTTAACTTTGTGTTAAAGGGAAATAACTTTACGTTCACTTACCCTTTCCTTAGAGAGGCTAAATAAAACAAGTACTACACCTACACGCCCAGAGGTGTGATGGATGTCATTTGCACATATAAGATCTTTATACTAGCCACAGTTCCTTGTGAACAGAGCTAAAATTAAAGACTTCATACACACATTGGTATGTGAGCCCTGTGAATTTCCCTTTGCTCATTCTCCTCCCGCTCCTGGGACGACCACATACCTCTTTCCTGCCAATAAAACCCTACCATCCTTCAAGGTCTAGTTCTCCCTCCTCTGTGCTTCCACAGCACAGGGGGCTCATAACTGCTGCATTCTGCCATTGAGACAGTTCTAACAGTACCCACCCCATAGGGTGCTCTAAGGATTCCATGAGATAATGCACATGGTTAGAGCTCCATAAACACAGGTGTTTAATTATGTGTGCATAGGTTTCTTCCCTAATACCATGTAAGTTCCCTCAATATCTAGGAAGAGTGCCTTGTACCTCACAGATGCTTAATTTCATTCAACATACTTATCCTTCCAAACAGTTCACCTCTATGTCTGAGAAAACATTAGAAAACTCTACTCCAAACACTTCACATACACAGACATGCCACAATAGGACTATGAAGTGTTGTGCCAAAATACCAGCAGGAGGAAGCTTAGAGGATCACAGGGCCTTTCAGGAATTGTGCTCCAGACACGTGTGCACACACAGCACAGGGCGTGCAGGCACCTCTGCCACACCTGGTGCCCTCTCACTGAACCACTATCCTGCTTTAAGGTCTTTTGATGCCATAAGAGGGAGTTAATGAAGGTTCTTAGGGTGCAGGGACACACGGGAACTAGTGTGGCAGGGAAGTACATACTAAAGCAATGAAAATGTGAGGGAAGAGAAAATAAAGTAAAATAAACCACAGAAAACTAATCTTATCAAAAGAGCACCGACACCTTCATCTTCATTGCTGCCATGCAGTGCTGACTCAGGGGTTGGAAACCACCACGTCTCACTCCAGTCCCTTCATCCCTGTATTAACAGTCCCTGGGCATGATGTCCCAGGACTTAGGCGTCAACCTTGATTTTATCTGAAGAAAGCATAGCTTTCATCTTTGAAAAACACCTCCGAAATGTCATTTTTCTGTTTTCATCAGAGGGGATTTCTTAGACTTGAACCCTGAAAAGCATTGAATGAGATGATTCATAGGAATTATGACTTTGCTGAGTCAATAACGTGAGTAATTTTTATCTACATCTTCAAAGAACATTAAATAATCTAAAGATTTGAATCTGACCCCATATTTTCTAAACATAACCATGCCATTTCAGAAATACACTTTACATTCTCGCCTTAGAAATTAATTGCCTATCAACTGACAGATAAGAGAAGTTCACCTTCCATTGCATTCATTCAGCAGATGACTCACCTGGGGAGAAAGGTCCATGGGCTTTCTAGGCTGCCATGTGGCTCTGACTGCACAAATGATGCTCAGAACCGGAAATGATATTTTCCCATTTGAAGCATGTAGGAAACTCTCTGAAACACCAGGAAACCTCAACACCCCAAACAGTTAACAGGGACTATGCTGTCTGGGGCAGGGGGAGAAGGGTCTTTGACTTCTTTCTTTGTGCAATTCTGTGATTCCTTTTCGTTTAATATCAAGTACATAGGAGAACAGTATGGAGCTTCCTCAAAAAACTAAAAATGGAACTCCCATTTGACCCAGTGATCCCACTACTAGGAATATATCCCAACAAACCAGAAACGCCAATCAGAAAGGATATATGCACCCTATGTTCATAGCAGCACAATTCACCATATCTAAGATTTGGAAACAGCCTAAGTACCCATCAGCAGATGAGTGGATTAGAAAACTGTGGTACATCTACACAATGGAATACTATGCTGCTGTAAAAAAGAAGGAACTCTTGCCTTTTGCAACAGCATGGATGGAACTGGAAGCATTATGCTAGGTGAAATAAGCCAGTCAGATAAAGATAAATACCACATGATCTCACTCATTTGTGGATTATAGAGAACAACATAGACTGATGAAAAGGGACAGATCCAAAGACTGAGAAACAGCGATCAGGCTATCAATCCCCAGAAGGAAAGTTGGGGAGGGAGGGGGTATGGGGAAGAGATCAACCGAAGGACTTGTATACAGGCATATAAGCCAAACCAATGGACATGGACAACAGGGGGATGGGAGCATGAGTGTGCGGGGGGGGGGGGAGACAGGGGGGGAGGTTGGGGTTTAATGGGGGGGGGGTGAGGACACATTTGTAATACCTTAACTAATAATTAAAAATAAAGGCAAGGACATTTAGGCAATGCCAAAAAAAATATCAAGTACATATATCACTTTAAAAATGATTAACAAAAACAAATTTTACAGGACTTATTTATAAAATAGAAAAGGAACTAATAAAATGAACCCAGACTCAGATCTTTACACTAGTAATAAATTACATTAAGTGAGATACATCTGAACTGAACTGGATTGATCAGAAAAGTCAGTGAAATTTCAGATACAAATGACCTTTTAGGACACGTGACCTTGTCAGAGCATTTCACGCATAGCCCCTTACCTGCCCCTCAGACAGACAAGGCAACAGCTCAGATACAGGCTTCCATCTTCTTCAAGGCCCATCCTACATAATAAAAGCCTAATATGCAAATTGACCAAACGGTGGAACGACTGGACACTATGATGCACACTGACCACTTGGGTGCAGGAGCTTTCCCCTGGTGGTCAGTGTGCTCCCACAGGGGGAGCACCACTCACCGAGAAACCAGCCTCACAGCTGGTGAGCACAGTAGAGGTGGTGGGAGCCTCTCTTGCTTCCGTGTCAGCGCTAAGGATGTCCGACTGCTGACTTCTCCCAAGGACTCCTGGACTGCAAGAGGGTGCAGGCTGGGATGAGGGACCACCCCCTCCCCCATGCATGATTTTCATCCACTGGGCCTCTAGTACATTATATTCTTCCTGCAACTTATTTCTTTTAAAATGCCACTGTAGAACCTAGCCCCACAATATACATAAAACAGTGAAACACAACAGGGGCCAAAACTGTAAAGATGGGTTCAAATTCTGTAAATTTATGGTCAAAGTTGGCATCTTTCAAAGGAATAATCAATTTTTATTTTCAACAAATGTATTTTAGTATAGCACTTCTAAAACTAAGCTTTAAAAGTAATTAGAAATTACCCCAAATATGTCAGCTTAGGTCAAATTCAATCCACTGCCCTCCAAGCCCCTACTGCTAGGCAGATAGCAGTATCTCACAGGCATCCCAGTGGTTTTCCACATACGAAAGTTCCTGTCTCCCTCAACACCTAATACACATGAATTTATTTAAAATCTCCCTAAAGTAATATGTATTATCAACCTGCAGTCTTGGAGTACAAACTCCTTCTGACTATTATCTTGTGTTTAAGGTGAGACTGCATTTTATTTATTCTAAGGTCCCAAGGGGAGGAGAGTTTGGAGCCAGAATGTAATAGAGAAAATAATGGCTGAAAAATCCCAAAATCTGGCAAAAGACATAAGCTACAGATTTAATAAGCTACACAAATCCCAACTAGGATAAACCCAAGAAATCCATGCTGAGATACAACTATTTTACTCCCAGTTCAGATGAAAGAACACCACTTTTCTTGAATCATGAGTTAGATGTCTACAAGGATAAGCTAAGCAAAACCCACCAACCCCTTCAGAGCTTGTCTGCTTTCAGTGTCCTGACCAAAGTGTACATCAGCACCATGGACAGGGCCCATTCTCCTTGACCAGCCACATCTCAAAGGGAGACCTCATCTGCATCTACTAGGGCTGAAAGCAAGCCTGCCCTTTGTTCCAGAGGCTGACGTGCTCTTCCAAAACTGTTCCCTACACACCAAGGAATAAGGGCAGACAGTGCCCCGTGTAAGACAAGCAGAACCATGGGGGAGCCCCAGAGAACTGTCTCCCATCAGGCAACATGTAATTTTCACTTTCAGGAAATTGTGTTATGAATGAGCACCCTCTCCAATAGGAAGGTTCTTCAATACAAGTAAACTAAGTACAGAGAACCTAATTTGATAAAGGACAGGGAGTAGTTATTCCTTGCTGTTATCACTAACCTAGTGACAGTACACGTTCCTGGCTATCTGACAACTTCTGCAGTCAGGAGCAGGGCATAGCATAAGCGGTTCCTCTGATTTGGGGCTCACAAGACCAGGGTTTTGGCTGAGACTGTGGTCTCCCCTGAGTGTCAGAAGGAAAGGAGATGCTTCCAATTTCACCCAGGTTGTGGGCAGAATTTGGTTTCCTGCAGGTGTAGGACTGAGGGTGGATCTCCTGTGGCTGCGGCTGCAGGCGTCCTCAGCTCTGAGAGGCCACAGGGAGATTCTTGACCCGTGGGCCACTTGCTGCTGCCGAGCCCACAGAGCAAAGGGCCAGCAACTCCAGCTGAATGGGCACTGCAGTCTGTGAGGAACCCGTCAATGTGTCGGTACCACCACGGTGGACATGTGCTCTCCTGCTGTCTTCAGATGTGTTCCTGGATGGGGCTGGATGGGATCAGAATCAGTGGGGTGGATGCCAGGGTGTCCTACCCAAAGCCATCATTTGGGGTTGAGTAACAGTGTGTGTTTGTGAGGAGGGTGTGGGCACGAGGTGCCTGTGGACTTAGAAACTTGAGAGAAGTGGCCGCTGAATTGTCATTGAATGATCTGACTGTGTGTGTCTGTGTCCCACAGCCTGACCATTCCCTGACCCAAGGCCCTGACGGACAGCAAGTGGAGCAGGGTCCCAGGACAGGAAGCATTAACTGGGCTTTTCCCCAAAGGCCTTGGCTGGAAGCGCAGCTTCACCGTCCATGGAACCACCAGGGAGAAGGCGTGTTCTCCTGAGAGCTGGGGCTGCATCTGTGATTCTTGGGGGCAGGAGACCTGCAGCTGTGGGTGCAGGGTTTGCATTTCCTCCAGCTCTCACTCTAGCACCCAAACTAGTCATCCCTGACCAGGACCTTCAGGGACTTCCACCCTCTGCCCTGTGCACAGGTGCAGGCCCCGGTTCATGCAGCACAGCCCAGGGCCCTGGTGGGCACCACAGGGAAGTTCCCGTGCCCTTGGAAGGCAATGGGTGAGAACCTGCATGGCAGTGGTGCCCACTCAATCACACAGGACAATCTCCTTGCACCCGAGAGAGAAGAAATGAGACTTCACTGGCTCCTTCCTGCCTTATTCCTACAGATCAAACTTTGCCCCCTCTATCCTCAGGCCAGGGAAATACGTGGATATTTTGCTTTTAGGGAAATGACCATAGAGAACGGCAGCTCACTCTAAATTCTAAGAGTGACTCTGTCTTAGTGTTTGGGCTGCTATGATGAAAATACCATCAACCGCATGGCTTATAAGCAACAATCTATTTCTCATAGTTCTGCAGGCTGGGAAGTCTAAGATCACGGTGCTGGTAGTTTCAGTGTCTGCTGAGGGCCTGCTTTCTGGCTCATTGCCAACCTTCCCTTCACTGGGTCCTCACTTTGTGGAAGGGGAAGGAATGCCAGTCAGGAATGCTCCACTCTCATGACCTAAGCACCTCCTCCACACACCATCACATATAGCATATGGTTTCAACGTTGGAATTCGGGGGGGGCAGGGGGCACAAGTATTCAGTCCTCTCAGCGCGCTCATTCTTGGATTGAAGTCTTCTGAGAAGAGGCATTTGAGCTAAACCCTGAGGGCTGCCATTCCAAACAAAGAAATGAGGGTGTACCCAGATCCCAAGACCACAAAGTGCAAGGTGTGTTTGGGGACGCTCAGGAGATGATCTTAGTGCAGACATAGGTTTCAGCCAATTTTATATTTCAGGATAAAGATTTGAACTTGATTTCTTAGGCCATAAGTTGTCTATTGAACATATATATGGGTCAAACTGCAACCTAGGTATGTGCCCTGATTGGAAATCAAACTCACCACCTTTTTTGGTTACAGGAGGACGCTCAACCAATTGAACAACGGGGTCAGAGCTCCACTGATATTTTTTAAAATATATATTTCTTTATTGATTTCAGAGAGGAAGGAAGGAGAGAGAGATAGAAACATCAATGATGAGAGAGAATCATCAACCAGCTGCCTCCTGCACACCCCCTACTGGGGATGGAGCCTGCAACCCAGGCATATGCCCTTGACCTGGGTCGAACCTGGGACCCCTCAGTCCGCAGGCTGACTCTGTATCCACTGAGTCAAGCCGGCTAGGGCTCCATTGGCATTTTTAACCTAGACATCCTATGCAGTGGGAGAGCAGAGCTCAGGAAAGTTTTCTAGTTTCCATCAGTGTGAGATTGTACAGCTAAGTCCATGGAGAGGGAGGGCCGGTAAAGCTGGGGTGCTTCATCCAGGTCTAGGGGTCACCTGGCAGTGTGTCTGTGAAGCTCAGAAATTGCACGCCTTTTCTGTGAGGATCTCCGTGTCTTTCCTGCACTTTTCACAGGGTCTGGCCCTACAGGGTGAAGGAGCACCAGCAGAGAGGAAATCAGCTTGCCCCTCACTGCCCCAGTCCCACAGGGGAGTGAGCAGAACCAGCCTGGAAGTGCGGCAGCTCCCGGTGGAGGCAGCTCAGGCTCATAGTGACAGGACCCAGAGCAGATGGAGAGGCCGGGATGGTCTGGTCACAGCTCAGACTCCAGCTGACCAGGTCCTGCTTCCGGGCTCCAGGCAGCACTGGGGATGGAGGCGGTACAGGCGGGCGGACCCAGCATCCTCCCCCAGGCGAGCAGAGCCTGACAGTGGGCTGTGGGGCGCCTCCCACAAGACCTGGTGCTTCAAGGCCCCGCCCCCAGTCCCCGTGCAAAGCAGGACGGGAAACTAAGGCGGGTCCCCTCATTTGGTTCTACAGCGGGAGCTAATGCCCGCCATCCTTGGCTGCTGCCTGCAGGTTCTCCGGAGCGGGGGATGGAGGTGGAGGGAACGCTGCAGCGGCGGCGGAGTCCCAGTGACCAACTCTGCTGTGGCCCCGGGGGCGCAGCCGGGCCCCGCGCCTCACGCGTCCCGAGTGACTCAGGCGAGGCCTGGTTGGTGGCGCTTCTGATTGCCGCGTGTCCCTGACCCCTCGCCCGACCGCCCTGGGCTGCATGGCCTGGGGGCTGGGCTTCGCGGCGCCCCTCCCCGCGCCACCCCAGCCTCCTTCAGAGCTGAGCGTGGTGTCCACCAGGCCTCAGCTTCAGGCGGGCCCACCCCGCAGCCATTGCTGCTGAGGCCCAGGCTCAGCCCTGGGGTCTCACAGACCCTGAGGCCCCGGACGCGGCCCTTCCGCCCCGACCTGGCTCCGGTGCCTCCTGTGCCTTCGGGTCCCCCCCCAGCCGCCTAGCCTGCTCTTGGCAGGTCCCTGTTCCCAGGAAGCAAGGCTGTGGTCTCCCTGTGAGAGCATCAGTTCAGTGCGGTGCTGTTATAGGGCCCTGGAAGCTCACACACAGTTGGGGCTGCAAAGATCTAAATATGCTAATCAGCACAAATTGGTCATTGTTCTGTGCAGACAATTCTTTAATTACAGATTCTGCGGCTTCCTCTCAGAGTTAATATGTTGGTTATCCTGTTGACTAGAACATAGGAAGGCCGGCTGGATTTTGTGGGTGTTTGGTGTAAGTTTTATAAGGCACTGTGGGGTGCACAGTCCTCTGCCAGGGGCTGTACCCCATGTGGACGCAGGGTAGTAGACAAAGAAGACATGAGAAGACAGAGGCATATAGGAGAGTCTTTTTTAAAAAATATTCATTTTTTTACAGAGAGGAAGGGGGGGAGAGAGAGAGTAGAAACATCAATGAGAGAGAAACATTATCAGCCTCCTCCTCCTGCTCACCCCCTACTGGGGATGTTCCTGCAATCAAGGTACATGCTCTGGACTGTGACCCTTCAGTCCGCAGGCCGAGGCTCTATCCACTGAGCCAAACCGTTTAGGGCAGGAGCCATTGCTAACAAGGAGCCATCAGACAAAACAGTTCTTCAAAGTAGCTTCACACAGTGGCTGCGCCAAGCAGCCCTTGCTAATACAGCAGCAAACAGCAGCCATACCAAGCAGCCACCCACCGGCTGGTTAGTAACACGTTTATACTAACTTAGACACAAAGGCTTCCTGCCCAACAGTGACATCAGTATTTGGGTTATAGTAAGGTACCCCTGCCCAGTGTGTACAGTACAATCTCTGTGTCCTTGTTTAGATTGGCCTTGAACATCCTGATTAGGGTTCCCCTGCTCAGTATGGCCTTGAACATCCGGCATACTCTGATGAGGCTCCCACAGGCACTATCTCAGTCATGGCCCAAGTTTAAGTGTTCTCAAAACTGACATCAGAAGGAGGAAAAAGTGTCATGAATGTGACATAACCGTTATCTCAGGAATAACACTTAATTCACAGAAAACATAACTGCAACCCTAGAGGAGCTGCATGGGAACCACAGGCTCAGATATTTTAGCCAAGAAAGCTGCGGGTGCCAAAAAGACCTCAGAGGAGAAACCAAGTCAAATTAAACTGTTTGTGATGTGAAAGCCATTTCAAACACTGTTTTTACAGGTTGTCTAGTGCTGACATGAATGTTTGTTTTGATTCCTGTATTTGAGGACTGCAGCTTAACCGCTATGCCACAAAACCGTTTTTCATATGAGTTGTCTGAGAGAGAACTGTCATCCACCTTCTACAGTGGCTGAATTTGACTGGCTGTCAGTTACTGTTCGTACAAATGTTCTGGAAGTAAGGGGTGAGGGCTCTTTCCACCCACAGCTCATCCACTTCTTTGTAGTAATAAGCAGAACTGTAGTAGATTATGTTCTTTCAAAGCTAGAACTGTTAAGTTTGCAAACAAGCATGACTGTTCCATTGCCAGTAATTTTATTCATGCCTTGGTCTTTTGGGTTTGCACCAGAAATTGGAATTGCTTGCAATTATATGTTTAGGTGGATTGAGGCTCAAAATTAATGATGACATTTAATAGTTTCTTAAAGCACCAAGTGGTTCAACTTTTGATGAGTTAGAAATATGTTGTTTTTGTTAGTTTCATTTCAATATGCCAGTGATCTGTTAGGTGTGCTTTTTAAATGTTGTTCCAGCATTTGAACAGAAATGCCCTTAAATGTTGAGAGCCATTTACTATAAAGTAAAACTTGTCTAAATCCTTAAATGTGAAATGTGGAGAAATTAGTGAGTAGTACTAGGAAATGTAAGATCAATATTGTCAGACATAAGTGCTTATCTCTAGGCCCAGTGATTTCCTACAGTTGATTTTGTCAGCAACTAACATGTAGCTGTAATGTTAATTATGTACTGATAGTGTAAGGTAACTATGAAATGGTAACTAATTACCTGAAATAACCAGGTCTGGAATGCCCTTTGATGTTATGATTACTTTTACACTTACAATGTGATAGGATTGTATGACACTCATCTAAGGATTAATGGCTCTTTTGTAAACTTCTAGTAATTTTCTTCTCATTTTGATTCCAACAGCTGCCCAGAATGTGTTTGAATTCATACAGAAATAATGTTGATATCTGAAAGCCATGTTGAACTTCTCTGAAGAAAGGGCAACAATGATTGCAGCTGGGGATTTGAAGGAATTTGTTCCTTTTGGTCGAGACCACTGCAGACACCACCCTAATGCTTTGAACCTTCAGCTTCGGCAGCTGCAGCCAGCCTCTGAGTTGTGGTCCTCTGATGGTGCTGCTGACTTGGTGGGATCCTTGCAGGAGGTTACAATCCACGAAAAACAGATGGTTTTATCAAGATTCTCAGTTTGCTTTTGAAATGTAGAGAGATTCGATCTACTAGTAATTTAAGGCTACCCAGATGCAACTGAGAAGTGAGTATGATGCTACTTCTAGTGTATAGGTTAAGATTTGGTCATTTTCATCCAAGCTAAAAATAATGACATTAATTGTATTATAGTGTCCTGGCTGTTTAGACATATAACTCAGGGATTTATAATGAGAGTCACTATGATTATGGTCCATTTAAATCTCTTTTTCTTCACTTAGTATGTGGGACCAGATTTCATGTTATGTGATGGTTAGATAGTCGAGTTAGCAATGGTCCCTGCTGCCAAAAACTTACATGTTTCTAGAGGAGAAAAGAAATGCCACATAAGTAGATACAGTACTAGTTTTCAAATAGGGGAATGAGAAGCAAGGTCATGTTAAACAGTCAATCTTTCTCATCTTAATTCCATTTCTCTATCCCTTTTGGGATACCAAGATTTCCAGGAGCAGAGGTCTGTAGTTAGGAATACAAACCTTTCTCTGCCCTGTTCATTTTGATGGTTGGCACAAGGGCAGGAAGGTGAATGTATATGCAGTTGTGAAGCAGGGAAGTCTGCATGGTGGGTAAGCTCCCCCAGTGTCCCATGTGCACTTCACTGCCCCCTCTGCTTTACCCCCCATATGCTTAATATGTGTTTAGTCTCCCAAGAATGTTGGTTTCATTTTTGGATATACAGGTAAGGTCTAATTTTTGTTTATTTATGTTTTTGGCAGCATAAAATGGTAATGTAATAATAAGATACTTAATATAGAGAATTCTTGAGGTAAATTCCCATTTTTGAAATCCTGTAAGATACAGTATGATACATACACCCACACCCCCTCCTCTGTTAATCAGTGGCACCAAACCTAAGAGTTGGGCTTGGACTGAGTCTTACTCCACTGACAGAGTAGGAGACTTATATCTGGATTGATGTTCAATTTTAATTAATAAATCTTGCTCCATAATGTTGCAAAAGAAATAAAAACCGCTTAAACATGTCTTACGTATGTAAATTTTTAAGGAAAGCTGGCAGTTAAGGAGAGGTGGAAGTGAAATTGGAGAAGTGGATTATGATGAGAAACTCTGTGTGGCTGGAAATATGGTGATCTGGAGCAAAGGAAGTAAAAGCCAGGCATTGGCTCTTTACAAGGCCTTTACAGTTGATAGTCCTGTTCAACAGGTGAGTTGATTTGAACTTTAGTATTTGATTGATTATTGAGTAATTTTTTAAAAAAACAAAGCTTTTATCCTAAAATGTAACAGAAATGATAAAAAATATATAATGATCCCAGTAGCTAGATACATGTTTTAACATGTAGTGAAGATAATGGTAGGGAAATAAAAATTTCATTTATTTTCTGTATCATCATTTTTTTGCACTGTTCTTTTTCAATTTCATGGTAATGTTTAAACACTTGAGTAATTCAATTAGTTATTGCCAAAAAAATTCATAAGACTTAAATTTAAGGGTATAAGAATATATTAGCACGTGATTATATTTGGTTGCAAAGTGTTGAATAAATAAAAATCAGGTTCATAGTAAAAATACTCAGAGAGTAAGGGAAAGGAAAAAATAATCTAATTTGCTGTCATTGCACATGCTTGGGTTGCTGGTTTGATCCACAGTCGGGGGCATGCAGGAGGCAGCCAATCAAAGTTTCTCATCATTGATGTTTCTATCTATCTCTTCCTTTCTGATGTCAATGAAAATGCATTCATATATGTATTCATATTTAATAAATTTATATGTATATTTATTTATATGTAAACTACATATATTTGTAACTGATTATAAAAAAGAATAGAAACAAATAAAACTTAGTAATTAAAGGGAGAGAATTAAGCATTTGCCCTGCCTTTTTAGGAAGCCTTGCAGTTCATCTCCAGTTAATAAAGGAAAACCCTTATTTAAAGAAGAATACCAGCTAATAAATACAGAAGGAATGGTAGAATTTGAAAATCGCTATTCTGTGTAACCTCTTACTCCAGTGTGACCCCTGATTCAGACAAGGATTGTAAATGGGATAGTAATGCCATTGCGTGAAAGGTGTTAGCATGGCACCAAGGTGTCACCCAAAGTGAAGAAACAAATGCATCTCTACTTTGAAGCTGCATGTTGTTCTCCACCTCCACAACCTGGTGGGTTTACCATCACTGATAGGGGACAGAGGACTCTTTTATACCTACAGCTATAATGAGGCATGGAGACATGATGTCATCTACTCAGTTTTCTACCCCCAAATATTTGACATGAATATGTAGACCTAACTTCCAGTTATAGGAAATATGGGGGATAGAGGATCAGTTTGTAAAATGAGATGAGGAATGGGTGGAGGTATAGATGAAACAAGAACCACCAGAAATTGAGAATTATTGAAGCTGGCTGTTGGAGATTTATTATGTTACTTTGTTTACTTTGTATATATTTGAAATTTTGTATAATAAAGACTTAAAGAAAAAAACACTATGAGATACAATTAGACAAATCCAGAATACGGGATAGTCTACATTCTGGTCTCCTTAAAGGGTCAGTCATGGAGAGAAACCAAGATGGCCGCATAGGTAAACACTGGAGTTTGCTGCCTCAAACAACCACTTCAAAAATACAAATAAAAGACGGAATGGGCATCATCCAGAACCACAGGAAGGTTGGCTGAGTGGAAATTCTACAACTAGAAGGGAGAAGGAAAGAGAAAAGCATACCGAGACTCAGAGGAGTCGCAGTACGGCAGTAAAATACTATGGTGCGGATGTGCATGCAGAACGGGCTGGCGGCTCAGGGCGCGGTTGTCGTTTCCAATCAGGAGGGAGTCTCAGGCTCTGAGCTCCAGTTTCAGGCCAGTCTCTGGGGACCCAGACTCATACGGGAGAAGTGGGACTGTCTGGCATAGGTCAGAACTAGAGGGCAGCTTTCTCTCTGAGGGGCTTGCAGTGATTACTGGGACAATGAGAAGCAGAGCCTCTGAGGGCTGGACTGCGAGTAGCCATACCTGCTAGCCCCGCCCTGTTGATCCTGTGGGAGCTGCCCCGCCCAAGCCCTGCAGGGAGGCTTTTGCTGGATAGCCTCAGGCAAAGGCTAGATTAGCACCTCCCTAGAGGTCCAGGAGCCAGGAAACCCAGAGGTCAGAGTGGGGCCATCTAGTTTGCAGCTCCATGGAACCATAAAGGACACACTCGGGGCAGACTCAGTGAGCATCGAAGCCCCATTGAAGCAAGTCTTGCCCCAGAGGGGTGTGTCCAGCACAGAAGTTCTCCCACTGCAGACACAGCTGATTCTCACAGGCAATTGGCCTGGAGGTCAATTCCTCCCAGTGATAACTACAACAATCAAGGCTTAACTACAAGACTGTGCACAAAGAACACAAGGGGGTGCAGCAAGAGTGTCCTCCTCAGGTAATTGGGGAGGTTGAACCAGTGGGCCCTAGTGGACACTCAGCACAGAAAACCACTTTATCAACACAGGGAAGCATAAAAAATGCGGAGACAAAGAAAAAGGACACAAATGACAGAAATGGAGGAAAGCAAACTACTGGATATAGAGTTCAAAACCACACTTTTAAGGGTTTTCAAGAATTTTCTAGAAACTGCCGATAAACTTAATGAGATCTACAAGACATATAATGAGACCCTCGAGGTTGTGATAAAGGGCCAACAAGAAATTAAGCATACACTGAGTGAAATAAAGAATAGTATACAGACTCCCAACAGCAGACTAGAGGATTGCAAGAATCAAGTCAACGATTTGAAATAGAAGAAGCAATAAACACCCAACCAGAAAAGCAAAATGAAAAAAGAATCCAAAAATACGAAGATAGTGTAAGGAGCCTCTGGAAGAGCTTTAAGCATTCCAACATCTGAATTATAGGGGTGCCAGAAGAAGAGAGAGAGCAAAATATTGAAAACCTATTTGAATAAATAATGACAGAAAACTTCCTCTACCTGGTGAAATAAATAGACTTACCAGTCCAGGAAGCGCAGAGAATCCGAAACAAAAGGAATCCAAACAGGACCACACCAAGACACATCATAATTAAAATGCCAAGAGCAAAAGACAAAGAGAGAATCTTGAAAGCATCAAGAGACAGAAAGTCAGTTACCTACAAGGGAGTACCCATATGACTGTCAGCTGATTTCTCAACAGAAACTTTGCAGGCCAGAAGGGAGTAGCAAGAAATATTCAAAGTGATGAATGCCAAGAACCTACAACCAACATTACTTTATGCAGCAAAGCTATCATTCAGAATTGAAGGTCAGATAAAGAGCTTCACAGATAAGAAAAAGCTAAAGGAGTTCACCACCAAACCAATATTATATGAAATGCTGAAAGGTATCCTTTAAGAAGAGGAGGAAGAAGAAAAAGGTAAAGATACAAATTATGAACACTAAATACACATCTATCAACAAGTGAATCTGAAAATCAAGTAAACAATCTGATGAACAGAATGAACTGGTGATTATAATAGAATCAGGGGGCATGTAAAGGGAGTGGACTGGCTATTCTTGGGGGGCAAAGGGGTGAGGGGAATGCAGGAAGAGACTATAAAAATAGTGCACCTATGGATGAGGACAGTGGATGGGGAGTGAGGGAGGAGGGTGGGGTGGGAAATGGGTGGAGGGGATTTATGGGGGTGGGGAAAAAGGAACAAATTTAATAATCTGAACATAATGATTTAATTAATAAAAAAAGAACAGTAGTTAACAGCAAAAAAAAAAAAGAGTCATAGAGGGGGAAAAAGTTGGGGCCTATTCTAGGTTAAAAGAGACTAAAGGACATCACCAGATGCAATATTTTTTGCACCATTTTGAATGAACTTTGATTGAGTCCTTGTTCTAGAAAATTGTCTTAAAAAACATTTTGGGGAAAATTTGAAACAAAGTTGCAAATGGACTGAATATTAGGTGATGTTAGAAAAATTTTTTCTTTGGCAAGATGATGGTTTTGTGGTGTTTAGGAGAGAATATTTATTTTGGGGAAATGCATGAGGAAGTCATGATGTGGGGGATTTTCAGGTAGTAAGCACCCCCCACTCAAATCCCTCACATGCACATAAGCAGATATGGCAGAATGGTAACCACAGTTAGATTTATTTGTTTATTTTTAAAACATTTTTTATTGATTTTAGTGAGGAAGGGAGAGAGAGAGAGAGAGAGAGAGAGAGAGAGAGAGAGAGAGAGAGAGAGAGAGAGAAACATCATTAACATCAATGGTAAGAAGAGAATCATTGATCGGCTGCCTCCTGCATGCCCACTACTGGGGATTGAGCCTGCGACCTGGGTATGTGCCCTTGACTGGAATCAAACCCAGGACCAGTCCGCAGGCCGATGCTCTATCCACTGAGCCAAACCGGCTAGGCCTTAACAACTGTTAGATTTAGACGAAACAGGTGTTCACTGTATTATTTCAACTTTTCTTACTGGATATTTTCAGAATAAAAAGTTTTGGGGCGGGGGAGAATATATTTATAGCAGTTGAATTAATTGTTGGGCTATTGACCAGAGATTTCAAGACTTTTTGACTAATGTTAAATTCCTTAGTGGTAAGCACTGCAATCTTGGTACCTAGATACTGCTTTTTTGTGTGTTCCCCCATTAATTGTTTCCTGATGAACATTGGACCCTTCTAACAATATACTGGGAACGATAAACTGAATTATTCCTAAACTTGAGGGCATGTGTAAAAGTATTTCTGTCCAGGAGTGTTGAAGCCAGTGACCATGTTTTAAAAAATATATTTTTATTGATTTCAGAGAGGAAGGGAGAGGGATAGAAAGATAGAAACATCAATGATGAGAGAGAATCATTGATCGGCTGCCTCCTGCACGCCCCCTACTGGAGATTGAGCCCGCAACCCGGGCATGTGCCCTTGACTGGAATCGAACCTGGGACCCTTCAGTCTACAGGCTAACGCTCTATCCACTGAGCCAAACCAGCTAGGACGCCAGTGACCATTTTGATGATATTTCCACCCCCCACCCCACCCCATGTCACCATATGGTCAGTGTAGTTGTGAAAGTGGCATGACAATATTCAACAAGTGTTTGTTTGTTTTTTAAATATCTATTTCTATATTTCAGAGAGGAAGGGAGAGGGAGAGAGAGATAGAAACATCAATGATGAGAGAGAATCATTGATTGGCTGCCTCCTGGGGATCGAGGCTGCAACTCAAACATATGCCCTGACCTGGAATCAAACTGTGACCTCTTGGTTCATTGGTCGATGCTTAACCACAGAGCCATGCTGGCCGGGCTCAAACTAATTCTTTGCTTCTATGTTTCCATCTTAAATTCTCCAAAGGATGATTGCATGTTTACTAGATTCCATGGATGTGCAATTAGATGAATTGTCTCTTTTGTCTCCGTTATAAGATTGCTTGTAAATAGAACAATAAGATTTTTAATTTCAGTCATTTTGGTCTGGAAAACATATTGTTCTTTAGTCTTCTTACTATATGGTGGAAGATATTTTATATTTTGTTTAGGAATCAATACCAGGTGTATGTGACTCAGATTTAGTTGAATGAATAAAAACAGATAACTAAAATGCTGTATGCAGATAAATTAAAATGCCATGTAATACCTGTGTGTCCACAGTGTGGTGAGAGTCAGGGGACTGGCTCTGAAGGAAGGATTTCTCAAAGAAGTTGCTGTTTGAACTGGAAGTTGGGAAAAGAAGGGCATTCTAGGCAGAGCGAATCAGCCAAATGATTTATGATAAAACATGTTTTCTAAGTTCAGAATGGATGTACACAGGGTTTGGGTGTGGAGAGATGCTTGCAGGTGCTGAGTGGATCCAAACTGAAGGGCCTTGTTTGTACCTGGGAACTTGAAATTTAAACTGTACACAGAAGGAGCCTGTCAAGGATGTTAAAATGGAAAGTACATCTTCAGTTCTGTATTTTGAGAAGATATGACTTTGGTGGCAGTGTGTAGGATCTGTCGGATTGGCTGGAGAGTAGAGAGAATGTTGTCAAGGATACTGTTCTATGATAGTTCAGGGGAAAAAGATTGGCTCTGAAGAGAGAAGACAGAAATGAGAGACAGAGTTGAGGGAAGGTGCAAGTCCTGAGACATCAGGAGTAAGGGAGAGTATGAAAATACTATTGGGGTGGGGATGGAAGTGGCCCGGAAGAGATTAATGCGGGGAAAGGAGAACATATGTAATACTTTCAACAATATAAATTAAAAAAATAAAAATAAAATAAAATACTATCTGCTTTTAGAGACTGGGAGGATGGGATTTCATAAAAGGAAGCTGAGTCAATAATAGGTACAGCGTAGATTTGGGACATTTCAGGTGGGAGTGCAGCTCTAATGCCGGTTTTTCCTAAATTCAACAACCACAGATCAGACAATTCAATTTAAAACTGGACAGAGGGCTTGAACGGACATTTCTCTAAATGGCCAATGAGCTCATGAAACAGTGCTCAGCATGTTTAATAATTAGGCAAATGCAAATCAAAACCACAGTGAGATACCATGTCATACCTACTGAGATGACTGATATATTAAACAATGAAAAAAATAAGTGAGGATGTTGAAACTGGAACCCTGTGATTACTGGTGGAAAAGTAAAAAAAATGCCACTGTGGGAAACCATTTGCTGTTTCTCAAAATATTAAACCTAGGCAGGGTGGAGGGGATCAATGGGGGATAGAAAGGGACATCTATAATAATTGCAACAATAAATTTCAAGATAAATTAGCGGGGGGGGGAGTTAAACCTAGAATTACCATATGATCCAACAGTTCCCCTTTTGAGTATATATATACAAAAGACAGAAGCATCGATCAGATGCTCAAACCTCAGAGGGAACATAGGGGAGGGTGGGGGTAAGGGATAGAGGTCAACCAAAGGACTTGTATACATGCATATAAGCATAACCAATGGACACAGACCTAGGGGAGTGAGTTCATGAACGGGAGTGGGGTGGGGGGCAATGGGGGGATAAGTACATATGTAATAGCTTAATAAAAAAATGTTGAAATAAAAAGAAAAGATTTGAAAGCAGGGGCTCAGTCGAACACCAGTGTTCATAGCAATATTCACAATAGTTGAAATTGGAAACAACCCCAATGTGTATGGAGAGATGACTGGATATACAATATGTGGTATATGCCTACAATGAAAAATTTAGCCTTTAAAATGAAGGAAATTCTGAGATGTGCTACAACATGGATGAACCTTGAGGATGTTATACCCAACATAACATAAATACTGTATAATTCCACCTTCATGGGGTACTTTGCTTTGAATAGGTAAATTCATAAGAACAGAAAATATAATAGAAGCTGAGGGAGGGAGAAAGGGGGAGTTGTTGAATTGGCAGTTTCTGTTTGGGATAATGGAAAAGTTCTGGAAATGGATAGAATTGAGGCTACACAACTTTATGAATGAATGTATTTAATGGTACTGAATTTGTACACCACAAAATGGTTAAAATGGTAAATTTTACATTATGTATATTTAACCACAATTAAAAAACCCATAAAATACCATTAAATAATTTCAAGTGATTGTTAGGCATGCTAGTGAAAGTTGAATGGCATTTCCTAGTTTTTGTTTTGCAAGATGAAAGGGAAAGTTTAGTTTTTCTAAAGATTTTTTTCTGACTGTCTAAGAATGATAACATCATTAAGAAACCTGTAGGTTATGAATAGCTCTTCTGGTAATCTTTAGTTTTATAAAGGACATAAGGTCAATACTGGTTGAGCCACGGTTTGAGGTCACTTTTGTGGCAAGGCTTCTATCTAGTAGATTTTTAAATTTTTGTCTACTCTTTTTTTAAAATTTATTTACACACATAGTTTATCTTTTCTTATAATATTTATCATTAATTTGTTTAATTTTATTTTACCTTTTTTAGTTCCCATGGTGCATGGGTTGAGCTGGTGATAAGGTAGTATATAGCTATATGTCATAATTATTTATTTATTTTTAAAATCTTTCCTTTCGAAAGTATTATAGATGTCCCCCCTTTTTTTATTGTCCCCTTATAGCTCACCACAATTTTTATTTAGATATTATTTGTTAAGAGGCTATTATTTAGATGCAATTCTTAGATAAGCATTTTGTTTTAATTTTAGGTATTTATCATATCACAGGGTAAGTGGGGAAAAGCCTACAATAATTTTCTTTTTGGAATTTTATTGAACTTTTTGATTCCAAATGTATACCTCTTTTTTTCTTGTTCAAAACAAAATGAATAATTGTGGTTTTTGTCTAAGCATTTTTATATTATTTATTAAAGGAAGAGTCCCACATCTCTTTCCGGAGAAGGTGCTGTGGAGACTGTGGAAATGACAACAAAGAGCCTCAAATCTCGTGGAGAAAGTGCTTTGGAGACTGGAAATGACAACAGAGGATTTACAAGATCACTAAAGTCATTTAGGTTTTTTGATATTCCTTTCATTTTTAGGCATTGTGATTACTTAATTTTTAAAATGTTTTAATTGCTTTTAGGGCCAGGAAGGGGGAGGGAGAGAGATAGAAATATCCTTGATGAGAGAGAATCATCAGTTGGCTGCCTCCTGCACACTCCCTCCTGGGAATAAAACCGGAAACCTGGGCATGTGCCCTGGTCAGGAATTGAACCATGACCTCTTGGTTCATGGATTGATGCTCAACCACTGAGCCACACCTGCTGGGCCAGCATTGTGATTTTTTTTTTTCATATTCTTAGATCAACTTAATGTGAAAATGGAACTTGAATTGCTTTAATTTTTATTTTTTATTATTTTTTTTATATACTGCCCTTGACTTCAAGGAGCCCACAGTCTAGGTCATGATTTTTATTTTGTAGTATTTAGCAGTATTTTTAATAAAAGGGCACTATACATGGACTCAGAGAAGATAACAGGTGAAAATGAGGACTCTGGACTGGAGGATCTTAAAGGTTCCTTTCTCATTCATAATCTCTGATTCTTTTTTTTTTTATTGCTTAAAGTAATACAAAGGGTATTACATATGTGTCCATTTCCCCCCCACCCCCGCCCTAGACAGTCCCCTAGCTCCCCTATCCCCCAGTGTCTTATGTCCATTGGTTATGTTTATATGCGTGCATACAAGTCCTTTGGTTGATCTCTTACCCCCCTACCTCCTGTCCCCCAACCCTCCCTGGCCTTCCCGCTGCAGTTTGACAATCTGTTTGAGGCAGCTCTGCCTCTGTATCTATTATTGTTCAAAAGTTTATAATGGTCTCTATTATCCATGAATGAGTGAGATCATGTGGTATTTTTCCTTCATTGACTGGCTTATTTCACTTAGCATAATGCTCTCCAGTTCCATCCATGACGTTGCAAATGGTAAGAGTTCCTTCCTTTTTACAGCAGCATAGTATTCCATCGTGTAGATGTACCACAGTTTTCTAATCCATTCATCTACTGATGGGCACTTAGGCTGTTTCCAGATCTTAGCTATGGTGAATTGTGCTGCTATGAACATAGGGGTGCATATATCCTTTCTGATTGGTGTTTCTGGTTTCTTGGGATATCTTCCTAGAAGAGGGATCATAGGGTCAAATGGGAGTTCCATTTTCAGTTTTTTGAGGAAACTCCATACTGTCTTCCATAGTGGCTGCACCAGTCTGCATTCCCACCAGCAGTGCACGAGTGTTCCTTTTTCTCCACATCCTCTCCAGCACTTGTCTTTTGTTGATTTGTTGACGATAGCCAGTCTGACAGGTGTGAGATGGCACCTCATTGTTGTTTTGATTTGCATTTCTTGGATGATTAGTGACTTTGAGCATGTTTTCATATGTCTCTTGGTTTTCTGAATGTCCTCTTTTGAAAGGTGTCTATTTAGGTCCTTTGCCCATTTTTTGATTGGATTGATTATCTTCCTTTTGTTAAGTTGTATGAGTTCCCTATAAATTTTGGAGATTAGGCCCTTATCAGATATGACATAGGCAAATATGTTTTCCCATGCAGTGGGTTTTCTCATTATTTTTTTGATGGTTTCTTTTGCTGTGCAGAAGCTTTTTATTTTGATGTAGTCCCATTTGTTCATTTTCTCTTTCGTTTCAAGTGCCCTAGGAGCTGTATCAGTGAAGAAATTGCTTCGGCATATGTCTGAGATTTTGTTACCTTTGGCTTCTTCTAGAATTTTTATGGTTTCCTGTCATACATTTAAGTCCTTTATCCATTTTGAGTTTATTTTTGTGTATGGTGTAAGTTGGTGGTCTAGTTTCATTTTCTTGCATATATCTGTCCAATTTTCCCAACACCATTTATTGAAGAGACCATCTTGGCTCCATTGTATGTTCTTGCCTCCTTTGTCAAATATTAATTGAGCATATTGGTTCGGGCCCATTTCTGGGCTCTCTATTCTATTTCATTGATGTATATGCCTGTTCTTGTGCCAGTTCCAGGCAGTTTTGAGAACAGTGGCTTTGTAATACATCTTGATATCTGGTATTGAGATCCCACCTACTTTTTTCTTTTTCAGGATTGCTGCAGCTATTCGGGGTCTTTTTTTATTCCAGATGAATTTTTAGAGAGTTCGTTCTAGATCTATGAAGTATGCCGTTGGTATTTTAATGGGAAGTGCGTTGAATTTATAGATTGCTTTGGGTAGTATGGACATTTTAATGATGTTGATTCTACCAATCCATGAACACGGTATGTTCTTCCATCTGTTGATGTCTTCCTCTATATCTTTTTTCAACGTCCTGTAGTTTTCTGAGTACAGGTCTTTTACCTCTTTAGTTAAATTTATTCCAAGTAGCTTAATTTTTTTGGTGTGATGGTAAACGGGATTGTTTTTATAATCTCTCTTTTGGAAAGTTCACTATTGGTGTATGGAAATGCCTCAGATTTCTTGGGGTTAATTTTGTATCCTGCTACATTGCCAAATTCATGTATTAAGTCTAGTAGCTTTTTGATGGAGTCTCTAGGGTTTTGTATGTATAATATCATGTTGTCTGCAAATAAGGACAGTTTTACTTCCTCTTTCCCAATTTGGATGCCTTTTATTTCTTCTTCTTGCCTAATTGCAATGGCTAACACTTCCAGTACTATGTTGAACAGGAGTGGATAGAGGGGGCATCCCTGTCTTGTTCCTGTTCTTAGGCAAAATGGTGTTAGTTTTTGTCCATTGAGTATGATGTTGGCTGTGGGCCTGTCATATATGGCTTTTATTATGTTGAGGTATGATCCTTCTACTCCCGCCTTACTGAGAGTTTCCATCAAAAATGGGTGTTGAATTTTGTCAAATGCTTTTTCTGCATCAATTGATATGACCATGTGTTTTTTTTCTTTCAATTTGTTTATGTGATGTATCACGTTTATTGATTTGCAGATATTGTACCATCCTTGCATTCCTGGGATAAATCCTACTTGGTCATGGTGTATGATCTTTCTGATGTACTGCTGGATCCGATTTGCTAAGATTTTGTTGAGGATTTTGGCATCTATGTTAATGAGGGATATTGGCCTGTAAGTCTCTTTCATTGTGTTGTCTTAACCTGGTTTTGGTATTATGGTGATGCTGGCTTCATAGAATGAGCTTGGAAGTGTCCCTTCCTCTTGAATTTTTTGTAGTAGTCTGAGGAGGCTAGGTTTTAGTTCTTCCTTGAATGTTTGGTAAAACTCCCCTGTGAAGCCGTCTGGTCCTGGGCTTTTGTTTGATGGAAGCTTTTTGATGACTGCTTTAATTTCTTCCATAGTTATTGGCCTGTTGAGATTTTTAGATTCTTCCTGATTGAGTTTTGGAATGTTGTATTTTTCTAGGAATTTGTCCATTTCCTCCAGGTTGTCTAGTTTGTTGGAGTAGAGCTGTCCATAGTATTTTTTAACAATCGTTTGTATTTCTGTGGGGTCTGTTGTTATTTCACCTCTATCGTTTCTGATTTTGTTTATTTGGGTCCTCTCTCTTTGCTTCTTGGTGAGTCTGGCTAGAGGTTTGTCAATCTTGTTGATTCTTTCAAAGACCCAACTCTCAGCTTCATTGATTTTCTGTATTGTTTTTTTGGTCACTATGTCATTTATTTCTGCTCTAATCTTTATTATCTCCTTCCTTCTGCTCACTCTGGGGTTTTCTTGTTGCTCTCTTTCTAATTCTTTGAGGTGTAGAGTTAGATGATTTACTACTATTTTTTCTTCTTTTTTGAGTTAGGCCTGTAGAGCTATAAACTTCCCTCTCAGGACTGCTTTCATTGTGTCCCATAAGTTTTGGATTGTTGTGTTTTCATTGTCATTAGTTTCCAGGATGTTTTTAATTTCTTCTTTGATCTCATTGGTAACCCAATCAATATTTAATAGCATGCTATTCAGCTTCCAGGTGTTTGAGTATTTTGGGTTGTTTTTATTGTAGTTTATTTCTAATATTATGCCATCGTGGTCTGCGAAGATGCTTTTTATAAATTCAATCTTCTTGAATTTGGGGATACTTTGCTTGTGTTCCAATATATGGTCTATTTTTGAATATGTCTTATGAGCATTTGAGTAGAATGTATATTCCCTGGCTTTGGGGTGAAGTGTTCTGAAGATGTCTATTAAGTCCATCTGATCTAGTGAGTCATTTAGGATTGCTGTATCTTTGCTGATTGTTTGTCTAGAGGACTTATCCAGTGCTGTCAGTGGTGTATTAAAGTCCCCTACTATGATTGTATTGTTGTCGATCTCTCCTTTGATATCTTCCAGGAGTTTTTTTATGAATTTGGGTGCTCCTGCATTGGGTGCATATATGTTTACCAGGGTTATTTCTTCTTGTTGTATTGATCCCTTTAGTATTATGAAATGGCCTTCCTTATCTCTTGTTATGGCCTTCACTTTGAGGTCTGTTTTGTCCGATATAAGTATTGCTACCCCAGCTTTCTTTTCCTTTCCATTTACTTGAAAGATATTTTTCCATCCATTCACTTTCAGTCTGTGTGAGTCCCTTCTAATGAGGTGGGTCTCTTGTAGACAGCAGATGTATGGGTCACGTTTTTTTATCCATTTAGCCACTTGATGTCTTTTGGTTGGAGCATTTAGTCCGTTTACGTTTAAAGTTATTATTGAAAGGTACTTGTTTGTAGCCATTTCTTTTTTTGTGTGGCTGTTTTCTTTCTCAGCTTTTTAGTTCTTCTATTTATACCAGTCCCTTTAGCATTCCTTGCATTGCTGGCTTGGTGGTGATAAACTCCCTCAGCCTTTTTTTGTCTGTGAAGCTTCTTATTTCCCCTTCAATTTTGACTGATAGCCTTGCTGGATAGAGTATTCTTGGATTCAGTCCTTTGCTTTGCATCACTTTGTAAATTTCCGTCCATTCTTTTCTGGCCTGCTGTGTTTCTGTTGAGAAATCATTTCATAATCTAATGGGAGAGCCCTTGTATGTAACCTTCCGTCTCTCTCTTGCAGCCTGTAAGATTCTCTCTTTGTCCTGAACATTTGCCATGGTAATTATGATGTGTCTTGTTGTGGGTCTTTTCGGGTTCACCTTGTTTGGGACTCTCTGGGCTTGTGTGACTTTTTTCTTCCCCACCTCAAGGAAGTTTTCTGATATTATTTCTTCGATTAGGTTTTCTAATCCTTGTTCCTCTTTCTGTTGTTCTGGCACCCCTATTATTCGTATGTTGTTCGTTTCATGTTGTCCCAAAGCTCCCTTAGGCTCTCCTCCTGTCCTTTAATTTTTTTCTCCAATTGCACTACATTTTGGGTGTATTTTGCTTCCTTGTCTTCTAATTCACTAATTCGGTCCTCCGCTTCTCCTAGTCTACTGTTGATACTTTCAATGGTGTTTTTTATTGCAGCGATATCACTCTTCATTTCTTCTTGGGACTTACTTAAGTTGTTGTTTTTTTCATCTGTTTCTTCTAGCTTCTTCCATATGTTATAGATTTTTTCAGCTGTTTCTTCTTGCTTCTTGGAGAGGTTGTCGATTTTTTCCTCCATTCGGTTTATGCACTCTAGGACCCTTATTCTGAATTCTTTTTCTGTCATGTTGCATGCCTCTGTATTACTTAGCTGCTTTTCTGGAGAGTCCTCCTTCTCTTTCCTTTGGGGGTTTCTTTGTCTACCCATGTTTTATCTCACTGACAGATCTAGATGTTGATTCGTTCATTGGCTGCTCCCTGGGTGGCAGTGACTCCTTGGTCTGTGCCTGCTCTTCGGGTGGTTGCGGTAGCAGCTGCTCCTCAGTTGGCAGCAGCTCCTCTGGTGGGTGCTGTTCACAGCTGTGGTTGCTCTTCTGGCTTGGGGGAGTAGGCTTCACGTACAGCTGCTGTTCCTCAGCAGAGGGTGTGGTGCTCAGGAGGCTGCTGTTGCTTGAATCTGCTGTGTTGATTTAAAGGCACAAAATACAACACAACAAGGCACCACGTACCAGTCACTAAACACAAATATATTCACGATATTAATAACCCCAAATAAAGGTGACCACCTGAATTAAGAGAATTAGGGGATAAGGAAGAAGAAAGAGAAAAAGATAAAAGAGAAAAAAGAAAAGAAATGTAGGGACCAAAAACAGGAGTGCAAAAATGAAATTGGGAAAAAGGAGGGGGGAAAATAAAAGCGAGAAAAGAAAAGAAAAAAAAAAGAGCGAAAAGAGAGAATGAAGTGGAAGAGGGGAAGAGACTTTTTATATGAGGAGAATACTCCTATAGAACCACCACTAATCCCAACAAATTCTAGCAACAGCTCCCTGGAGATGGATGCAAACTAGAAACAACTAATAATATAACGATGAAAATAGAATGGAGGACACTAATCCCAAAATAAAATAAAGAAAAAATAAAATGGCACTTTAAAAAATGGTAAAATAGTAGCAGTAATAATACTGGTAAAAGATTAGAAGGTAGTAATTAAAAGGGTAAAATCAGGTGATGGAGAAAGAAGAAAAAAAATGGAAAAAATAGGAAAAAATTGGTTTCTTAGTTAAAAGGTGAAAAATGAAAAAAATAATTTTCAGTAGTGAAGGTCCTTCGGTTCTTCTATTCTTCAGTCTGGCTCGCCTTTAGTCCTGCCAGGTATTCAGGAGAGTGTTGAGTTTCCCTGCGATACACTGTTCCTCTGTGTTGTAAACCACAGTTCTTATTTTAAAGCAGGTCGTATTTGTTTCCCAGACTGCCTTATTTTGTGTTTAGCAAAATGTCAGTTTGTGGCTCAGCCTCTGGGTGGCAGTGTTCTGGGGTTGGCCTCTGAGGTTATAAGGCTTCTCTATCGCATTTAAAACTGATTTGGAAGGTCAACTATCCAGAGCTGGTTCCTTAATAGTTATCCTCTCTGTGTTGTTGCTGGGATTAAAATCCCTCTATTGGCCAGACCCTGTTAACTCCCAGGGACTGATCAGATTATTTTAATCCTTGATCTCCTTCAGGGTGGAATCTGGGTGTGGCTGTGCTCCTTGCCTGGGGGCTGGGGGGAGGAGACTCACTCTCCAGAGAGAATGGCTGCCCTAGTCCTGGGCTCAGGGGTATCTCAGCACTCAATTCGCTGCCACCTGTCCCAGCCCCCCTTCTCTCCTCAGTCTCTCCCCAGACTCCACTCCTCCGCACCCTCTCCCTCTCTTCAGCACAGGTGAGTGTCTGTATCGGAAATATCTTATGAACAGGATTCAGTGAAAACAAACAAACAAACGCAGGCCTCAGAAACGGGGAAGGCTTGGTTTCTGTAAGCTCTTTCCTTACCGGCACTGCATGGTCTGGTCAGCTCTTCAGGCTGCCACCTTTAGTCTCAGTCCTCCGTGATCACAGAACCCAGTTCTCAAATCCCCTGGCTGTGCCAGGAATCCCGTGGATCTCCTTTCCCCAGTCAGGGGCTGTGCGTGTCCCAAGGGACGTTGCTATCTGCCATGCGGTCTCCCTCTAACTCTCTGGGCTCAGAGGTCTGGCAAACTTTCCTTCCCTAATCCCTGTTTTTTTTTTTTGTTTGTTTTGTTTTTTTTACCTTTCCAGGGGAGTTCTGCCCTTCCCGGCTGCAAATGGTCTCACCAGCTGAGAAATTTCGCCAATTCGGGGTGGGTTTTATTAGTTGCAGCTGCTCACTCCATTTGCTCCCTTGAATTGCTTTAAATGAATTTTTTTTATTGTTTAAAGCAGCAGTTCTCAACCTGTGGGTTGTGAGCCCTTTAGTGGTTGAATGACCCTTTCACAGGGGTCGCCTAATACCATGGGAAAACACATATATAATTACATATTGTTTTTGTGATTAGTCACTATGCTTTAATTATGTTTAATTTGTAACAGTGTAATTGGGGGTCAACATAACATAAGAAACTATATTAAAGGGTCTCAGCATTAGGAATTTTGAGTTTAACACTGGTTTAAAGTATTACATATGTCTCCTTTTCCCCCCATCGACCCCTCCTTGATCACTCCCACCGCCCTAAGTACAAGAAGGCATGGCTTAAAAAATCAATATCTGTTTCTTCTTCTCGGGATTGGGAGTATTTACTGAATTCAGACCACCACCAGAAGGTTGAGTCTCACCTTTCGAACAGATCTTTATGTCTGAATCCTTTGGAAAGTTTCTCAGATAAAGGATGAAGACTTGTCACAGAATCTCAGTCTGGATTCTTCTACACATCTCTCACATACCTGCACTTTTTCCTACTTCACTGGGTCTCTGAGGAGGCTAAATGGAATACTCTGATGGGAGAAGGAATTCATTCACTTGTTGACCCCCGTTGTTCAGTTGGCAAGGTAAATACTGTGTGTAGAGTGAAAACTTCCAGGAGTGCTCAGGTGACTTAGAAATTGGCCTTAAGAACCCAGAGCATTTTTTTGCAAAACGCAGAATTGTTTGAAGATACTGGCTATGTAAGGGCTTGTGAGTCATCTTTGTCCCAAGATCAGCAAGAAGTCAGGAAACATGGTAAACACTGGGAGTGACCAGAAGAGCATTTCATGTTGACAGGCTGACTACCTGCACTGTGCTGGAAGGTCTATAACAATACCTGCTATGCTGTAACAATACCTACATTCTAGTAGTGCTTTCAGCTCAGAGAATTGCAGTTTAGCTACATAAATTGTCAACAAGGCCAGGGAATCATGATCCCCATTAGTGATGAGAAAACCTGTCAGAGTGTGTTTCCAAGACCATGACACTTGGTTAGCTGTGGGCTCTCTGCTGCACTTGTGCTGTTGCCTTCTGTGTCTGTCAGGTTCCTAGTGGATCTACATTTAAATGGTGCTAACACTGCACTTTCACAGCCTTGCCAGAACTTTGTTTAAACACCGAATTCTAAAGGTCACACACTTGGGTATTGTGACCCTTCATAATAAAATTGAATGGAATAAAAATATCAACGTCTGAGTTAATATTACAGAACATTTTCTAATTTTTGTGATCTTCCTTGAAATAAAGAAGTTGTATTCTGAGACATGGCACTTTTAATTTTTTTATTTCTCTTAGGACAAATCATTACTATGATGAAAACTGTTTAATAATGAAATGATTTCCAGCCCTAATAACGGGCTCTGTTATTTTTCACATATTTTATTTAATTTTAAAACTTCACAGTGAATTAACTAGTATTTCTCCATTTTCTGGAAGAAAATATTGAGGCTCTAGAGATGGTTTGTTGAAAATCAACAACTAATAGGTAATGGAAGAGAACCGAGATCACAGTGTATTTACAGTAGTTTCACCTACATAAAATTTGTCTAGCAAAAGTAGTTGAGGTTGCACTTACAATACTGGCACAGGAAAGTCCAGAAATAAAATAAAGAGGCTCCGGATTTGATTACCTTTTTTCTCATGAGTATGTTTTTAAATGGGAAAGTTCTACTGATGAATGCTAACAGTTGGGGGTGAATATTGTAATACCTTCCCAGTTATTTGTATTTTATATGTTCTTGTTGTTGTAGGGACTTAAAATTGGAGTTTCACTTAGATCATTACTGCAAGGAATACACAATGCTTTTCAGAACAACTGAAAAAGTATGCACACTTCATCAAGGTAAGCATCTGTTTCATTAAAAGTTTTGTGAACAGTATGGTGATATTTGCTTGTATTTCTGTTATGTTTGGACTCTATGTCATAAACTCGCTTCTAAACAACATAGTGTACAGCCCAGCTGATGGGGTGTCAGATCCTGTCACTTCTCTGGTACTGTAGTTCTTGAGGTCCCTTCCTTCCTCTCAGCCTCTCTCTCCCTTTCTCTGTCTGTGCCACTGACCTGTTGTTCTTTATGGAAGCTGAGTCCACACCCGTTTCCTTACCACTTTTGTAAAGCTTGGTTTTAGTAAGTTCTCCACTTTGTGCTGAGAGTGTCTTGGTCTGAGAAAAGATAGGGCATATCGTGCTACTTTATTGTAACTTCTAGACATAAGCTGTCAAGTCCCATGAGTGGGATCGATTTCCACCTTGACATTCCTGATACGACGATTCTAGTGTGAAGCCATCAAGGTGAGCAGCAAGAGTACTAAGCCACATTGACTTCAGGGCCTCCTGATCCCATGTGTTCTCTGTGACCTGTCAACCTCTAGTATCGCCAGGTCCCTAAGCATTCTCTACCAGCAGCCCGAAGGATCTTTTGAAAATGTCAGTATGATCATGTCTCTTCTGAAAACTGACAGTGGTCTCCTATGGCCTTTAGAAATGAGTCCCAAATCCTTAGCGTGCCCGTCCAGGCCCTCCATGGTCGGACCTTAGCTTCTTTTGCAGTCTTGTCTCTCCCTCACCCCTTTTCTGTGGTCACACTTTGAGATCCTCATTGGCATCACACTCTGCCAGCCCAGCTTAGTGCTGTGCCATGCCCTGTATCCCGACGTCTCCCTCTGCAGTCGGTGGAAGGCTGATGTTCTTTCCGGCATCTCCCATCTTTCCCCGGTCCTGCTCTCTGCTCCCATTGTTTCTTTGTTTTTGTTTTCGTGTTTGTTGTTATTTTTTTTTGTAATACCATGAAATGCTAGAACCTTGTCCACCCTCAGGGGTTTTAAGGGTCTCATTCAGTGTGGAAGCTGAGAATTATAAGCAGCAGAATAGTGATGAAGCTAACAGTAGGGCCTTGTCTTTCTCACAAAAGAACAAGTCCACAGGTAGGTGGATCCAATATTGAATTCAGCTGCTCAGTGACGTCAGGGTAAGCTCCCAGCATCAACGAGAGGAAAAAAATCCTCTCCTCGCTATTGTGCTTTATATCAGGGAGGAACTTAGTGTCTCAGAAATCAACTATGGGAGTCTTTCGTGAACCCTTGGGCACCACAGGCCGAATTGCAAGGGACATGGGGCAGTTTAGTGTCAAACTGCTCCTGAAGGAGGTGCCTCAGCCCAGGAGGAGGTGGTGAGGGAAAGGGCAGAGGGGACGTGTGGGATGGTGAGCTTCCTGTTTCTACTGTGATCACGAAGGGCCCCGTATATTTCTTCTGTGTGGACTTGTGGAGGAAAGTGTCCCAAGATTCAGGGATGACTGTTTCACAACGGTTGCCTAGTGTTTTGAAGTACCCTGTCTCATAGGGTCCATATTATCCACATAGAACTGGTTAAACATATATGTTTTTACTGATCTCAGAGGGAGGAAGGGAAAGGGAACAGAGAGAGCAGGGGGTGGGTGTGGGGGCGGTGAGGAGGCTGGGGAAGGGGAGAGAGAAACATCAATGATGAGAGAGCATCAACGGTCCCGTAGCCCCTAGCACGCAACCCCGGAACGGGCCCTGACTGGGAGTGAAATGGGGATCTCTTGGTTGTGGGGTCCACGCTCAAGCAATGAGCCACACCAGCCGGGCAGCCACATATCAATTTAAAATGAAATTTTTTTAATTCAAATTTAGTAAAACTTAAAATTCACTGAGACATTTAGGTTGCTCTTGTTGGATACCTGAGGAGTGTTGGCTTGGTGTATTGACCAGCTAGCTGGTTTGCCTTGAAAGCAAATATGAAATGAAAGAAAGGAAATGTGTCTCCCCTCAGAGCAAGAGTGCTGCTCACATGAGAATGATGAGCTTTGGATAATTGGGCCACAGCACTGAACGGATCCCTCTTGCACAGCGTGCCCCCTTTTGAAATACCAGTGGCATGCCTTTGTCCATTTCTGCTTAGAATTTTCTGACATGGTGGTTTTCATTTTAATTATAGATTGTTCCAGTGGTGGTGTCAGTGAACTATGGCCCCTCCGGTAGAACCAGGGCTGTGTACCTTGTTTCCGTACCGTCCTGTTTCAGTGGAACCATTGCCTCTCCCTAAGCTGAGTTTGACTGGTGAGTTAAATTCTGGGCTCATGGAGGAAGGGAAATGATTCAGGAAGTGTTTAGTGGGGGGAGTTGTTTTGAGTTACTCCTGTTGCAACCAAAGCAATGCTCTTGCTATCCCTAGTGATTTTAAGTATGGTTGAGAGCTAGTCTACTGGTTGTTTCTGGCCAAATAGCAAATCCAGCTAAATAGCGAGCGAAGTAGAATGCCCCCCATTAAGTAATTTTTCCTTTCATGAGAACATTTCCAGAGACAAATTGGCACTTGGGAAAGTTTAGATAGATATGATTGAGTCTGGCCAGTGCTGCACGGTGGTCGAGCATCCGCCTGTGAAGCAGGCAGGAGTGCACAGTTGGTTTGATTCCGGGTCAGGGCACAGGCCCGGGTTGCAGACTGGATCACCAATAGGGGTCATGAAGGAGGAAACCATTCAATGCTTCTCTCTCATGGTTGACTTTTCTGTCTCGCCCTTTCTCCCTCCCTGAAATCAATCAAAGTGTATTTTTAAAAATATATACTGAGTCTAGCCACAGCTGATGGGGCTCATTGGATGGGCATCTGCCCTTGCACTGAAAGGTTTCCGGATCAGCTCCCAGGGAGGGCACGTGGCAGGGTTTTGCGGTCAGTTCCATGGCGGGGGTGGGCAGGAGGCAGCTGGTGCACCTCTCATCTATGTTCTCTGCCTCCCCCTTCCTCTCTCCACTGTCTATCTAAATATTGGAGGTATGATCCTTGTGTCAATGAGAACCTATACATAAAGCAAAATGAGAAGAAACTGTCACTTCTAGTAGTTTCACTTCTGACAGTTCACTAATGTGAACATTTTGGTGTATATATTGGTGTATATATTGGTGTATATATTTCCAGATTTTATTTCCCCATTTTATCAGTGTATACGTAGGTATCAGAAGAAATTAAATGTTTCAAAACTTATTATAAAACTGTATTATACAGTGAGAACCTTTCATGTCAGCATATATTTGTCCCTGTATGTGTGTGTGTGTGTGTGTGTATGGAATTATGTATATGTACATGAGAAGACACGGTCTACACGTGTTTTTAATAAACAACCTTATTTAATCAAAAGGAGTATTTAACTTAATGGGACATAGTCTACATAAATAGGTAGGTAATTTTAGAAATTATCCTTATTTACTATTATAAATGTACAGTTGGGATGTATTCCTCTGAATTATTTAAGATAATCGCCTAGAACTCTTCTGACAGCACGAGAGAAGGCTTCCAGTGCAGCCAGTAGCTGGCTCCATAATGGCTTCAGGTACTGCCTCAGGCCAGGCCTGGCCAGGGCAGGGCCTCTCGTTGGACCAGGCTCTGGCCCCTGAGCAGGCCCTTCCTCTGCCTCCAGAGAGCTCTGGAGCTCTGGGCGTGGACCTGGAGCAGGAGAAAGAGACAGATTGACTCACACTCCTGGCTTTCCTGTGACTTAGTGGAGACAGGAAAGATGCCACCGCCTTTAAGGGAACTCAAGCCCATGATCCTGCCCTCCCCCGATGATCTGCCCAGATGATCATTCTGCCTCACTTTGTTGAGTTGCCTCGGTGGGCTCAAGGTGCTGCAGCACCGACCATAGATTTTGGGCGTGGCCCACCAGGTGTGAAGCGGGGGAGTTGAAGGGCACCAAGGCCTGCTCTACCTCGAAGCAGGCGAAAGGAAGGGGCTGCCCCAAACCCTGGACGTGGTCCAGCCAGGTCCCCACCATCACATCAAAGGCCCTGGGGAGAAGCAGGTGGGCAGCAGAGTCTGAGTCCTGGTCTTTCCTTGCACTCTGCCCTCCCATGGCACACTTGTTTAGATCTGAGCCTCTGTGCAGGCCCCCCTTGCGCACCCAGGGGACAGCCCCATGCCACCCCCGGCCCCTGTGTGGCTGTCCTGGTTGTAGCAGTTGTGGGATCCAGCAGGTTCAACATGGAGTCTGTGTCAGACTCTTCTTACCACTGGCAGCTCTCCTGAAGGTCCAGTGCACTGCCCACCCCCACTCTCCAGGCCCTGGGCATCTGGGCTGAGGACTGAGACAGACTTGTGAGAAGCCTGCTCACCACAGTCCTGTTTTCAGCCTGGCCACCGTGGTCAGGGGAGATGGATATGGAGAGGGGCAGGCAGAGCGGGGTGGGTCTGTGGGGGAGGGGACTGTGAGGGACAACTCAGCACAGCGTCCCCTCTGTGTCTACAACGCCCAGGACCCCCACCCACTGTCATCTTTGACTCCTATCCTCCTGGAATAGAAGACTCCAGAGCCCAGGCCTTTCTTGGGAATCAGATGATGTATAAGATTAGGGTTCTGCCAGGCACTCTCCACCCCCCACCCACCACAGTCCCCACAATGCTGACTCTGGGGGCCCTACCCCTGGACCGGGAGACCACTCACTTTAGGACTTGGTCCTGCGCTGTGTCAGCCCGGTCATTGTAAGCAGGTGTGCCTCCAGATGGAAAAATCACTCTGATCGCATCAGCCCTGATGGATGGTGGACACGACCTGCGAATGATGGACAGCGTGACTGCTGGACCCATTGCCCAGAACTGAGGCCCAGGGATTGTGTCTGCTTCATTCCTGGAGTCAGGCTAAGTGTCTCCAAAAGTGCGTGCACATTGTCGAGTAAAGAAACTCCAACCAGAAGCATGCCATACATCTGAGTGGGCCTGGGCCCCTGCTATCCCCAGAAATCCACAGTGTGGTCCACCAAGGACCAGGACCGGCTAGGTGAAACCTCACACTGCTTAACAGGTTGCTTTGCATGTGCTTTTCCAACCTCCGATGCCACAGGCCGCTGATGGGTGTGTCAGAGTTCTTTCCATGGGACAGAGTGAAAGAATTGCCACCAACAACCGCCGCACATCCAGCTACCCTGTCTGCAGAGCCAGGGAGCAGGTGAGACCTGCCATGGCTTGTCCCCACAGCAGTGCTATGAGGTTTCCTCCCCAGCAGCCCACTTTTCAGAGGAGCATCCTGAGACTCGGGAAGATGTGGTGACGTTTTCATGCCTCACAGCTAGCAGTGGGCAGAGTCACAAGTGTGTGCTCACCTAGTTAGAAGCTCGTCCAGGAACCATTGGGCTCTGTTGCAGGCCAGCGTGGAGACGTGGGGGATAATTCCCCCCGGGAAAGCTGGTACCATGGCCATGGCCACCTTCTGCGAGGTACATTCCTGGAGGGCCTGCATCCTGCAGGACTCATGCAGGTTACCAGTTCGCTCAGCTGCACACTGGGTGGGAGAAGGAAGGATATCCATGTCAGCGGCATGACCGTGAATCCCACAAGGATGGAGGTTTGGAGCTCAGTCGGGAGGTCCCAGCCCCACTGGGACGTGTGCAAGAGGAGGGACAGGAGTGCCCCGGCAGGACGAGGTTCTAGGTCTTCAAAGTGCCACTGAAGTTCCGTACATGTTCATACAATTGCCACCTTCTCTGCATCTTACCCCCCGCCCCCGCCCCCTTCCCTTTAGCTGAGGATCAACCAACCTCCTTGTAATAATAGTGTATATGAAGAGCCTGGGCCCTGTGAGTCCCAATGAAAGGTCCTTGTTATAGAGATGAGAACACAGAGGCTTAGGAAATATCAGATGCCTGCTCAAGGGCATGCAGGTCAGAACTGGGTACTATCCTGCATGACTTTGCTTCTCAGGTACCAGGGACTTCCCTGCTACTGACATGGGTGGAAAAGGTGTGGGAACATTGTCCCTCCCCAGCGTGGGAACAGTGTACACGGTAGATATGGCCTGTGAAAGCCTTTGACTTCAAAAGAGAAAGTTATATTTTATCCTTTTACATTAAAGGGCATTTTAAGACCCTCATTAGGGAGATGGCAGATTCCGCAAGGTGGCAAATGCCTGGAGACTGCAGGTGGGAGAAAGGCGATCACGGGGCAGGAGTATGACCCGAGGACTCGGGGAGGAGCTAATCCATGTGGTAGGTGTAAAGTTACAGGTGCCTCAGAGGCCCCATGAGGCAATTGCCAGGGATGGAACCCTGTGTTTGAGTTGGACACCTTGATGTCGGCCAGGTGAAAATTTCAATGAGTGAGATTTCCCGGGCCAGGCTGGAGCAAGGCAGCAGCCATCATCAGAAACTGCTGTTGGCAACGTCCCTGCCACAGCCCTTTGGGTTTGGAATCTACCTGCAGCCGTTCAAATTTTACACGTGCTCGTCCTTCCCCCAGCAGTGGGCGTCCATCTCCAGCTGGGGACATTACATGTCCTGTGGTCTGAATTGTGTACCCCTAATCCCATGACTTTGCAACCCCTCGAACTTGATTATGTGTCTGCTTTTGAGTTTTAGTCTTCAAGCAAGTCATTCAGGTGACGTGAATTCAGTGGTGTGGGTCTTCATCGAATCTGACCAGTGTCCTTAGAAGAGGAGGGGAGGACACGTGGCAGCGCAGAGGGGAGTCCATGTGACACACAGAGAGAAGACAGCCATCTACAAGCTGAGGAGTGACCCCCTCAGGAGATACCAGCCCCGCTGACAGCACCATCTCTCACTTCTAGCCTCCGGAATTGTGAGAAAATGAATGTCTGCTGTTAACACCACCCAGTGTGGCCCTATGTTATGGCAGCGCAAGCAAGCAACCTAACACAGTCCGTTCTGACACACATCAGTGTTCCGCGCAGCACTGCTGACATGGCAGCTGAACTGCATTAGGCCCATGTCCATCAGCACTGAACGGCCGCATCGCTGGGCAAACATCCTCCCCGACTGGACCAGGTCTGCAAGGACAGTGGAGCTGAGTGCTCCAGAGGATACGTGGCAAGTGTAGTTTAAGCAACACAAACAGCGAAATGCCCAAGTGCTCATGGTCCACTGTGAAGTCACAGGGCATTTCTCTCTCTGATATTGCTACAAATATGTGAGGAGTGTCTCTCTAGCGTCCCATGTAGCTGGAGGGGGACATGTGGGTCTGCATTTCTTTGTCTTGGGGCTGTGGGACACTAGGGAGAGTCCTGGGAGGGTGCCCGGGGAGTCCCCAGATGTGAGTGTGGGTTCTGGGCATTGCTAGGTTGTGTTGAGGTTGTGGGTGTAGAGACCCTCGAGGCCAGCTCTCACCTCAGACAGGCACTGGTCTGTGTCATCAACCTGGTGCACCTGCACCCCGACCCCGTACGTGGTGTAGTCGGGTCCATGGGCCAGCACCTCAATGATGTCCTCCTTGGAGTTCTGCAAAGAAAGAGTGGGTACTGAGCCAGGAGGCATCAGGATCCTTCCACCCAATCTGTGGTCCTGTGTCATGGCAGACCTAGTCTGTGAGGACACGGTGAGGATGTTCCTGGCAGCCCTGCTGAGCTAGCAACAATTGATTTTTGTCAAGGTGGAGCCACAGTGAAAGCCTGAATCACTGAGGACAACTCTGTCCTTGTTGGGAGGATATGGATTTGGGTCAGGCCACAGCTTCTGAGCTGGCCGTGCTGCAATGGTTTGTCGTCCTCTGTGAGGTGATAGGTTGCAGAGAAAAGTATTCAAGACCTTAATCCATTCCTATGCCCCTAACCACCACCACCCCCGCTTCCCCCCACCGCTTTTTCTTTCTTTCTTTCTTTCTTTTTAAATACACAGCACTATCAAGTGGGATGATGTGTAAGGCTTGGAGAAGGCCTACAAGGACAGTCGGGCTGGGGCTGGTCCACAGGAAACTTGGGGCAGGGAGTTCATCAGTTGAAAGGAGCATGAGGCAAAGAGAGCAACAGATGCTTTCTCTCTGATCCCAAGAAGCACAGGAAGAAAGACTGCTTTTCTCCCCTACCAGGGAGCTGGTCCGGAGGATTGAAGGTACAGATCACTTTGGGAGTGGGCTTGTGAGAACTTTGAGGCCCCAGATTTGGGTCTGATTTATGGTCCCACCCCAGTCACCACAGGGTCCTGGGTGTGGGCCAGCTCTCACCTCAGTTTGGCACTGGACGGTTCTCCTGTCCTGACGCACTTGTCCTTTGTATACATTGAGGGCATAAGTGAACCTGTCAGCCAGCTCCTCGACGCTGCCCTTGTTGGAGCTCTGCAAAGACAGAGCCCGCTACCGTGCCAGGAGGCATCAGGGGCCCTGGGCATTACCAGTGGGGAAGATGCCCACCACCCATTCTGCTCCCCAGATCAGGCAGAGAGGGGCATCTGCAAAGACCTCCAGGCAGGGAGTGAAGTTGATGACCCCTTGAGCACCCCTGTGATTTAACAAGTGGGTAGCAGAGCTCCGACCCCAGCAGTCAGCTTCCCTTCCTGTGAGCCATGACCTGGGCAGTGAACGTGACACACCCTCCAACACCCTTGAGACTCCTGACACTTACCAACCTGCTCCTGAGCCCAGGATGAGCATCCCTCATTCCCCGCTTCCTTCCCCTCACCATCCCGGACACACACACACACACACACACACACACACACACACACCCGGGATGAGGGGTAAGAGGTGTGGGGCTCCCCAGGTGTGACCCCTAATTGACGCCCAAGTGTGAGCTGAAAGGGCCTGCCCTCAGTTACCTGTGTGTGCCTCGTGCCAGAGGGCGAGGGGTATTGGTGGTGGCGCTTGCGCCTGTTTCCCCAGCAACAGAAACATCTCTTGCCCTGGGCCTTCTTGTGCCCAGAGCATTGGAAGAACGGGAAGCAACAGAGAGACATCCTGGTCTCCTGACCATCTGCTCTCAAGTGAGCTGGAAAGGCAGTTGTCTCTAGAATGTGGGTATCTGGTTACCACGGTTCCCATTTCTGTTGGGGATCTGTGCCCACTGAAGTGAGGTCACCCCTTCAAGGTTCCATGACCTGTGCCCCTTCCTCCAATCAGGGCCACCCAAAGGCCCCTCTGGGCTGCTGACCTCTCACCTTCCTGGCCCATGTTATCTCCATACCTGTCTACAAGCATCCAACACAGCCCTCCCCCCAGGCTCCCTGGGAAGAAGGAGGCCCCCGGTTTTGTGGGAGAAAGCCGAGTTTACACCTCCTTTTTCTTAGGTGTTCTGGGCCCTGGGGGAAGCCTCTGTGCCTCTCTGGGCCTCCCCCAGGCTCCCAAGCTGCCCAGTGAGGATGATGCTAGGCACCATTTCCCTAGGAAGTCATCAGGTGCAGATGGGACAAGGCCCCTAACAGCTGTGGGCTGGTGTCCCATGAATCTGGTACACAAACCTAGAGGTGGAAGATGACAAGAACGAGTGGGACACAGCATGCAACACTAGACAAAAGAGCCCTGGGCCCAGCCTGTGATCTCAGGGAAGTCACTGCTCATGTGGGCCTCATTTTCAAGTCTGTACCTTTAAGGGTTTGACATGACAGGAAATTCAGATAGGGTCACGCACTGGCCTAAAACCTCACTTTGGTCTCTTGTTATAAACTTAGCCTCAGACAAGTGCCTCATGTGGGTCCAAGCCTTAGGGGCCTTCACAGTGGCTTCCAGTGAGTTCAGCCTCCTGGTGGGAACATCCTTGTGTGTCTGCTGAGTGCTCAGTAAGTGGCTTCTGAACAACATAGAGGACAGCCCAGCTGATGGGGTGTCAGGTCCTGTCACTTGTACTCTCGTTCTTGAGGTCCCTTCCTTCCTCTCAGCCTCTCTCTGGCTTTCTGTGTGTGTGTGTGCCTCTCTGTCTGTGCCACTGACCTGTTATTCTGTCTGGAAGCTGAGTCCACACCCTTTTCCTTACCGCTTTAGCAAATCTTGGTTTTGGTATGTTCTTCACTTTGTTCTGAGAGTGTCTTGGTCTGAGAAAAGATACGGCATATCGTATTGTAACTTCTAGACATAAGCTGTCAAGTCCCATGAGTGGGATCGATTTCCACCTTGACATTCCTGATGCGACGATTCTAGTGTGAAGCCATCAAGGTGAGCAGCAAGAGTACTAAGCCACATTGACTTCAGGACCTCCTGACCCCATGTGTTCTCTGTGACCTGTCAACCTCTAGTATCGCCAGGTCCCTAAGCATTCTCTACCGGCAGCCCGAAGGATCTTTTGAAAATGTCAATATGATCATGTCTCTTCTGAAAACTGACAGTGGTCTCCTATGGCCTTTAGAAATGAGTCCCAAATCCTTAGCGTGTCCGTCCAGGCCCTCCATGGTCGGAAATTAGCTTCTTTTGCAGTCTTGTCTCTCCCTCACCCCTTTTCTGTGGTCACACTTTGAGATCCTCATTGGCATCACACTCTGCCAGCCCAGTTTAGAGCTGTGCCATGCCCTGTGTCCCGACGTCCTCCTCTGGAGTCGGTGGAAGGCTGGTGTTCTTTCCGGCATCTCCCATCTTTCCCCAGTCCTGCTCTCTGCTCCCATCGTTTTTTGTCTTTGTTTTCGTGTTTGTTGTTGTTGTTTTTTTTTGCAATACCATGAAATGCTAGAATCTAGTCCACCCTCAGGGCTTTTAAGGATCTCATTCAGTGTGGAAGCTGAGAATTATAAGCAGCAGAATAGTGATGAAGCTAACAGTAGGGACTTGTCTTTCTCACAAAAGAACAAGTCCACAGGTAGGTGGATCCAATATTGAATTCAGCTGCTCAGTGACGTCAGAGTAAGCTCCCAGCATCAAGGAGAGGAAAAAAATCCTCTCCTCGCTATTGTGCTTTATATCAGGGAGGAACTTAGTGTCTCAGAAATCAACTATGAGAGTCTTTCGTGAACCCTTGGGCAGAACTGGCCGAATTGCAAGGGACATGGGGCAGTTTAGTGTCAAACTGCTCCTGAAGGAGGTGCCTCAGCCCAGGAGGAGGTGGTTAAGGGAAGAGCAGTGGGGACATGTGGGATGGTGAAGTTCCTGTACATTTCTTCTGTGTCGACTTGTGGAGGAAAGGTGTCCCAAGATTCAGGGATGACTGTTTCACAACGGTTGCCTAGTGTTTTGAAGTACCCTGTCTCATAGGGTCCATATTATCCACATAGAACTGGTTAAACATATATGTTTTTACTGATCTCAGAGGGAGGAAGGGAAAGGGAACAGAGAGAGCGGGGGGTGGGGGTGGGAGCGGTGAGGTGGCTGGGGAAGGGGAGAGAGAAACGTCAATGATGAGAGAGCATCAATGGTCCCATAGCCCCTAGCGCGCAACCCCGGAACGGGCCCTGACTGGGAATGAAACGGGGATCTCTTGGTTGTGGGGTCCACGCTCAAGCAATGAGCCACGCCAGCCGGGCAGCCACATATCAATTTAAAATGAAATTTTTTTAATTCAAATTTAGTAAAACTTAAAATTCACTGAGACATTTAGGTTGCTCTTGTTGGATACCTGAGGAGTGTTGGCTTGGTGTATTGACCAGCTAGCTCGTTTGCCTTGAAAGCAAATATGAAATGAAAGAAAAGAAATGTGTCTCCCCTCAGAGCAAGAGTGCTGCTCACATGAGAACGATGAGCTTTGGATGATTGGGCCACAGCACTGAATGGATCCCTCTTGCACAGCGTGCCTCCTTTTGAAATACTCACCAGTGGCATTCCTTTGTCCTTTTCTGCTTAGAATTTTTTGACATGGTGGTTTTCATTTTAATTATAGATTGTTCCAGTGGTGGTGTCAGTGAACTATGGCCCCTCCTGTAGAACCAGGACTGTGTACCTTGTTTCCATACCGTCCTGTTCCAGTGGAACCATTGCTTCTCCCTAAGCTGAGTTTGACTGGTGAGTTAAATTCTGGGCTCATGGAGGAAGGGAAATGATTCAGGAAGTGTTTAGTGGAGGGAGTTGTTTTGAGTTACTCCTGTTGCAACCAAAGCAATGCTCTTGCTATCCCTAGTGATTTTCAGTATTGTTGAGAGCTAGTCTACTGGTTGTATCTGGCCAAATACCAAATCCAGCTAAAGGGCGAACGAAGTGAATTTATGTTTGTATTGAAAGGGTTGGGATTGATGTTGGTGGTCGCAGTCATGAGTTACAGAGTTTTGTGTTAATGCTGGCAGTGTATAATAAAGAATTTGATTTCTTTTTTACATGGCAGACTATTGAATATTGTTAAACTATTGAAAGGATGGTCAGCTCAAGATGTGAAATTTTATCCCACAACTGGTATAGTTTTTCCTTTAACAACATGGTCTAGAAAAGCATTTTTGGATATTTGACATACTGGAGAAGTGAGGTTTGACTCTGTTTCACTGATGGGGAGGGATCTAAAGAGGGGGCAGGTACGTGAGTAGGGAGTAATGTAAATTCCTTTAGTTGTGGCACCAGACAAGCCATTCCATACTGAGCCAGACAATTTGAACAACGAAAAAGGAGAAGTCTGAATGGGGATTTTTTTCTCAACACTTTCTAATACTGGCAAGGAAAGGGAAGCTAATGTTTAATTTAGGTTTGGGTTGGGGGGGTGATATGGATGGTGGTCACAGTCATGAGGAACAGGTTGATCGCAGTCATGAGGAACAGGGTGTTGTGTTAGTGCTGGCAGTGTATAATAATGAATTTGAATCATTTTTACATGGTAGACTATTGAATATTGTTAAACTTTTGAAAGGATGGTCAGCTCAAGATCTGAAGTTTTATGCCACATCTGGTCCATTTTTTCCTTTAACAACTTGGTCTAGAACATCATTGCTGGATATTTGAGATGCTAGAGAAGTGAGGTTTCACTCCAACTGTTTCACTGATGATTCACTTCATCTTACATTTGCCCTATTCATAAGTAAGATATTAGTAATAAAGGAAATTGGGTATGGTGTACGTGGTTATTATCTTCACAATTTTTCTATAAATCTACAACTATTCTAAAATAAAATACCCAATAAAATAACACGCAAAATCCTAGGAATTGGTAGCAACTGAACATAGTGGAATAGACCACTGAAATGACGGGGGGGGGGGGGTATGGGAATTCTCTATGGGGAAACACCACCACCCTGCCATATGTTGGACTATAAAGGAAATAGAGGAATTGAGAGAGAGAGGTCACTTTAGGGAAAAATTTTTGGAGTGAAGAGGAAGGTCTCTGTTCTATAACCAGATTGTCTGAGATTTCTGCATTCTCTCCAACTCCCGCCCCTTCTGGATGGTCAAGCTGAGGCTTTGTGATGTCAAGCCACAGCATGGCAACCACAGATTTTCGGCAAAAGGAGCTGAAGTGACTGGCTCCTCCTTAACCTAAAGAAAATATATAGAGGCCAGGACCCTTTGAGTAGTGTCTGTTGCTTTAAGATAGCTAAAATTAATAGGACGATATTGTAGACTAATAGAGATAATGAATAAGTTTCCACACACAAGGATGGAAGAAGAAAGTGGAAATAAAATTGTGAATTTATGTTTGTATTGGGGGGTGGGATGGATGGTGGTGGTTGCAGTTAGGAGGAACAGAGTGTTGTGTTAATGCTGGTAGTGTATAATAAATTGTTTGATTTCCTTTTTACATGGAAGACTATAGAATATTGTTAAACTATTGAAAGGATGGCCAGCTCAAGATGTGGTTTTATTCCACAACTGGCATAGTTTTTCCTTTAACATCATGGTCTAGAACAGCATTGTTGGATATTTGAGATACTAGAGAGGTGAGGTTTGACTCTGTTTCACTGATGGGGATAGATCTAAGGAGGAGCCAGGCATGTGAGAAGGGAGTAATGTAGATTTCTTTATTTGGGGCACCAGACAAGCCATTGCATACTGAGCCAACACTTTGAATAAGGACAAGGAGGAGTCTTAATGGGGATTTTTTTCTCAACACTTTCTAATACTGGCAAGAGTAGAAGAAGCTGATGTTTAATTTAGGTTTGGATTGGGGCTGTGGTATGGATGGTGGTCGCAGTCATGAGGAACAGGGTGTTGTGTTAGTGCTGACAGTGTATAATAATGAATTTGATTTCCTTTTTATATGGTAGACTGTTGAATATTATAAAACTATTGAAAGGCAGGGCAGCTCAAGATGTGAAGTTTTATCCCACAAGTGGTATATTTTTTCCTTTAACATCATGGTGTTGAACAGCATTGTTGGATATTTGAGATACTAGAGAAGTGAGGTTTGACTCTGTTTCACTGATGATTCACGTCATGTTACATTTGCTCCATAAATAAGTAAGATATTAGTAATAATGGAAATTGGGTATGATGTACATGGTTATTATCTTCACAATTTTTCTGTAAATCTGGAACTATTCTAAAATAAAACATCCATTAAAACAACACTCATAATCCTAGAAAATGGTAGCTACTGAACATAGTGGAATGGACCACTGAAATGACGGGGCAGTACGGGAATTGTCTTAGAGGAAATACCACCTCCCTGCCATATGCCTGAGTATAATGGAACTAGAGGAATTGAGATAGAGAGGTCAGTTTAGGAAAAAATTTTAGGAGTGAAGAGGAATTCCTCTGTTCTGTAACCAGAGTGTCTGAGATTTCTGCATCCTCTGCCACCCCTGTCGCTCCTGGATGGTCAAGCAGAGGCTTTGTGATGACAAGCCACAATATGGCAACCAAGATTTTGGGAAAACAGAGCTCAAGTGATTGGCTCCTCCTGAAACTAAAGAGGATATATAGAAGCCAGGGCCCTTTCAGTAGTGTCTGTTTTCCTAAGATAGCTAAAATTAATAAGATGATATTGAAGATTAGTAGAGATAAGGAAAAGTACTCCACACACAAGAATGGTAGAAAAAACTGCAAGTACAAAAGTGAATTTATGTTTGTATTGGGGGTGGGGGGATGGGATGGATGGTGGCAGTTGCAGTCATGAGGAACAGAGTGTTGTGTTAATGCAGGCAGTGTATATTAAATTATTTGATTTCCTTTTTACATGGTAGACTATTAAATATTGTTAAACTTTTGAAAGGATGGTCAGCTCAAGATCTGAATTTTATGCCACATCAGGTCCAGTTTTTCTGTTAACAACTTGGTTTAGAACATCATTGCTGGATATTTGAGATGCTAGGTTAGTGCGTTTTCACTCTAACTTTTTCATTGATGATTGACTTTATGTTACATTTGCCCCATACATAAGATATTATTAATAAGGGAAATCGGGTATGGTGTACATTGTTATTATCTTCACAATTTCTCTGTAAATCTGGAACTATTCGAAAATAAAACACCCATTAAAACAACGCTCAAAATCCTAGGAAATGGTAGTAACTGAATATAGAGGAAAGCACCACTGAAAGGATGGGGAGTATGGGAATTGTCTTAGAGGAAACACCACCTCCCTGCCATATGTTGGACTATAATGGAACTAGAGGAATTGAGAGAGAGAGAGGTCAGTTTAGGAAAAAATTTTAGGAGTGAAGAGGAAGGTCTCTGTTCTATAACCAATGTGTCTGAGATTTCTGCATCCTCTCCCACCCCCGCCCCTTCTGGATGGTCAAGCTGAGGCTTTGTGATGTCAAGCCACACCATGGCAACCACTGATTTTGGGCAAACAGAGCTGAAGTGATTGGCTCCTCCTTAACCAAAAGAAAATATATAGAGGCCAGGGCACTTTCAGTAGTGTCTGTTTCCTTAAGATAGCTAAAATGAATACGATGATATTGAAGACTAGTAGAGATAAGGAATAAGAATCCACACAGAAGGATGGATGATGAAACTGCAAGTACAAAAGTGAATTTACGTTTGTATTGGGGGGGTGGGAAGGATGGTGGTAGTCGAAGTCCTGAGGAACAGAGTGTTGTGTTAATGCTGGTAGGGTATAATAAATTATTTGATTTCCTTTTTACATGGCAGACTATTGAATATTGTTAAACTATTGAAAGGATGGTCAGCTCAAGATGTGAAGTTTTATCCCACAACTGGTATAGTTTTTCCTTTAAAATCATGTTCTACAACAGCATTGTTGGATATTTGAGATACTAGAGAAGTGAGGTTTGACGCTGTTTCACTGATGTGGAGGGATCTAAGAAGGGGGCAGGCATGTGAGAAGGGAGTAATGTAGATTTCTTTAGTTAGAGCACCAGACATTCCATTGCATACTGAGCCAACACTTTGAATAAGGACAAAGAGAAATCTGAATGGGGATTCTTTTCACAAAACTTTCTAAAACAGGCAACGAAAAAAGAAGCTGATGTTTAATTTAGGTTTGCATTTCGGGGGTGTTATGGATGGTGGTAGCAGTCATGAGGAACACGGTGTTGTGTTAGTGCTGGCAGTGTATAATAATGAATTTGATTTCCTTTTTCATGGTAGACTATTGAATATTGTTAAACTATTGAAAGGATGGTCAGCTCAAGATCTGAAGTTTTATACCACATCAGGTCCAGTTTTTCCTTTAAAACTTGGTCTAGAACATCATTGCTAGATATTTGTGATGCTAGAGAAGTGAGGTTTCACTCTGTTTCATGATGATTCAATTCATGTTGCATTTGCCCCATACATAAGAAATATATTAGTAATAATGGAAATTGGGTATGGTGTACATGGTTATTATCTTCAAAATTTCTCTGTAAATCTGGAACTATTCAAAAATAAAATACCCATTAAAACAACGCTCAAAATCCTAGGAAATTGTAGCAACTGAACATAGTGGAATAGACCACTGAAATGACGGGGGAGTATGGGAATTGTCTTAGAGGAAATACCACCTCCCTGCCATATGCCTGAGTATAATGGAACTAGAGGAATTGAGAGAGAGAGGTCAGTTTAGGAAAAAATTTTAGGAGTGAAGATGACGGTCTCCGTTCTATAACCAGTGTGTCTGAGATTTCTGCATCCTCTGCCACCCCGGCCCCTCCGGGTCGGTCAAGCTGAGGCTTTGTGATGTCAAGCCATACCATGGCAACCACAGATTTTGGGCAAACAGAGCTGAAGTGATTGGCTCCTCCTTAACCTAAAGAGAATATATAGAGGCCAGGATCCTTTAAGTAGTGTCTCTTGCCTTAAATTTGCTAAAATTAGTAAGATGATATTGAAGACTAGTAGAGATAAGGAAAAAGACTCTACACACAAGGATGGATGAAGAAACTGCAAGTACAAAAGTGAATTTATGTTTTTATTGGGGGGGGGGAGGGGGGGATGGATGGTGGTGGTCGCAGCCATGAGGAACAGAGTGTTGTGTTAATGCCGGCAGTGTATAATAAATTGTTTGAATTCCTTTTTACATGGCAGGCTATTGAATATTGTTAAACTATTGAAAGGATGGTCAGCTCAAGATGTGAAGTTTTATCGCACAACTGGTATAGTTTTTCCTTTACATCATGGTCTAGAACAGCATTGTTGGATATTTGAGATACTAGAGAAGTGAGGTTTGACGCTTTTTCACTCATGGTGAGGGATATAAGGAGGGGACAGGCATGTGAGAAGGGAATAGTGCAGATTTCTTTAGTTGGGGCACTAGACAAGGCATTCTATACTGAGCCAACAGTTTGAATAAGGACAAGGAGAAGTCTGAATGGGGATTTTTTTTCTCAAAACTTTCTAATACTGGCAAGGAAAAAGAAGCTGATGTTAAATTTAAGTTTGGATTGAGGGGGGTGGTATGGATGGTGGTCGCAGACATGAGGAACAGGGTCGTCACAGTCATGAGGAACAAGGTGTTGTGTTAGTGCTGGCAGTGTATAAATATGACTTTGATTTCCTTTTTACATGGTAGACTTGAATATAGTTAAACTATTGAAAGGATGGTCAGCTCAAGATCTGAAGTTTTATGCCACATCAGGTCCAGTTTTTCCTTTAACAACTTGGTCTAGAACATCATTGCTGTATATTTGAGATGCTAGAGAAGTGAGGTTTCACTCTGTTTCTTTGATGATTCACTTCATGTTACATTTGCGCCTTACATAAGTAAGATATTAGTAATAAGGGTAATTGGGTATGGTGTACATGGTTATTATCTTCACAGTTTTTCTGTTAATCTGGAACTATTCTAAAACAAAACATCCATTAAAACAACACTCAAAATCCTAGGAAATGGTAGCAACTGAACATAGTGGAATGGACCACTGAAATGATGGGGGAGCATGGGAATTGTCTTAGTGGAAACACCACTTCCCTGCCATATGCTGGACTATAATGGAACTAGAGGAATTGAGAGAGAGAGAGGTCAGTTTAGGAAGTAATTTTTGGAGTGAAGAAGAAGTTCTCTGTTCTATAACCAGTTTGTCTGCGATTTCTGCATCCTCTGCCACCCCGGCCCCTCCTGGATGGTCAAGCTGAGGCTTTGTGATGTCAAGCCACACCATGGCAACCACAGATTTTGGGCAAACAGAGCTGAAGTGATTGGCTCCTCCTTAACCTAAAGAGAATATATAGAGGCCAGGATCCTTTAAGTAGTGTCTCTTGCCTTAAATTAGCTAAAATTAGTAAGATGATATTGAAGACTAGTAGAGATAAGGAAAAAGACTCTACACACAAGGATAGATGTAGAAACTGCAAGTACAAAAGTGAATTTATGTTTGTATTGGGGGCAGGGGGGGAAGGATGGTGGTGGTCGCAGCCATGAGGAACAGAGTGTTGTGTTAATGCCGGCAGTGTATAATAAATTGTTTGATTTCCTTTTTACATGGCAGGCTATTGAATATTGTTAAACTATTGAAAGGATGGTCAGCTCAAGATGTGCAGCTTTATCCCACAACTGGTATGGTTTTTCCTTTAACATCATGGTCTAGAACAGCATTTTTGGATATTTGAGATACTAGAGAAGTGAGGTTTGACGCTGCTTCACTGATGGGGAGGGATGTAAGGAGGGGTCAGTCATGTGAGAAGGGAATAGTGTAGATTTCTTTAGTTGGGGCACCAGACAAGCCATTGTATACTGAGCCAACACTTTGAATAAGGACAAGGAGAAGTCTGAATGGGGATTTTCTCTCAAAACTTTCTAATACTGGCAAGGAAAAAAGAAGCTGATGTTAAATTTAAGTTTGGATTTGGGGGTGTTATGGATGGTGGTAGCAGTCATGAGCAACAGGGTGGTCGCTGTCATGAGGAACATGGTGTTGTGTTAGTGCTGGGAGTGTATAATAATGAATTTGATTTCCTTTTTACATGGTAGACTGTTGAATATTGTTAAACTATTGAAAGGATGGTCAGCTCAAGATCTGAACTTTTATACCACATCAAGTCCAGTTTTTCCTCTAACAACTTGGTCTATAACATCATTGCTGTATATTTGAGATGCTAAAGAAGTGAGGTTTCACTCTGTTTCTTTGATGATTCACTTCTTTTTACATTTGCCCCTTACATAAGTAAGATATTAGTAATAAGGGAAATTGGGTATGGTGTACATGGTTATAATCTTCACAATTTTTCTGTAAATCTGGAACTATTCTAAAATAAGAAATCCATTAATACAACACTCAAAACCCTAGGAACTGGTAGCAACTGAACATAGTGGAATGGACCACTGAAATGACGGGGGAGTATGGGAATTGTCTTAGAGGAAACACCACCTCCCTGCCATATGCTGGACTGTAATGGAACTAGAGGAATTGAGAGAGAGAGAGGTCAGTTTAGGAAAAAATTTTAGGAGTGAAGAGGAAGGTCTCTGTTCTATAACCAGTTTGTCTGAGATTTCTGCATCCTCTGCCACCCCCGCACCTCTTGGATGGTCAAGCTGAGGCTTTGTGATGTCAAGCCACACCATGGCAACCACAGATTTTGGGCAAACAGAGCTGAAGTGATTGGCTCCTCCTTAACCTAAAGAGAATATATAGAGGCCAGGATCCTTTAAGTAGTGTCTCTTGCCTTAAATTTGCTAAAATTAGTAAGATGATATTGAAGACTAGTAGAGATAAGGAAAAAGACTCTACACACAAGGATGGATGAAGAAACTGCAAGTACAAAAGTGAATTTATGTTTTTATTGGGGGGGGGGGAGGGGGAGGATGGATGGTGGTGGTCGCAGCCATGAGGAACAGAGTGTTGTGTTAATGCCGGCAGTGTATAATAAATTGTTTGAATTCCTTTTTACATGGCAGGCTATTGAATATTGTTAAACTATTGAAAGGATGGTCAGCTCAAGATGTGAAGTTTTATCGCACAACTGGTATAGTTTTTCCTTTACATCATGGTCTAGAACAGCATTGTTGGATATTTGAGATACTAGAGAAGTGAGGTTTGACGCTTTTTCACTCATGGTGAGGGATATAAGGAGGGGACAGGCATGTGAGAAGGGAATAGTGCAGATTTCTTTAGTTGGGGCACTAGACAAGGCATTCTATACTGAGCCAACAGTTTGAATAAGGACAAGGAGAAGTCTGAATGGGGATTTTTTTTCTCAAAACTTTCTAATACTGGCAAGGAAAAAGAAGCTGATGTTAAATTTAAGTTTGGATTGAGGGGGGTGGTATGGATGGTGGTCGCAGACATGAGGAACAGGGTCGTCACAGTCATGAGGAACAAGGTGTTGTGTTAGTGCTGGCAGTGTATAAATATGACTTTGATTTCCTTTTTACATGGTAGACTTGAATATAGTTAAACTATTGAAAGGATGGTCAGCTCAAGATCTGAAGTTTTATGCCACATCAGGTCCAGTTTTTCCTTTAACAACTTGGTCTAGAACATCATTGCTGTATATTTGAGATGCTAGAGAAGTGAGGTTTCACTCTGTTTCTTTGATGATTCACTTCATGTTACATTTGCGCCTTACATAAGTAAGATATTAGTAATAAGGGTAATTGGGTATGGTGTACATGGTTATTATCTTCACAGTTTTTCTGTTAATCTGGAACTATTCTAAAACAAAACATCCATTAAAACAACACTCAAAATCCTAGGAAATGGTAGCAACTGAACATAGTGGAATGGACCACTGAAATGACGGGGGAGCATGGGAATTGTCTTAGTGGAAACACCACTTCCCTGCCATATGCTGGACTATAATGGAACTAGAGGAATTGAGAGAGAGAGAGGTCAGTTTAGGAAGTAATTTTTGGAGTGAAGAAGAAGTTCTCTGTTCTATAACCAGTTTGTCTGAGATTTCTGCATCCTCTGCCACCCCGGCCCCTCCTGGATGGTCAAGCTGAGGCTTTGTGATGTCAAGCCACACCATGGCAACCACAGATTTTGGGCAAACAGAGCTGAAGTGATTGGCTCCTCCTTAACCTAAAGAGAATATATAGAGGCCAGGATCCTTTAAGTAGTGTCTCTTGCCTTAAATTAGCTAAAATTAGTAAGATGATATTGAAGACTAGTAGAGATAAGGAAAAAGACTCTACACACAAGGATAGATGTAGAAACTGCAAGTACAAAAGTGAATTTATGTTTGTATTGGGGGCAGGGGGGGGAAGGATGGTGGTGGTCGCAGCCATGAGGAACAGAGTGTTGTGTTAATGCCGGCAGTGTATAATAAATTGTTTGATTTCCTTTTTACATGGCAGGCTATTGAATATTGTTAAACTATTGAAAGGATGGTCAGCTCAAGATGTGCAGCTTTATCCCACAACTGGTATGGTTTTTCCTTTAACATCATGGTCTAGAACAGCATTTTTGGATATTTGAGATACTAGAGAAGTGAGGTTTGACGCTGCTTCACTGATGGGGAGGGATGTAAGGAGGGGTCAGTCATGTGAGAAGGGAATAGTGTAGATTTCTTTAGTTGGGGCACCAGACAAGCCATTGTATACTGAGCCAACACTTTGAATAAGGACAAGGAGAAGTCTGAATGGGGATTTTCTCTCAAAACTTTCTAATACTGGCAAGGAAAAAAGAAGCTGATGTTAAATTTAAGTTTGGATTTGGGGGTGTTATGGATGGTGGTAGCAGTCATGAGCAACAGGGTGGTCGCTGTCATGAGGAACATGGTGTTGTGTTAGTGCTGGGAGTGTATAATAATGAATTTGATTTCCTTTTTACATGGTAGACTGTTGAATATTGTTAAACTATTGAAAGGATGGTCAGCTCAAGATCTGAACTTTTATACCACATCAAGTCCAGTTTTTCCTCTAACAACTTGGTCTAGAACATCATTGCTGTATATTTGAGATGCTAAAGAAGTGAGGTTTCACTCTGTTTCTTTGATGATTCACTTCTTTTTACATTTGCCCCTTACATAAGTAAGATATTAGTAATAAGGGAAATTGGGTATGGTGTACATGGTTATAATCTTCACAATTTTTCTGTAAATCTGGAACTATTCTAAAATAAGAAATCCATTAATACAACACTCAAAACCCTAGGAACTGGTAGCAACTGAACATAGTGGAATGGACCACTGAAATGACGGGGGAGTATGGGAATTGTCTTAGAGGAAACACCACCTCCCTGCCATATGCTGGACTGTAATGGAACTAGAGGAATTGAGAGAGAGAGAGGTCAGTTTAGGAAAAAATTTTAGGAGTGAAGAGGAAGGTCTCTGTTCTATAACCAGTTTGTCTGAGATTTCTGCATCCTCTGCCACCCCCGCACCTCTTGGATGGTCAAGCTGAGGCTTTGTGATGTCAAGCCACACCATGGCAACCACAGATTTTGGGCAAACAGAGCTGAAGTGATTGGCTCCTCCTTAACCTAAAGAGAATATATAGAGGCCAGGATCCTTTAAGTAGTGTCTCTTGCCTTAAATTTGCTAAAATTAGTAAGATGATATTGAAGACTAGTAGAGATAAGGAAAAAGACTCTACACACAAGGATGGATGAAGAAACTGCAAGTACAAAAGTGAATTTATGTTTTTATTGGGGGGGGGGGGGAGGGGGAGGATGGATGGTGGTGGTCGCAGCCATGAGGAACAGAGTGTTGTGTTAATGCCGGCAGTGTATAATAAATTGTTTGAATTCCTTTTTACATGGCAGGCTATTGAATATTGTTAAACTATTGAAAGGATGGTCAGCTCAAGATGTGAAGTTTTATCGCACAACTGGTATAGTTTTTCCTTTACATCATGGTCTAGAACAGCATTGTTGGATATTTGAGATACTAGAGAAGTGAGGTTTGACGCTTTTTCACTCATGGTGAGGGATATAAGGAGGGGACAGGCATGTGAGAAGGGAATAGTGCAGATTTCTTTAGTTGGGGCACTAGACAAGGCATTCTATACTGAGCCAACAGTTTGAATAAGGACAAGGAGAAGTCTGAATGGGGATTTTTTTTCTCAAAACTTTCTAATACTGGCAAGGAAAAAGAAGCTGATGTTAAATTTAAGTTTGGATTGAGGGGGGTGGTATGGATGGTGGTCGCAGACATGAGGAACAGGGTCGTCACAGTCATGAGGAACAAGGTGTTGTGTTAGTGCTGGCAGTGTATAAATATGACTTTGATTTCCTTTTTACATGGTAGACTTGAATATAGTTAAACTATTGAAAGGATGGTCAGCTCAAGATCTGAAGTTTTATGCCACATCAGGTCCAGTTTTTCCTTTAACAACTTGGTCTAGAACATCATTGCTGTATATTTGAGATGCTAGAGAAGTGAGGTTTCACTCTGTTTCTTTGATGATTCACTTCATGTTACATTTGCGCCTTACATAAGTAAGATATTAGTAATAAGGGTAATTGGGTATGGTGTACATGGTTATTATCTTCACAGTTTTTCTGTTAATCTGGAACTATTCTAAAACAAAACATCCATTAAAACAACACTCAAAATCCTAGGAAATGGTAGCAACTGAACATAGTGGAATGGACCACTGAAATGACGGGGGAGCATGGGAATTGTCTTAGTGGAAACACCACTTCCCTGCCATATGCTGGACTATAATGGAACTAGAGGAATTGAGAGAGAGAGAGGTCAGTTTAGGAAGTAATTTTTGGAGTGAAGAAGAAGTTCTCTGTTCTATAACCAGTTTGTCTGAGATTTCTGCATCCTCTGCCACCCCGGCCCCTCCTGGATGGTCAAGCTGAGGCTTTGTGATGTCAAGCCACACCATGGCAACCACAGATTTTGGGCAAACAGAGCTGAAGTGATTGGCTCCTCCTTAACCTAAAGAGAATATATAGAGGCCAGGATCCTTTAAGTAGTGTCTCTTGCCTTAAATTAGCTAAAATTAGTAAGATGATATTGAAGACTAGTAGAGATAAGGAAAAAGACTCTACACACAAGGATAGATGTAGAAACTGCAAGTACAAAAGTGAATTTATGTTTGTATTGGGGGCAGGGGGGGGAAGGATGGTGGTGGTCGCAGCCATGAGGAACAGAGTGTTGTGTTAATGCCGGCAGTGTATAATAAATTGTTTGATTTCCTTTTTACATGGCAGGCTATTGAATATTGTTAAACTATTGAAAGGATGGTCAGCTCAAGATGTGCAGCTTTATCCCACAACTGGTATGGTTTTTCCTTTAACATCATGGTCTAGAACAGCATTTTTGGATATTTGAGATACTAGAGAAGTGAGGTTTGACGCTGCTTCACTGATGGGGAGGGATGTAAGGAGGGGTCAGTCATGTGAGAAGGGAATAGTGTAGATTTCTTTAGTTGGGGCACCAGACAAGCCATTGTATACTGAGCCAACACTTTGAATAAGGACAAGGAGAAGTCTGAATGGGGATTTTCTCTCAAAACTTTCTAATACTGGCAAGGAAAAAAGAAGCTGATGTTAAATTTAAGTTTGGATTTGGGGGTGTTATGGATGGTGGTAGCAGTCATGAGCAACAGGGTGGTCGCTGTCATGAGGAACATGGTGTTGTGTTAGTGCTGGGAGTGTATAATAATGAATTTGATTTCCTTTTTACATGGTAGACTGTTGAATATTGTTAAACTATTGAAAGGATGGTCAGCTCAAGATCTGAACTTTTATACCACATCAAGTCCAGTTTTTCCTCTAACAACTTGGTCTAGAACATCATTGCTGTATATTTGAGATGCTAAAGAAGTGAGGTTTCACTCTGTTTCTTTGATGATTCACTTCTTTTTACATTTGCCCCTTACATAAGTAAGATATTAGTAATAAGGGAAATTGGGTATGGTGTACATGGTTATAATCTTCACAATTTTTCTGTAAATCTGGAACTATTCTAAAATAAGAAATCCATTAATACAACACTCAAAACCCTAGGAACTGGTAGCAACTGAACATAGTGGAATGGACCACTGAAATGACGGGGGAGTATGGGAATTGTCTTAGAGGAAACACCACCTCCCTGCCATATGCTGGACTGTAATGGAACTAGAGGAATTGAGAGAGAGAGAGGTCAGTTTAGGAAAAAATTTTAGGAGTGAAGAGGAAGGTCTCTGTTCTATAACCAGTTTGTCTGAGATTTCTGCATCCTCTACCACCCCCGCACCTCTTGGATGGTCAAGCTGAGGCTTTGTGATGTCAAGCCACACCATGGCAACCACAGATTTTGGGCAAACAGAGCTGAAGTGATTGGCTCCTCCTTAACCTAAAGAGAATATATAGAGGCCAGGATCCTTTAAGTAGTGTCTCTTGCCTTAAATTATCCAAAATTAGTAAAGAGAACTTAGAACAGAATCAAGAAGACAGAACCGAGAGAGAACCAAGATGGCGGCATAGGTTAATGCTGGAGTTTGCTGCTTTGAACAACTACTTCAAAAGTGAAACCAAAAAACAGAAGGGACATCACCCAGAACCACAGGAAGGCTGGCTGAGTGGAAGTCCTACAACTAGGAGGAAAGAGAAACGCACAGGGACACTCAGAGGAGGCTCAGTGCTGAAGTCAAATTCTGAGGTGCGGAGTGCGTGGAGCAGGCTGGCGGCGGAGGGCGCGGTTGGCGTTTTCAATCGGGAGGGAGTCGCAGACTCTGAGCTCCAGATACAGGCGAGTCTTTAGGGACCCAGACTCAAACCGGAGAAGTGGGACTGTCTGGCTTCGGTCAGAGCGAGTGCAGCTTTCTCTCCCAGCTTTGCAGCGGGTGCTGGGACTCAGAGAGGCAGAGCCCCTGGGGACAGGACTGAGAGCCGCCATAACTGCTCTCTCCGGCCCACCCTGTTGATCCTGTGCGACCCGCCCCGCCAAAGCCCAGCGCAGAACCATTTGCCGGAGAGCCTCAGGCAAAGGCTAGATTAGCACCTCCCTAGAGGACAGAAGTTCTCTCACTGCTGACACAGCTGATTCTCATAGCCACTTGGCCTGGAGGTCAAACCCTCCCTGGAATTAGCTACAACAATCAAGATTTAACTATAAGACTGCGAACAAAGACCACTAGGGGGTGCACCAAGGAAGCATAACAAAATGCGGAGACAAAGAAACAGGACAAAATTGTCAAAGGAAGATATAGAGTTCAGAACCACACTTTTAAGGTCTCTCAAGAACTGTTTAGAAGCTGCCGATAAACTTAATGAGATCTACACGAAAACTAATAAGACCCTCGATCTTATATTGGGGAACCAACTAGAAATTAAGCATACACGGACTGAAATAACGAATATTATACAGACGCCCGACAGCAGACCAGAGGAGCGCATGAATCAAGTCAATGATTTGAAATGCGAGGAAGCAAAAAACATCCAACCGGAAAAGCAAAATGAAAAAAGAATCCAAAAATGCGAGGATAGTGTAAGGAGCCTCTGGGACAGCTTCAAGCGTACCAACATCAGAATTATAGGGGTGCCAGAAGATGAGAGAGAGCAAGATATTGAAAACCTATTTGAAGAAATAATGACAGAAAACTTCCCCCACCTGGTGAAAGAAATGGACTTACAGGTCCAAGAAGCGCGGAGAACCCCAAACAAAAGGAATCCAAAGAGGACCACACCAAGACACATCATAATTAAAATGCCAAGAGCAAAAGATAAAGAGAGAATCTTAAAAACAGCAAGAGAAAGAAACTCAGTTACCTACAAGGGAATACCCATACGACTGTCAGCTGATTTCTCAACAGAAACTTTGCAGGCCAGAAGGGAGTGGCAAGAGATATTCAAAGTGATGAATACCAAGAACCTACAACCAAGATTACTTTATCCAGCAAAGCTATCATTCAGAATTGAAGGTCAGATAAAGAGCTTCACAGATAAGGAAAAGCTAAAGGAGTTCATCACCACCAAACCAGGATTATATGAAATGCTGAAAGGTATCCTTTAAGAAGAGGAAGAGGAAGAAAAAGGTAAAGATACAAATTATGAACAACAAATATGCATCTATCAACAAGTGAATCTAAGAATCAAGTGAATAAATAATCTGATGAACAGAATGAACTGTTGATTATAATAGAATCAGGGACATAGAAAGGGAATGGACTGACTATTCTTGGGGGGGAAAGGGGTGTGGGAGATGCGGGAAGAGACTGGACAAAAATCGTGCACCTATGGATGAGGACAGTGGGTGGGGAGTGAGGGCGGAGGGTGGGGCGGGAACTGGGAGGAGGGGAGTTATGGGGGGGAAAAAAAAGAGGAACAAATGTAATAATCTGAACAATAAAGATTTAATTAAAAAAAAAAGAATTAACAAGATTTGGTAAGGTTGAAAGGAGTAATGATGGAAACGCAATTATAGCCCTGGCCGGTTTGGCTCAGTGGATGGAGTGTCGGCCTGCGGACTGAGGGGTCTCAGGTTCGATTCCAGTCAAGGGCAGTACCTTGGTTGCGGGCACATCCCCAGTGGGGGGTGTGCAGGAGGCGGCTGATCGATGTTTCTCTCTCATAGATGTTTCTGGCTCTCTATCCCTCTCTCTTCCTCTCTGTAAAAAAATCAATAAAATATAATTAAAAAAAAAAAAAAGAAGACAGAACCTACACGGAGCCTGGAGACAGAAGAACTTCGCTGGAGAGAGCATGCCTGAGGATCCTGGAGAGGGACTGGCCTCAGAGCCTAGAGACAGAGCCTAGCAGGAGAACATGGCAAGGGATCCTGGACTGAACCTGACTACAGAGATTGGCAGGAGAACCTGACTGGAACCTGGACACTGAACCTGACTGGAGAGCCTGGACAGAACCTGGCTGGAGAACCTAGCGAGGGAACATGGCGACAGAACCTCGCTGGAAATCCGAAGCAGAACCTCTCTGGAGATCCGGGCTAGAGATCCTGGCTAAGCTGCTGATCAACTGAACACTGTCTCCGTGTCATTCCTTCTTCGCCGACTCCGTCTACACCTTTGGGGACCCCTGGACCCGCTGGGGCTAGACCCCGGCACTTAAAAAGCAAAAGTGAGCTGAGGATGGGAAGTGTAAAGGGAAACCAAACAGGAAAGACTGTCTGTACACAGGTGTGTGCCAGAGTATGAGATTCTAATCACATAAGAAGTCAAAGGTTATATATAGTCCTGGCCGGATGGGTTTGGTTTGTTCAAGCTTTGTCCCATACACCAAAAGGTTGCAAGTTTGATCCCTGTTTGGGGCCTGTATGGAAGCCAACCAATCAATGTTTCTCTCTCTCTCCCCCATTCCTCTTTCTAAAATCAATAAAAACATAACTTTGGGTGAGGATTTTTTTTAAAGTCAAAGGTTATGGAATTCCAGGTCATATGTAGGCCTTTTTGTCTAGAACTTTCCTACCACCATTTTTCTTCTCTCATCCAATAAAAAAAAAAAAAAAAAAATTAGTAAAATGATATTGAAGACTAGTAGAGATAAGGAAAAAGACTCTACACACAAGGATGGATGAAGAGACTGCAAGTATAAAAGTGAATTTATGTTTGTATTGGGGGCAGGGGGGGAAGGATGGTGGTGGTCGCAGCCATGAGGAACAGAGTGTTGTGTTAATGCCGTCAGTGTATAATAAATTGTTTGATTTCCTTTTTACATGGCAGGCTATTGAATATTGTTAAACTATTGAAAGGATGGTCAGCTCAAGATGTGCAGCTTTATCCCACAACTGGTATGGTTTTTCCTTTAACATCATGGTCTAGAACAGCATTTTTGGATATTTGAGATACTAGAGAAGTGAGGTTTGACGCTGCTTCACTGATGGGGAGGGATGTAAGGAGGGGGCAGGCATATGAGAAGGGAATAGTGTAGATTTCTTTAGTTGGGGCACCAGACAAGCCATTGTATACTGAGCCAACACTTTGAATAAGGACAAGGAGAAGTCTGAATGGGGATTTTCTCTCAAAACTTTCTAATACTGGCAAGGAAAAAAGAAGCTGATGTTAAATTTAAGTTTGGATTTGGGGGTGTTATGGATGGTGGTAGCAGTCATGAGCAACAGGGTGGTCGCAGTCATGAGGAACATGGTGTTGTGTTAGTGCTGGGAGTGTATAATAATGAATTTGATTTCCTCTTTACATGGTAGACTATTGAATATAGTTAAACTATTGAAAGGATGGTCAGCTCAAGATCTGAACTTTTATACCACATCAAGTCCAGTTTTTCCTCTAACAACTTGGTCTATAACATCATTGCTGTATATTTGAGATGCTAAAGAAGTGAGGTTTCACTCTGTTTCTTTGATGATTCACTTCTTTTTACATTTGCCCCTTACATAAGTAAGATATTAGTAATAAGGGAAATTGGGTATGGTGTACATGGTTATAATCTTCACAATTTTTCTGTAAATCTGGAACTATTCTAAAATAAGAAATCCATTAATACAACACTCAAAACCCTAGGAACTGGTAGCAACTGAACATAGTGGAATGCACCACTGAAATGACGGGGGAGTATGGGAATTGTCTTAGAGGAAACACCACCTCCCTGCCATATGCTGGACTGTAATGGAACTAGAGGAATTGAGAGAGAGAGAGGTCAGTTTAGGAAAAAATTTTAGGAGTGAAGAGGAAGGTCTCTGTTCTATAACCAGTTTGTCTGAGATTTCTGCATCCTCTGCCACCCCCGCCCAACCTGGATGGTCAAGCTGAGGCTTTGTGATGTCAAGCCACACCATGGCAACCACAGATTTTGGGCAAACAGAGCTGAAGTGATTGGCTCCTCCTTAACCTAAAGAGAATATATAGAGGCCAGGATCCTTTAAGTAGTGTCTCTTGCCTTAAATTAGCTAAAATTAGTAAGATGATATTGAAGACTAGTAGAGATAAGGAAAAAGACTCTACACACAAGGATAGATGTAGAAACTGCAAGTACAAAAGTGAATTTATGTTTGTATTGGGGGCAGGGGGGGAAGGATGGTGGTGGTCGCAGCCATGAGGAACAGAGTGTTGTGTTAATGCCGGCAGTGTATAATAAATTGTTTGATTTCCTTTTTACATGGCAGGCTATTGAATATTGTTAAACTATTGAAAGGATGGTCAGCTCAAGATGTGCAGCTTTATCCCACAACTGGTATGGTTTTTCCTTTAACATCATGGTCTAGAACAGCATTTTTGGATATTTGAGATACTAGAGAAGTGAGGTTTGACGCTGCTTCACTGATGGGGAGGGATGTAAGGAGGGGTCAGTCATGTGAGAAGGGAATAGTGTAGATTTCTTTAGTTGGGGCACCAGACAAGCCATTGTATACTGAGCCAACACTTTGAATAAGGACAAGGAGAAGTCTGAATGGGGATTTTCTCTCAAAACTTTCTAATACTGGCAAGGAAAAAAGAAGCTGATGTTAAATTTAAGTTTGGATTTGGGGGTGTTATGGATGGTGGTAGCAGTCATGAGCAACAGGGTGATCGCTGTCATGAGGAACATGGTGTTGTGTTAGTGCTGGGAGTGTATAATAATGAATTTGATTTCCTTTTTACATGGTAGACTGTTGAATATTGTTAAACTATTGAAAGGATGGTCAGCTCAAGATCTGAACTTTTATACCACATCAAGTCCAGTTTTTCCTCTAACAACTTGGTCTAGAACATCATTGCTGTATATTTGAGATGCTAAAGAAGTGAGGTTTCACTCTGTTTCTTTGATGATTCACTTCTTTTTACATTTGCCCCTTACATAAGTAAGATATTAGTAATAAGGGAAATTGGGTATGGTGTACATGGTTATAATCTTCACAATTTTTCTGTAAATCTGGAACTATTCTAAAATAGGAAATCCATTAATACAACACTCAAAACCCTAGGAACTGGTAGCAACTGAACATAGTGGAATGGACCACTGAAATGACGGGGGAGTATGGGAATTGTCTTAGAGGAAACACCACCTCCCTACCATATGCTGGACTGTAATGGAACTAGAGGAATTGAGAGAGAGAGAGGTCAGTTTAGGAAAAAATTTTAGGAGTGAAGAGGAAGGTCTCTGTTCTATAACCAGTTTGTCTGAGATTTCTGCATCCTCTGCCACCCCCGCACCTCTTGGATGGTCAAGCTGAGGCTTTGTGATGTCAAGCCACAACATGGCAACCACAGATTTTGGGCAAACAGAGCTGAAGTGATTGGCTCCTCCTTAACCTAAAGAGAATATATAGAGGCCAGGATCCTTTAAGTAGTGTCTCTTGCCTTAAATTTGCTAAAATTAGTAAGATGATATTGAAGACTAGTAGAGATAAGGAAAAAGACTCTACACACAAGGATGGATGAAGAAACTACAAGTACAAAAGTGAATTTATGTTTTTATTGGGGGGGGGAGGGGGGGGATGGATGGTGGTGGTCGCAGCCATGAGGAACAGAGTGTTGTGTTAATGCCGGCAGTGTATAATAAATTGTTTGAATTCCTTTTTACATGGCAGGCTATTGAATATTGTTAAACTATTGAAAGGATGGTCAGCTCAAGATGTGAAGTTTTATCGCACAACTGGTATAGTTTTTCCTTTACATCATGGTCTAGAACAGCATTGTTGGATATTTGAGATACTAGAGAAGTGAGGTTTGACGCTTTTTCACTGATGGTGAGGGATATAAGGAGGGGACAGGCATGTGAGAAGGGAATAGTGCAGATTTCTTTAGTTGGGGCACTAGACAAGGCATTCTATACTGAGCCAACAGTTTGAATAAGGACAAGGAGAAGTCTGAATGGGGATTTTCTCTCAAAACTTTCTAATACTGGCAAGGAAAAAGAAGCTGATGTTAAATTTAAGTTTGGATTGAGGGGGGTGGTATGGATGGTGGTCGCAGACATGAGGAACAGGGTCGTCACAGTCATGAGGAACAAGGTGTTGTGTTAGTGCTGGCAGTGTATAAATATGACTTTGATTTCCTTTTTACATGGTAGACTTGAATATAGTTAAACTATTGAAAGGATGGTCAGCTCAAGATCTGAAGTTTTATGCCACATCAGGTCCAGTTTTTCCTTTAACAACTTGGTCTAGAACATCATTGCTGTATATTTGAGATGCTAGAGAAGTGAGGTTTCACTCTGTTTCTTTGATGATTCACTTCATGTTACATTTGCGCCTTACATAAGTAAGATATTAGTAATAAGGGTAATTGGGTATGGTGTACATGGTTATTATCTTCACAGTTTTTCTGTTAATCTGGAACTATTCTAAAACAAAACATCCATTAAAACAACACTCAAAATCCTAGGAAATGGTAGCAACTGAACATAGTGGAATGGACCACTGAAATGACGGGGGAGCATGGGAATTGTCTTAGTGGAAACACCACTTCCCTGCCATATGCTGGACTATAATGGAACTAGAGGAATTGAGAGAGAGAGAGGTCAGTTTAGGAAGTAATTTTTGGAGTGAAGAAGAAGTTCTCTGTTCTATAACCAGTTTGTCTGAGATTTCTGCATCCTCTGCCACCCCGGCCCCTCCTGGATGGTCAAGCTGAGGCTTTGTGATGTCAAGCCACACCATGGCAACCACAGATTTTGGGCAAACAGAGCTGAAGTGATTGGCTCCTCCTTAACCTAAAGAGAATATATAGAGGCCAGGATCCTTTAAGTAGTGTCTCTTGCCTTAAATTAGCTAAAATTAGTAAGATGATATTGAAGACTAGTAGAGATAAGGAAAAAGACTCTACACACAAGGATAGATGTAGAAACTGCAAGTACAAAAGTGAATTTATGTTTGTATTGGGGGCAGGGGGGGGAAGGATGGTGGTGGTCGCAGCCATGAGGAACAGAGTGTTGTGTTAATGCCGGCAGTGTATAATAAATTGTTTGATTTCCTTTTTACATGGCAGGCTATTGAATATTGTTAAACTATTGAAAGGATGGTCAGCTCAAGATGTGCAGCTTTATCCCACAACTGGTATGGTTTTTCCTTTAACATCATGGTCTAGAACAGCATTTTTGGATATTTGAGATACTAGAGAAGTGAGGTTTGACGCTGCTTCACTGATGGGGAGGGATGTAAGGAGGGGTCAGTCATGTGAGAAGGGAATAGTGTAGATTTCTTTAGTTGGGGCACCAGACAAGCCATTGTATACTGAGCCAACACTTTGAATAAGGACAAGGAGAAGTCTGAATGGGGATTTTCTCTCAAAACTTTCTAATACTGGCAAGGAAAAAAGAAGCTGATGTTAAATTTAAGTTTGGATTTGGGGGTGTTATGGATGGTGGTAGCAGTCATGAGCAACAGGGTGGTCGCTGTCATGAGGAACATGGTGTTGTGTTAGTGCTGGGAGTGTATAATAATGAATTTGATTTCCTTTTTACATGGTAGACTGTTGAATATTGTTAAACTATTGAAAGGATGGTCAGCTCAAGATCTGAACTTTTATACCACATCAAGTCCAGTTTTTCCTCTAACAACTTGGTCTAGAACATCATTGCTGTATATTTGAGATGCTAAAGAAGTGAGGTTTCACTCTGTTTCTTTGATGATTCACTTCTTTTTACATTTGCCCCTTACATAAGTAAGATATTAGTAATAAGGGAAATTGGGTATGGTGTACATGGTTATAATCTTCACAATTTTTCTGTAAATCTGGAACTATTCTAAAATAAGAAATCCATTAATACAACACTCAAAACCCTAGGAACTGGTAGCAACTGAACATAGTGGAATGGACCACTGAAATGACGGGGGAGTATGGGAATTGTCTTAGAGGAAACACCACCTCCCTGCCATATGCTGGACTGTAATGGAACTAGAGGAATTGAGAGAGAGAGAGGTCAGTTTAGGAAAAAATTTTAGGAGTGAAGAGGAAGGTCTCTGTTCTATAACCAGTTTGTCTGAGATTTCTGCATCCTCTACCACCCCCGCACCTCTTGGATGGTCAAGCTGAGGCTTTGTGATGTCAAGCCACACCATGGCAACCACAGATTTTGGGCAAACAGAGCTGAAGTGATTGGCTCCTCCTTAACCTAAAGAGAATATATAGAGGCCAGGATCCTTTAAGTAGTGTCTCTTGCCTTAAATTATCCAAAATTAGTAAAGAGAACTTAGAACAGAATCAAGAAGACAGAACCGAGAGAGAACCAAGATGGCGGCATAGGTTAATGCTGGAGTTTGCTGCTTTGAACAACTACTTCAAAAGTGAAACCAAAAAACAGAAGGGACATCACCCAGAACCACAGGAAGGCTGGCTGAGTGGAAGTCCTACAACTAGGAGGAAAGAGAAACGCACAGGGACACTCAGAGGAGGCTCAGTGCTGAAGTCAAATTCTGAGGTGCGGAGTGCGTGGAGCAGGCTGGCGGCGGAGGGCGCGGTTGGCGTTTTCAATCGGGAGGGAGTTGCAGACTCTGAGCTCCAGATACAGGCGAGTCTTTAGGGACCCAGACTCAAACCGGAGAAGTGGGACTGTCTGGCTTCGGTCAGAGCGAGTGCAGCTTTCTCTCCCAGCTTTGCAGCGGGTGCTGGGACTCAGAGAGGCAGAGCCCCTGGGGACAGGACTGAGAGCCGCCATAACTGCTCTCTCCGGCCCACCCTGTTGATCCTGTGCGACCCGCCCCGCCAAAGCCCAGCGCAGAACCATTTGCCGGAGAGCCTCAGGCAAAGGCTAGATTAGCACCTCCCTAGAGGACAGAAGTTCTCTCACTGCTGACACAGCTGATTCTCATAGCCACTTGGCCTGGAGGTCAAACCCTCCCTGGAATTAGCTACAACAATCAAGATTTAACTATAAGACTGCGAACAAAGACCACTAGGGGGTGCACCAAGGAAGCATAACAAAATGCGGAGACAAAGAAACAGGACAAAATTGTCAAAGGAAGATATAGAGTTCAGAACCACACTTTTAAGGTCTCTCAAGAACTGTTTAGAAGCTGCCGATAAACTTAATGAGATCTACACGAAAACTAATAAGACCCTCGATCTTATATTGGGGAACCAACTAGAAATTAAGCATACACGGACTGAAATAACGAATATTATACAGACGCCCGACAGCAGACCAGAGGAGCGCATGAATCAAGTCAATGATTTGAAATGCGAGGAAGCAAAAAACATCCAACCGGAAAAGCAAAATGAAAAAAGAATCCAAAAATGCGAGGATAGTGTAAGGAGCCTCTGGGACAGCTTCAAGCGTACCAACATCAGAATTATAGGGGTGCCAGAAGATGAGAGAGAGCAAGATATTGAAAACCTATTTGAAGAAATAATGACAGAAAACTTCCCCCACCTGGTGAAAGAAATGGACTTACAGGTCCAAGAAGCGCGGAGAACCCCAAACAAAAGGAATCCAAAGAGGACCACACCAAGACACATCATAATTAAAATGCCAAGAGCAAAAGATAAAGAGAGAATCTTAAAAACAGCAAGAGAAAGAAACTCAGTTACCTACAAGGGAATACCCATACGACTGTCAGCTGATTTCTCAACAGAAACTTTGCAGGCCAGAAGGGAGTGGCAAGAGATATTCAAAGTGATGAATACCAAGAACCTACAACCAAGATTACTTTATCCAGCAAAGCTATCATTCAGAATTGAAGGTCAGATAAAGAGCTTCACAGATAAGGAAAAGCTAAAGGAGTTCATCACCACCAAACCAGGATTATATGAAATGCTGAAAGGTATCCTTTAAGAAGAGGAAGAGGAAGAAAAAGGTAAAGATACAAATTATGAACAACAAATATGCATCTATCAACAAGTGAATCTAAGAATCAAGTGAATAAATAATCTGATGAACAGAATGAACTGTTGATTATAATAGAATCAGGGACATAGAAAGGGAATGGACTGACTATTCTTGGGGGGGAAAGGGGTGTGGGAGATGCGGGAAGAGACTGGACAAAAATCGTGCACCTATGGATGAGGACAGTGGGTGGGGAGTGAGGGCGGAGGGTGGGGCGGGAACTGGGAGGAGGGGAGTTATGGGGGGGAAAAAAAAGAGGAACAAATGTAATAATCTGAACAATAAAGATTTAATTAAAAAAAAAAGAATTAACAAGATTTGGTAAGGTTGAAAGGAGTAATGATGGAAACGCAATTATAGCCCTGGCCGGTTTGGCTCAGTGGATGGAGTGTCGGCCTGCGGACTGAGGGGTCTCAGGTTCGATTCCAGTCAAGGGCAGTACCTTGGTTGCGGGCACATCCCCAGTGGGGGGTGTGCAGGAGGCGGCTGATCGATGTTTCTCTCTCATAGATGTTTCTGGCTCTCTATCCCTCTCTCTTCCTCTCTGTAAAAAAATCAATAAAATATAATTAAAAAAAAAAAAAAAGAAGACAGAACCTACACGGAGCCTGGAGACAGAAGAACTTCGCTGGAGAGAGCATGCCTGAGGATCCTGGAGAGGGACTGGCCTCAGAGCCTAGAGACAGAGCCTAGCAGGAGAACATGGCAAGGGATCCTGGACTGAACCTGACTACAGAGATTGGCAGGAGAACCTGACTGGAACCTGGACACTGAACCTGACTGGAGAGCCTGGACAGAACCTGGCTGGAGAACCTAGCGAGGGAACATGGCGACAGAACCTCGCTGGAAATCCGAAGCAGAACCTCTCTGGAGATCCGGGCTAGAGATCCTGGCTAAGCTGCTGATCAACTGAACACTGTCTCCGTGTCATTCCTTCTTCGCCGACTCCGTCTACACCTTTGGGGACCCCTGGACCCGCTGGGGCTAGACCCCGGCACTTAAAAAGCAAAAGTGAGCTGAGGATGGGAAGTGTAAAGGGAAACCAAACAGGAAAGACTGTCTGTACACAGGTGTGTGCCAGAGTATGAGATTCTAATCACATAAGAAGTCAAAGGTTATATATAGTCCTGGCCGGATGGGTTTGGTTTGTTCAAGCTTTGTCCCATACACCAAAAGGTTGCAAGTTTGATCCCTGTTTGGGGCCTGTATGGAAGCCAACCAATCAATGTTTCTCTCTCTCTCCCCCATTCCTCTTTCTAAAATCAATAAAAACATAACTTTGGGTGAGGATTTTTTTTAAAGTCAAAGGTTATGGAATTCCAGGTCATATGTAGGCCTTTTTGTCTAGAACTTTCCTACCACCATTTTTCTTCTCTCATCCAATAAAAAAAAAAAAAAAAAAATTAGTAAAATGATATTGAAGACTAGTAGAGATAAGGAAAAAGACTCTACACACAAGGATGGATGAAGAGACTGCAAGTATAAAAGTGAATTTATGTTTGTATTGGGGGCAGGGGGGGAAGGATGGTGGTGGTCGCAGCCATGAGGAACAGAGTGTTGTGTTAATGCCGTCAGTGTATAATAAATTGTTTGATTTCCTTTTTACATGGCAGGCTATTGAATATTGTTAAACTATTGAAAGGATGGTCAGCTCAAGATGTGCAGCTTTATCCCACAACTGGTATGGTTTTTCCTTTAACATCATGGTCTAGAACAGCATTTTTGGATATTTGAGATACTAGAGAAGTGAGGTTTGACGCTGCTTCACTGATGGGGAGGGATGTAAGGAGGGGGCAGGCATATGAGAAGGGAATAGTGTAGATTTCTTTAGTTGGGGCACCAGACAAGCCATTGTATACTGAGCCAACACTTTGAATAAGGACAAGGAGAAGTCTGAATGGGGATTTTCTCTCAAAACTTTCTAATACTGGCAAGGAAAAAAGAAGCTGATGTTAAATTTAAGTTTGGATTTGGGGGTGTTATGGATGGTGGTAGCAGTCATGAGCAACAGGGTGGTCGCAGTCATGAGGAACATGGTGTTGTGTTAGTGCTGGGAGTGTATAATAATGAATTTGATTTCCTCTTTACATGGTAGACTATTGAATATAGTTAAACTATTGAAAGGATGGTCAGCTCAAGATCTGAACTTTTATACCACATCAAGTCCAGTTTTTCCTCTAACAACTTGGTCTATAACATCATTGCTGTATATTTGAGATGCTAAAGAAGTGAGGTTTCACTCTGTTTCTTTGATGATTCACTTCTTTTTACATTTGCCCCTTACATAAGTAAGATATTAGTAATAAGGGAAATTGGGTATGGTGTACATGGTTATAATCTTCACAATTTTTCTGTAAATCTGGAACTATTCTAAAATAAGAAATCCATTAATACAACACTCAAAACCCTAGGAACTGGTAGCAACTGAACATAGTGGAATGCACCACTGAAATGACGGGGGAGTATGGGAATTGTCTTAGAGGAAACACCACCTCCCTGCCATATGCTGGACTGTAATGGAACTAGAGGAATTGAGAGAGAGAGAGGTCAGTTTAGGAAAAAATTTTAGGAGTGAAGAGGAAGGTCTCTGTTCTATAACCAGTTTGTCTGAGATTTCTGCATCCTCTGCCACCCCCGCCCAACCTGGATGGTCAAGCTGAGGCTTTGTGATGTCAAGCCACACCATGGCAACCACAGATTTTGGGCAAACAGAGCTGAAGTGATTGGCTCCTCCTTAACCTAAAGAGAATATATAGAGGCCAGGATCCTTTAAGTAGTGTCTCTTGCCTTAAATTAGATAAAATTAGTAAGATGATATTGAAGACTAGTAGAGATAAGGAAAATGACTCTACACACAAGGATGGATGAAGAAACTGCAAGTACAAACGTGAATTTATGTTTGTATTGGGGGGGAAGGGGGGGGAATGGTGGTGGTCGCAGCCATGAGGAACAGAGTGTTGTGTTAATGCTGGCAGTGTATAATAAATTGTTTGATTTCCTTTTTACATGGCAGGCTATTGAATATTGTTAAACTATTGAAAGGATGGTCAGCTCAAGATGTGCAGTTTTATCCCGCAACTGGTATAGTTTTTCCTTTAACATCATGGTGTAGAACAGCATTGTTTGATATTTGAGATACTAGAGACGTGAGGTTTGAAGCTGTTTCACTGATGGCGAGGGATGTAAGGAGGGGGCAGGAATGTGAGAAGCGAATAGTGTAGATTTACTTAGTTGGGGCACCAGACAAGCCATTGTATACTGAGTCAACACTTTGAATAAGGACAAGAAGAAGTCTGAATGGGGATTTTTTTCTCATAACTTTCTAATACTGGCAAGAAAAACAGAAGCTGATGTTAAATTTAAGTTTGGATTGCGGGGGTGGTGTGAATGGTGGTCTCAGACATGAGGAACAGGGTGGTCACAGTCATGAGGATCAGGATGTTGTGTTAGTGCTGGCAGTGTATAAATATGACTGATTTCCTTTTTACATGGTAGACTATTGAATGTAGTTAAACTATGGAAAGGATGGTCAGCTCAATATATGAAGTTTTATGCCACATCAGGTCTAGGTTTTCCTTTAACAACTTGGTCTAGAACATCATTGATGTATATTTGAGATGCTAGAGAAGTGAGGTTTCACTCTGTTTCTTTGATGATTCACTTCTTTTTACATTTGCCCCTTACATAAGTAAGATATTAGTAATAAGGGAAATTGGGTATGGTGTACATGGTTACTATCTTCACAATTTTTCTGTAAATCTGGAACTATTCTAAAACAAGACATCCATTAATACAACACTCAAAACCCTAGGAAATGGTAGCAACTGAACATAGTGGAATCGACCACTGGAATGACGGGGGAGTATGGGAATTGTCTTAGAGGTAACACCACCTCCCTGCCATATGCTGGACTATAATGGAACTAGAGGAATTGAGAGAGAGAGAGGTCAGTTTAGGAAATAATTTTTGGAGTGAAGAGGAAGTTCTCTGTTCTATAACCAGTTTGTCTGAGATTTCTGCATCCTCTGCCACCCCCGCCCCTCCTGGATGGTCAAGCTGAGTCTTTGTGTTGTCAAGCCACACCATGGCAACCACAGATTTTGGGCAAACAGAGCTGAAGTGATTGGCTCCTCCTTAACCTAAAGAGAATATATAGAGACCAGGATCCTTTAAGTAGTGTCTCTTGCCTTAAATTAGCTAAATTTAGTAAGATGATATTGAAGACTAGTAGAGATAAGGAAAAAGACTCTACACACAAGGATGGATGAAGAGACTGCAAGTATAAAAGTGAATTTATGTTTGTATTGGGGGCAGGGGGGGAAGGATGGTGGTGGTCGCAGCCATGAGGAACAGAGTGTTGTGTTAATGCCGTCAGTGTATAATAAATTGTTTGATTTCCTTTTTACATGGCAGGATATTGAATATTGTTAAACTATTGAAAGGATGGTCAGCTCAAGATGTGCAGCTTTATCCCACAACTGGTATGGTTTTTCCTTTAACATCATGGTCTAGAACAGCATTTTTGGATATTTGAGATACTAGAGAAGTGAGGTTTGACGCTGTTTCACTGATGGGGAGGGATGTAAGGAGGGGGCAGGCATGTGAGAAGGGAATAGTGTAGATTTCTTTAGTTGGGGCACCAGACAAGCCATTGTATACTGAGCCAACACTTTGAATAAGGACAAGGAGAAGTAAATGGGGATTTTTTTCTCAAAACATTCTAATACTGGAAAGGAAAAAAGAAGCTGATGTTAAATTTAAGTTTGGATTTGGGGGTGTTATGGATGGTGGTAGCAGTCATGAGCAACAGGGTGGTCGCAGTCATGAGGAACATGGTGTTGTGTTAGTGATGGGAGTGTATAATAATGAATTTGATTTCCTTTTTACATGGTAGACTGTTGAATATTGTTAAACTATTGAAAGGATGGTCAGCTCAAGATCTGAACTTTTATGCCACATCAGGTCCAGTTTTTCCTTTAACAACTTGGTGTAGAACATCATTGATGTATATTGGAGATGCTAGAGAAGTGAGGTTTCACTCTCTTTCTTTGATGATTCACTTCATGTTACATTTTCCCCTTAAATAAGTAAGATTTTAGTAATAAGGGAAATTGGGTATGATGTACATGGTTATTATCTTCACAGTTTTTCTGTAAATCTGGAACTATTCTAAAACAAAACATCCATTAAAACAACACTCAAAATCCTAGGAAATGGTAGCAACTGAACATAGTGGAATGGAACACTGAAATGACAGGGGACTATGGGAATTGTCTTAGAGGAAACAGCACCTCCCTCCCATATGCTGGACTATAATGGAAGTAGAGGAATGGAGAGAGAGAGAGGTCAGTTTAGGAAAAAATTTTGAAGAGGAAGGTCTCTGTTCTATAACCAGTGTGTCTGAGATTTCTGCATCCTCTGCCACCCCGGCCCCTCCGGGACGGTCAAGCTGAGGCTTTGTGATGTCAAGCCACACCATGGCAACCACAGATTTTGGGCAAACAGAGCTGAAGTGATTGGCTCCTCCTTAACCTAAAGAGAATATATAGAGGCCAGGATCCTTTAAGTAGTGTCTCTTGCCTTAAATTAGCTAAAATTAGTAAGATGATATTGAAGACTAGTAGAGATAAGGAAAAAGACTCTACACACAAGGATGGATGAAGAAACTGCAAGTACAAAAGTGAATTTATGTTTTTATTGGGGGGGGAGGGGGGGTGGATGGTGTTGGTCGCAGCCATGAGGAACAGAGTCTTGTGTTAATGCCGGCAGTGTATAATAAATTGTTTGAATTCCTTTTTACATGGCAGGCTATTGAATATTGTTAAACTATTGAAAGGATGGTCAGCTCAAGATGTGAAGTTTTATCCCAGAACTGGTATAGTATTTCCTTTAACATCATGGTCTAGAACAGCATTGTTGGATATTTGAGATACTAGAGAAGTGAGGTTTGACGCTGTTTCACTGATGGGGAGGGATATAAGGAGGGGACAGGCATGTGAGAAGGGAATAGTGCAGATTTCTTTATTTGGGGCACTAGACAAGGCATTCTATACTGAGCCAACACTTTGAATAAGGACAAGGAGAAGTCTGAATGGGGATTTTTTTTCTCAAAACTTTCTAATACTGGCAAGGAAAAAGAAGCTGATGTTAAATTTAAGTTTGGATTTAGGGGGGTGGTATGGATGGTGGTCGCAGACATGAGGAACAGAGTGGTCACAGTCATGAGGAACAGGGTGTTGTGTTAGTGCTGGCAGTGTATAAATATGACTTTGATTTCCTTTTTACATGGTAGACTATTGAATATAGTTAAACTATTGAAAGGATGGTCAGCTCAAGATCTGAAGTTTTATGCCACATCAGGTCCAGTTTTTCCTTTAACAACTTGGTCTAGAACATCATTGCTGTATATTTGAGATGCTAGAAAAGTGAGGTTTCACTCTGTTTCTTTGATGATTCACTTCATGTTACATTTGCCCCTTACATAAGTAAGATATTAGTAATAAGGGAAATTGGGTATGGTGTACATGGTTATTATCTTCACAGTTTTTCTGTTAATCTGGAAGTATTCTAAAACAAAACATCCATTAAAACAACACTCAAAATCCTAGGAAATGGTAGCAACTGAACATAGTGGAATGGACCACTGAAATGACGGGGGAGCATGGGAATTGTCTTAGTGGAAACACCACTTCCCTGCCATATTCTGGACTATAATGGAACTAGAGGGATTGAGAGAGAGAGAGGTCAGTTTAGGAAAAAATTTTAGGAGTGAAGAGGAAGGTCTCTGTTCTATAACCAGTGTGTCTGAGATTTCTGCATCCTCTGCCACCCCGGCCCCTCATGGATGGTCAAGCTGAGGCTTTGTGATGTCAAGCCACACCATGGCAACCACAGATTTTGGGCAAACAGAGCTGAAGTGATTGGCTCCTCCTTAACCTAAAGAGAATATATAGAGGCCAGGATCATTTAAGTAGTGTCTCTTGCCTAAAATTAGCTAAAATTAGTAAGATGATATTGAAGACTAGTAGAGATAAGGAAAACGACTCTACACACAAGGATGGATGAAGAAACTGCAAGTACAAAAGTGAATTTATGTTTGTATTTGGCGGGAGGGGGGGATGGATGGTGGTGGTCACAGCCATGAGGAACAGAGTGTTGTGTTAATGCCGGCAGTGTATAATAAATTGTTTGATTTCCTTTTTGCATGGCAGGCTATTGAATATTGTTAAACTATTGAAAGGATGGTCAGCTCAAGATGTGAAGTTTTATCCCACAACTGGTATAGTTTTTCCTTTAACATCATGGTCGAGAACAGCATTGTTGGATATTTGAGATACTAGAGAAGTGAGGTATGACGCTGTTTCACTGATGGGGAGGGATGTAAGGAGGCGGCAGGCATGTGAGAAGGAAATAGTGTAGATTTCTTTAGTTGGGGCACCAGACAAGCCATTGTATACTGGGCCAACACTTTGAATAAGGACAAGGAGAAGTCTGACTGGGGATTTTTTTTCTCAAAACTTTCTAATACTGGCAAGGAAAAAAGAAGCTGATGTTAAATTTAAGTTTGGATTGGGGGGGGTGGCATGGATGGTGGTCGCAGACATGAGGAACAGGGTGGTCGCAGTTATGAGGAACAGGGTGTTGTGTTAGTGCTGGCAGTGTATAAATATGACTTTGATTTCCTCTTTACATGGTAGACTATTGAATATTGTTAAACTATTGAAAGGATGGTCAGCTCAATATATGAAGTTTTATGCCACATCAGGTCCAGTTTTTCCTTTAACAACTTGGTCTAGATCATCATTGCTGTATATTTGAGATGCTAGAGAAGTGAGGTTTCACTCTGTTTCTTTGATGATTCACTTCATGTTACATTTGCCCCTTACATAAGTAAGATATTACTAATTAGGGAAATTGAGTATGGTGTACATGGTTATTATCTTTACAGTTTTTCTGTAAGTCTGGAACATTTCTAAAACAAAACATCCATTAAAACAACACTCAAAATCCTAGGAAATGGTAGCAAATGAACATAGTGGAATGGACCACTGAAATGACGGGTGAGTATGGGAATTGTCTTAGAGGAAACACCACCTCCCTGCCATATGCTGGACTATAATGGATCTAGAGGAATTGAGAGAGAGAGAGGTCAGTTTAGGAAAAAATTTTAGGAGTGAAGAGGAAGGACTCTGCTCTATAACCAGTGTGTCTGAGATTTCTGCATCCTCTGCCACCCCGGCCCCTCCTGGATGGTCAAGCTGAGGCTTTGTGATGTCAAGCCACACCATGGCAACCACAGATTTTGGGCAAACAGAGATGAAGTGATTGGCTCCTCCTTAACCCAAAGAGAATATATAGAGGCCAGGATCCTTTAAGTAGTGTCTCTTGCCTTAAATTTGCTAAAATTAGTAAGATGATATTGGAGACTATTAGAGATAAGGAAAATGACTCTACACACAAGGATGGATGAAGAAACTGCAAGTACAAAAGTGAATTTATGTTTGTATTTGGCGGGAGGGGGGGATGGATGGTGGTGGTCACAGCCATGAGGAACAGAATGTTGTGTTAATGCCGGCAGTGTATAATAAATTGTTTGATTTCCTTTTTTTATGGCAGGCTATTGAATATTGTTAAACTATTGAAAGCATGGTCAGCTCAAGATGTGAAGTTTTATCCCTCAACTGGTATAGTTTTTCCTTTAACATCATGGTCTAGAACAGCATTGTTGGATATTTGAGATACTAGAGAAGTGAGGTTTGACGCTGTTTCACTGATGGGGAGGGATGTAAGGAGGCGGCAGGCATGTGAGAAGGGAATACTGTAGATTTTTTTAGTTGGAAGTTTTATCCCACAACTGGTATAGTTTTTCCTTTAACATCATGGTCTAGAAGAGCATTGTTGGATATTTGAGATACTAGAGAAGTGAGGTTTGACGCTGTTTCACTAATGGGGAGGGATGTAAGGAGAGCACAGGCATGTGAGAAGGGAATAGTGTAGATTTCTTTAGTTGGGGCACCAGACAAGCCATTGTATACTGAGCCAACACTTTGAATAAGGACAAGGAGAAGTGTGACTGGGGATTTTTTTTTCTCAAAACTTTCTAATACTGGCAAGGAAAAAAGAAGCTGATGTTAAATTTAAGTTTGGATTGGGGGGGTGGCATGGATGGTGGTCGCAGACATGAGGAACAGTGTGGTCACAGTCATGAGGAACAGGGTATTGTGTTAGTGCTGACAGTGTATAAATATGACTTTGATTTCCTTTTTACATGGTAGACTATTGAATATAGTTAAAATATTGAAAGGATGGTCAGCTCAATATCTGAAGTTTTATGCCACATCAGGTCCAGTTTTTCCTTTAACAACTTGGTCTAGAACATCATTGCTGTATATTTGATATGCTAGAGAAGTGAGGTTTCAATCTGTTTCTTTGATGATTTACTTCATGTTACATTTGCCCCTTACATAGGAAAGATATTAGTAATAAGGGAAATTGGGTATGCTGTACATGGTTATTATCTACACAGTTTTTCTGTAAATCTGGAACTATTCTAAAACAAAACATCCATTAAAACAACACTCAAAATCCTAGGAAATGGTAGCAACTGAACATAGTGGAATGGACCACTGAAATGACAAGGGAGTATGGGAATTGTCATAGAGGAAACGCCACCTCCCTGCCATATGCAGGACTATAAAGGAACTAGAGGGATTGAGAGAGAGAGAGGTCAGTTTAGGAAAAAATTTTAGGAGTGAAGAGGAAGTTCTCTGTTCTATAACCAGTGTGTCTGAGATTTCTGCATCCTCTGCCACCCCGGCCCCTCCTGGATGGTCAAGCTGAGGCTTTGTGATGTCAAGCCACACCATGGCAACCACAGATTTTGGGCAAACAGAGCTGAAGTGATTGGCTCCTCCTTAACCTAAAGAGAATATATAGAGGCCAGGATCCTTTAAGTAGTGTCTCTTGCCTTAAATTAGCTAAATTTAGTAAGATGATATTGAAGACTAGTAGAGATAAGGAAAAAGACTCTACACACAAGGATAGATGTAGAAACTGCAAGTACAAAAGTGAATTTATGTTTGTATTGGGGGCAGGGGGGGAAGGATGGTGGTGGTCGCAGCCATGAGGAACAGAGTGTTGTGTTAATGCCGGCAGTGTATAATAAATTGTTTGTTTTCCTTTTTACATGGCAGGCTATTGAATATTGTTAAACTATTGAAAGGATGGTCAGCTCAAGATGTGCAGCTTTATCCCACAACTGGTATGGTTTTTCCTTTAACATCATGGTCTAGAACAGCATTTTTGGATATTTGAGATACTAGAGAAGTGAGGTTTGACGCTGTTTCACTGATGGGGAGGGATGTAAGGAGGGGGCAGGCATGTGAGAAGGGAATAGTGTAGATTTCTTTAGTTGGGGCACCAGACAAGCCATTGTATACTGAGCCAACACTTTGAATAAGGACAAGGAGAAGTCTGAATGGGGATTTTCTCTCAAAACTTTCTTATACTGGCAAGGAAAAAAGAAGCTGATGTTAAATTTAAGTTTGGATTTGGGGGTGTTATGGATGGTGGTAGCAGTCATGAGCAACAGGGTGGTCGCTGTCATGAGGAACATGGTGTTGTGTTAGTGTTGGGAGTGTATAATAATGAATTTGATTTCCTTTTTACATGGTAGACTGTTGAATATTGTTAAACTATTGAAAGGATGGTCAGCTCAAGATCTGAACTTTTATACCACATCAAGTCCAGTTTTTTCTCTAACAACTTGGTCTAGAACATCATTGCTGTATATTTGAGATGCTAAATAAGTGAGGTTTCACTCTGTTTCTTTGATGATTCACTTCTTTTTACATTTGCCCCTTACATAAGTAAGATATTAGTAATAAGGGAAATTGGGTATGGTGTACATGGTTATAATCTTCACAATTTTTCTGTAAATCTGGAACTATTCTAAAATAAGAAATCCATTAATACAACACTCAAAACCCTAGGAACTGGTAGCAACTGAACATAGTGGAATGGACCACTGAAATGACGGGGGAGTATGGGAATTGTCTTAGAGGAAACACCACCTCCCTTCCATCTGCTGGGCTGTAATGGAACTAGAGGAATTGAGAGAGAGGGAGGTCAGTTTAGGAAAAAATTTTAGGAGTGAAGAGGAAGGTCTCTGTTCTATAACCAGTGTGTCTGAGATTTCTGCATCCTCTGCCACCCCGGCCCCTCCTGCATGGTCAAGCTGAGGCTTTGTGATGTCAAGCCACACCATGGCAACCACAGATTTTGGGCAAACAGAGCTGAAGTGATTGGCTCCTCCTTAACCTAAAGAGAATATATAGAGGCCAGGATCCTTTAAGTAGTGTCTCTTGCCTAAAATTAGCTAAAATTAGTAAGATGATATTGAAGACTAGTAGAGATAAGGAAAAAGACTCTACACACAAGGATGGATGAAGAAACTGCAAGTACAAAAGTGAATTTATGTTTGTATTGGGGGGGAAGGGGGGTGAATGGTGGTTTTCGCAGCCATGTGGAACAGAGTGTTGTGTAAATGCAGGCAGTGTATAATAAATTGTTTGATTTCCTTTTTACATGGCAGGCTATTGAATATTGTTAAACTATTGAAAGGATGGTCAGCTCAAGATGTGCAGTTTTATCCCACAACTGGTATAGTTTTTCCTTTAACATCATGGTCTAGAATAGCATTGTTGGATATTTGAGATACTAGAGAAGTGAGGTTTGACGCTCTTTCACTGATGGGGAGGGATGTAAGGAGGGGGCAGGCATGTGAGAAGGGAATAGTGTAGATTTCCTTAGTTGGGGCACCAGACAAGCCATTGTATACTGAGACAACACTTTGAATAAGGACAAGGAGAAGTCTGAATGGGGATTTTTTTGTTCTCATAACTTTCTAATCCTGGCAAGAAAAACAGAAGCTGATGTTAAATTTAAGTTTGGATTGGGGGGGGTGGTGTGAATGGTGGTTGCAGACATGAGGAACAGGGTGGTCACAGTCATGAGGATCAGGATGTTGTCTTAGTGCTGCCAGTGTATAAATATGACTTTGATTTCCTTTTTACATGGTAGACTATTGAATGTAGTTAAACTATTGAAAGGATGGTCAGCTCAATATCTAAAATTTTATGCCACATCAGGTCCAGTTTTTCCTATAACAACTTGGTCTAGAACATCACTGATGTATATTTGAGATGCTAGAGAAGTGAGGTTTCACTCTGTTTCTTTGATGATTCACTTCTTTTTACATTTGCCCCTTACATAAGTAAGATATTAGTAATAAGGGAAATTGGGTATGGTGTACATGGTTACTATCTTCACAATTTTTCTATAAATCTGGAACTATTCTAAAACAAGACATCCATTAATACAACACTCAAAACCCTAGGAAATGGTAGCAACTGAACGTAGTGGAATCGACCACTGAAATGATTGTGGAGTATGGGAATTGTCCTAGAGGTAACACCACCTCCCTGCCATATGCTGGACTATAATGGAACTAGAGGAATTGAGAGAGAGAGAGGTCAGTTTAGGAAATAATTTTTGGAGTGAAGAGGAAGTTCTCTGTTCTATAACCAGTTTGTCTGAGATTTCTGCATCCTCTGCCACCCCCGCCCCTCCTGGATGGTCAAGCTGAGGCTTTGTGATGTCAAGCCACACCATGGCAACCACAGATTTTGGGCAAACAGAGCTGAAGTGATTGGCTCCTCCATAACCTAAAGAGAATATATAGAGGCCAGGATCCTTTAAGTAGTGTCTCTTGCCTTAAATTAGCTAAAATTAGTAAGATGATATTGAAGACTAGTAGAGATAAGGAAAAAGACTCTACACACAAGGATGGATGAAGAAACTGCAAGTACAAAAGTGAATTTATGTTTGTTTTGGGGGGGGAAGGGGGGGTTGATGGTGGTGGTCGCAGCCATGAGGAACAGAGTGTTGTGTTAATGCCGGCAGTGTATAATAAATTGTTTGAATTCCTTTTTACATGGCAGGCTATTGAATATTGTTAAACTATTGAAAGGATGGTCAGCTCAAGATATGAAGTTTTATCACACTACTGGTATAGTTTTTCCTTTAACATCATGCTCTAGAACAGCATTGTTGGATATTTGAGATACTAGAGAAGTGAGGTTTGACGCTGTTTCACTGATGGGGAGGGATATAAGGAGGGAGCAGGCATGTGAGAAGGGAATACTGTAGATTTCTTTAGTTGGAAGTTTTATCCCACAACTGGTATTGTTTTTCCTTTAACATCATGGTCTAGAACAGCATTGTTGGATATTTGAGATACTAGAGAAGTGAGGTTTGACGCTGTTTCACTGATGGGGAGGGATGTAAGGAGGGGGCAGGCATGTGAGAAGGGAATAGTGTAGATTTCTTTAGTTGGGGCACCAGACAAGCAATTGTATACTGAGCCAACACTTTGAATAAGGACAAGGAGAAGTCTGACTGGGGATTTTTTTTCTCAAAACTTTCTAATACTGGCAAGGAAAAAAGAAGCTGATGTTAAATTTAAGTTTGTTTTTTTTGGGGGGTGTGGCATGGATGGTGGTCGCAGACATGAGGAACAGGGTGGTCGCAGTTATGAGGAACAGGGTGTTGTGTTAGTGCTGGCAGTTTATAAATATGACTTTGATTTCCTCTTTACACGGTAGACTATTGAATATAGTTAAACTATTGAAAGGATGCTCAGCTCAATATCTGAAGTTTTATGCCACATCAGCTCCAGTTTTTCCTTTAACAACTTGGTCTAGATCATCATTGCTGTATATTTGAGATGCTAGAGAAGTGAGGTTTCACTCTGTTTCTTTGATGATTCACTTCATGTTACATTTGCCCCTTACATAAGTCAGATATTAGTAATAAGGGAAATTGGGTATGGTGTACATGGTTATTATCTTTACAGTTTTTCTGTAAGTCTGGAACATTTCTAAAACAAAACATCCATTAAAACAACACTCAAAATCCTAGGAAATGGTAGCAACTGAACATAGTGGAATGGACCACTGAAATGACGGGGGAGTATGGGAATTCTCTTAGAGGAAACACCACCTCCCTGCCATATGCTGGACTATAATGGATCTAGAGGAATTGAGAGAGAGAGAGGTCAGTTTAGGAAATAATTTTTGGAGTGAAGAGGAAGTTCTCTGTTCTATAACCAGTTTGTCTGAGTTTTCTGCATCCTCTGCCACCCCGGCCCGTCCTGGATGGTCAAGCTGAGGCTTTGTGATGTCAAGCCATACCATGGCAACCACAGATTTTGGGCAAACAGAGCTGAAGTGATTGGCTCCTCCTTAACCTAAAGAGAATATATAGAGGCCAGGATCCTTTAAGTAGTGTCTCTTGCCTTAAATTAGCTAAAATTCGTAAGATGATATTGAAGAATAGTAGAGATAAGGAAAAAGACTCTACACACAAGGATGGATGAAGAAACTACAAGTACAAAAGTGAATTTATGTTTTTATTGGGGGGGGAGGGGGGTATGGATGGTGGTGGTCGCAGCCACGGTGAACAGACTGTTGTTTTATTGCCGGCAGTGTATAATAAATTGTTTGAATTCCTTTTTACATGGCAGGCTATTGAATATTGTTAAACTATTGAAAGGATGGTCAGCTCAAGATGTGAAATTTTATCCCAGAATTGGTATAGTATTTCCTTTAACATCATGGTCTAGAACAGCATTGTTGGATATTTGAGATACTAGAGAAGTGAGGTTTGACGCAGTTTCACTGATGGGGAGGGATTTAAGGAGGGGACAGGCATGTGAGAAGGGAATAGTGTAGATTTCTTTAGTTGGGGCACTAGACAAGCCATTCTATACTGAGCCAACACTTTGAATAAGGACAAGGACAAGTCTGAATGGGGATTTTTTTCTCAAAACTTTCTAATACTGGCAAGAAAAAAGAAGCTGATGTTAAATTTAAGTTTGGATTGGGGGGGGTGGTGTGAATGGTGGTTGCAGACATGAGGAACAGGGTGGTCACAGTCATGAGGATCAGGATGTTGTGTTAGTGCTGGCAGTGTATAAATATGACTTTGATTTCCTTTTTACATGGTAGGCTATTGAATGTAGATAAACTATTGAAAGGATGGTCAGCTCAATATCTAAAGTTTTATGCCACATCAGGTCCAGTTTTTCCTATAACAACTTGGTCTAGAACATCATTGATGTATATTTGAGATGCTAGAGAAGTGAGGTTTCACTCTGTTTCTTTGATGATTCACTTCTTTTTACATTTGCCCCTTACATAAGTAAGATATTAGTAATAAGGGAAATTGGGTATGGTGTACATGGTTACTATCTTCACAATTTTTCTGTAAATCTGGAACTATTCTAAAACAAGACATCCATTAATACAACACTCAAAACCCTAGGAAATGGTAGCAACTGAACGTAGTGGAATCGACCACTGAAATGATTGTGGAGTATGGGAATTGTCTTAGAGGTAACACCACCTCCCTGCCATATGCTGGACTATAATGGAACTAGAGGAATTGAGAGAGAGAGAGGTCAGTTTAGGAAATAATTTTTGGAGTGAAGAGGAAGGTCTCTGTTCTATAACCAGTTTGTCTGAGATTTCTGCATCCTCTGCCACCCCAGCCCCTCCTGGATGGTCAAGCTGAGGCTTTGTGATGTCAAGCCACACCATGGCAACCACAGATTTTGGGCAAACAGAGCTGAAGTGATTGGCTCCTCCATAACCTAAAGAGAATATATAGAGGCCTGGATCCTTTAAGTAGTGTCTCTTGCCTTAAATTAGCTAAAATTAGTAAGATGATATTGAAGACTAGTAGAGATAAGGAAAAAGACTCTACACACAAGGATGGATGAAGAAACTGCAAGTACAAAAGTGAATTTATGTTTGTATTGGGGGGCAGGGGGGGAAGGATGGTGGTGATTGCAGCCATGAGGAACAGAGTGTTGTGTTAATGCCGGCAGTGTATAATAAATTGTTTGATTTCCTTTTTACATGGCAGGCTATTGAATATTGTTAAACTATTGAAAGGATGGTCAGCTCAAGATGTGCAGTTTTATGCCACAACTGGTATGGTTTTTCCTTTAACATCATGGTCTAGAACAGCATTTTTGGATATTTGAGATACTAGAGAAGTGAGGTTTGACGCTGTTTCACTGATGGGGAGGGATGTAAGGAGGGGGCAGGTATATGAGAAGGGAATAGTGTAGATTTCTTTAGTTGGGGCACCAGACAATCCATTGTATACTGAGCCAACACTTTGAATAAGGACAAGGAGAAGTCTGAATGGGGATTTTCTCTCAAAACTTTCTAATACTGGCAAGGAAAAAAGAAGCTGATGTTAAATTTAAGTTTGGATTTGGGGGTGTTATGGATGGTGGTAGCAGTCATGAGCAACAGGGTGGTCGCAGTCATGAGGAACATGGTGTTGTGTTAGTGCTGGGAGTGTATAATAATGAATTTGATTTCCTTTTTAAATGGTAGACTTTTGAATATTGTTAAACTATTGAAAGGATGGTCAGCTCAAGATCTGAACTTTTATACCACATCAAGTCAAGTTTTTCCCTTAACAACTTGGTCTAGAACATCATTGCTGTATATTTGAGATGCTAACGAAGTGAGGTTTCACTCTGTTTCTTTGATGATTCACTTCTTTTTACATTTGCCCCTTTCATAAGTAAGATATTAGTAATAAGGGAAATTGGGTATGGTGTACATGGTTATAATCTTCACAATTTTTCTGTAAATCTGGAACTATTCTAAAATAAGAAATCCATTAATACAACACTCAAAACCCTAGGAACTGGTAGCAACTGAACATAGTGGAATGGACCACTGAAATGACAGGGGAGTATGGGAAATGTCTTAGAGGAAACACCACCTCCCTGCCGTATGCTGGGCTGTAATGGAACTAGAGGAATTGAGAGAGAGAGAGGTCAGTCTAGGAAATAATTTTAGGAGTGAAGAGGAAGGTCTCTGTTCTATAATCAGTGTGTCTGAGATTTCTGAATCCTCTTCCACACCGGCTTCTCCTGCATGGTCAAGCTGAGGCTTTGTGATGTCAAGCCACACCATGGTAACCACAGATTTTGGGCAAACAGAGCTGAAGTGATTGGCTCCTCCTTAACCTAAAGAGAATATATAGAGGCCAGGATCATTTAAGTAGTGTCTCTTGCCTAAAATTAGCTAAAATTAGTAAGATGATATTGAATACTAGTAGAGATAAGGAAAAAGACTCTACACACAAGGATGGATGAAGAAACTGCAAGTACAAAAGTGAATTTATGTTTGTTTTGGGGGGGAGGGGGGATGGATGGTGGTGGTCGCAGCCATGAGGAACAGAGTGTTGTGTTAATGCCGGCAGTGTATAATAAATTGTTTGATTTCCTTTTTACATGGCAGGCTATTGAATATTGTTAAACTATTGAAAGCATGGTCAGCTCAAGATGTGAAGTTTTATCGCACTACTGGTATAGTTTTTCCTTTAACATCATGCTCTAGAACAGCATTGTAGGATATTTGAGATACTAGAGATGTGAGGTTTGACGCTGTTTCACTGATGGGGAGGGATGTAAGGAGGGGGCAGGCATGTGAGAAGGGAATAGTGTAGATTTCTTTAGTTGGGGCACCAGACAAGCCATTGTATACTGAGCCAACACTTTGAATAAGGACAAGGAGAAGTCTGACTGGGGATTTTTTTTCTCAAAACTTTCTAATACTGGCAAGGAAAAAAGAAGCTGATGTTAAATTTAAGTTTGTTTTTTTTGGGGGGGGTGGCATGGATGGTGGTCGCAGACATGAGGAACAGGGTGGTCGCAGTTATGAGGAACAGGGTGTTGTGTTACTGCTGGCAGTTTATAAATATGACTTTGATTTCCTCTTTACACGGTAGACTATTGAATATAGTTAAACTATTGAAAGGATGCTCCGCTCAATATCTGAAGTTTTATTCCACATCAGGTCCAGTTTTTCCTTTAACAACTTGGTCTAGATCATCATTGCTGTATATTTGAGATGCTAAAGAAGTGAGGTTTCACTCTGTTTCTTTGATGATTCACTTCATGTTACATTTGCCCCTTACATAAGTCAGATATTAGTAATAAGGGAAATTGGGTATGGTGTACATGGTTATTATCTTTACAGTTTTTCTGTAAGTCTGGAACATTTCTAAAACAAAACATCCATTAAAACAACACTCAAAATCCTAGGAAATGGTAGCAACTGAACATAGTGGAATGGACCACTGAAATGACGGGGGAGTATGGGAATTGTCTTAGAGGAAACACCACCTCCCTGCCATATGCTGGACTATAATGGATCTAGAGGAATTGAGAGAGAGAGAGGTCAGTTTAGGAAATAATTTTTGGAGTGAAGAGGAAGTTCTCTGTTCTATAACCAGTTTTTCTGAGTTTTCTGCATCCTCTGCCACCCCGGCCCCTCCTGGATGGTCAAGCTGAGGCTTTGTGATGTCAAGCCACACCATGGCAACCACAGATTTTGGGCAAACAGAGCTGAAGTGATTGGCTCCTCCTTAACCCAAAGAGAATATATAGAGGCCAGGATCCTTTAAGTAGTGTCTCTTGCCTTAAATTAGCTAAAATTCGTAAGATGATATTGAAGAATAGTAGAGATAGGGAAAAAGACTCTACACACAAGGATGGATGAAGAAACTACAAGTACAAAAGTGAATTTATGTTTTTATTGGGGGGGGAGGGGGGTATGGATGGTGGTGGTCGCAGCCATGGTGAACAGACTGTTGTTTTATTGCCGGCAGTGTATAATAAATTGTTTGAATTCCTTTTTACATGGCAGGCTATTGAATATTTTTACACTATTGAAAGAATGGTCAGCTCAAGATGTGAAATTTTATCCCAGAATTGGTATAGTATTTCCTTTAACATCATGGTCTAGAACAGCATTGTTGGATATTTGAGATACTAGAGAAGTGAGGTTTGACGCTGTTTCACTGATGGGGAGGGATTTAAGGAGGGGACAGGCATGTGAGAAGGGAATAGTGTAGATTTCTTTAGTTGGGGCACTAGACAAGCCATTCTATACTGAGCCAACACTTTGAATAAGGACAAGGAGAAGTCTGAATGGGGATTTTTTTTCTCAAAACTTTCTAATACTGGCAAGGAAAAAAGAAGCTGATGTTAAATTTAAGTTTGGATTGGGGGGGGTGGTGTGAATGGTGGTCGCAGACATGAGGAACAGGGTGGTCACAGTCATGAGGATCAGGATGTTGTGTTAGTGCTGGCAGTGTATAAATATGACTTTGATTTCCTTTTTACATGGTAGACAATTGAATGTAGATAAACTATTGAAAGGATGGTCAGCTCAATATCTAAAGTTTTATGCCACATCAGGTCCAGTTTTTCCTATAACAACTTGGTCTAGAACATCATTGATGTATATTTGAGATGCTAGAGAAGTGAGGTTTCACTCTGTTTCTTTGATGATTCACTTCTTTTTACATTTGCCCCTTACATAAGTAAGATATTAGTAATAAGGGAAATTGGGTATGGTGTACATGGTTACTATCTTCACAATTTTTCTGTAAATCTGGAACTATTCTAAAACAAGACATCCATTAATACAACACTCAAAACCCTAGGAAATGGTAGCAACTGAACGTAGTGGAATCGACCACTGAAATGATTGTGGAGTATGGGAATTGTCTTAGAGGTAACACCACCTCCCTGCCATATGCTGGACTATAATGGAACTAGAGGAATTGAGAGAGAGAGAGGTCAGTTTAGGAAATAATTTTTGGAGTGAAGAGGAAGTTCTCTGTTCTATAACCAGTTTGTCTGAGATTTCTGCATCCTCTGCCACCCCAGCCCCTCCTGGATGGTCAAGCTGAGGCTTTGTGATGTCAAGCCACACCATGGCAACCACAGATTTTGGGCAAACAGAGCTGAAGTGATTGGCTCCTCCATAACCTAAAGAGAATATATAGAGGCCAGGATCCTTTAAGTAGTGTCTCTTGCCTTAAATTAGCTAAAATTAGTAAGATGATATTGAAGACTAGTAGAGATAAGGAAAAAGACTCTACACACAAGGATGGATGAAGAAACTGCAAGTACAAAAGTGAATTTATGTTTGTATTGGGGGGCAGGGAGGGAAGGATGGTGGTGGTTGCAGCCATGAGGAACAGAGTGTTGTGTTAATGCCGGCAGTGTATAATAAATTGTTTGATTTCCTTTTTACATGGCAGGCTATTGAATATTGTTAAACTATTGAAAGGATGGTCAGCTCAAGATGTGCAGTTTTATGCCACAACTGGTATGGTTTTTCCTTTAACATCATGGTCTAGAACAGCATTTTTGGATATTTGAGATACTAGAGAAGTGAGGTTTGACGCTGTTTCACTGATGGGGAGGGATGTAAGGAGGGGGCAGGCATATGAGAAGGGAATAGTGTAGATTTCTTTAGATGGGGCACCAGACAATCCATTGTATGCTGAGCCAACACTTTGAATAAGGACAAGGAGAAGTCTGAATGGGGATTTTCTCTCAAAACTTTCTAATACTGGCAAGGAAAAAAGAAGCTGATGTTAAATTTAAGTTTGGATTTGGGGGTGTTATGGATGGTGGTAGCAGTCATGAGCAACAGGGTGGTCGCAGTCATGAGGAACATGGTGTTCTGTTAGTGCTGGGAGTGTATAATAATGAATTTGATTTCCTTTTTACATGGTAGACTGTTGAATATTGTTAAACTATTGAAAGGATGGTCAGCTCATGATCTGAACTTATATACCACATCAAGTCAAGTTTTTCCCTTAACAACTTGGTCTAGAACATCATTGCTGTATATTTGAGATGCTAAAGAAGTGAGGTTTCACTCTGTTTCTATGATGATTCACTTCTTTTTACATTTGCCCCTTTCATAAGTAAGATATTAGTAATAAGGGAAATTGGGTATGGTGTACATGGTTATAATCTTCACAATTTTTCTGTAAATCTGGAACTATTCTAAAATAAGAAATCCATTAATACAACACTCAAAACCCTAGGAACTGGTAGCAACTGAACATAGTGGAATGGACCACTGAAATGACAGGGGAGTATGGGAAATGTCTTAGAGGAAACACCACCTCCCTGCCGTATGCTGGGCTGTAATGGAACTAGAGGAATTGAGAGAGAGAGAGGTCAGTTTAGGAAAAAATTTTAGGAGTGAAGAGGAAGATCTCTGTTCTATATTCAGTGTGTCTGAGATTTCTGAATCCTCTTCCACACCGGCTTCTCCTGCATGGTCAAGCTGAGGCTTTGTGATGTCAAGCCACACCATGGTAACCACAGATTTTGGGCAAACAGAGCTGAAGTGATTGGCTCCTCCTTAACCTAAAGAGAATATATAGAGGCCAGGATCATTTAAGTAGTGTCTCTTGCCTAAAATTAGCTAAAATTAGTAAGATGATATTGAATACTAGTAGAGATAAGGAAAAAGACTCTACACACAAGGATGGATGAAGAAACTGCAAGTACAAAAGTGAATTTATGTTTGTTTTGGGGGGGAGGGGTTATGGATGGCGGTGGTCGCAGCCATGAGGAACAGAGTGTTGTATTAATGCCGGCAGTGTATAATATATTGTTTGATTTCCTTTTTACATGGCAGGCTATTGAATATTGTTAAACTATTGAAAGGATGGTCAGCTCAAGATGTGAAGTTTTATCGCACAACTGGTATAGTTTTTCCTTTAACATCATAGTCTAGAACAGCATTGTTGGATATTTGAGATACTAGAGAAGTGAGGTTTGACGCTGTTTCACTGATGGGGAGGGATGTAAGGAGGGGGCAGGCATGTGAGAAGGGAATACTGTAGATTTCTTTAGTTGGAAGTTTTATCCCACAACTGGTATAGTTTTTCCTTTAACATCATTTTCTAGAACAGCATTGTTGGATATTTGAGATACTAGAGATGTGAGGTTTGACACTCTTTCACTGATGGGGAGGGATGTAAGGAGGGGGCAGGCATGTGAGAAGGGAATAGTGTAGATTTCTTTAGTTGGGGCAACAGACAAGCCATTGTATACTGACCCCACACTTTGAATAAGGACAAGGAGAAGTCTGACTGGGGATTTTTTTTCTCAAAACTTTCTAATACTGAGAAGGAAAAAAGAAGCTGATGTTAAATTTAAGTTTGGATTGGGGGGGTTGGCATGGATGGTGGTCGCAGACATGAGGAACAGGGTGGTCGCAGTTATGAGGAACAGGGTGTTGTGTTAGTGCTGGCAGTGTATAAATATGACTTTGATTTCCTCTTTACATGGTAGACTATTGAATGTAGTTAAACTATTGAAAGGATGCTCAGCTCAATATCTGAAGTTTTATGCCAAATCAGGTCCAGTTTTTCCTTTAACAACTTGGTCTAGATCATCATTGCTGTATATTTGAGATGCTAGAGAAGTGAGGTTTCACTCTGTCTCTTTGATGATTCACTTCATGTTACATTTGCCCCTTACATAAGTAAGATATTAGTAATTAGGGAAATTGGGTAAGGTGTACATGGTTATTATCTTTACAGTTTTTCTGTAAGTCTGGAACATTTCTAAAACAAAACATCCATTAAAACAACACTCAAAATCCTAGGAAATGGTAGCAACTGAACATAGTGGAATGGACCACTGAAATGACGGGTGAGTATGGGAATTGTCTTAGAGGAAACACCACCTCCCTGCCATATGCTGGACTATAATGGATCTAGAGGAATTGAGAGAGAGAGAGGTCAGTTTAGGAAAAATTTTTAGGAGTGAAGAGGAAGGTCTCTGTTCTATAACCAGTGTGTCTGAGATTTCTGCATCCTCTGCCACCCCGGCCCCTCCTGCATGGTCAAGCTGAGGCTTTGTGATGTCAAGCCACACCATGGCAACCACAGATTTTGGGCAAACAGAGATGAAGTGATTGGCTCCTCCTTAACCCAAAGAGAATATATAGAGGCCAGGATCCTTTAAGTAGTGTCTCTTGCCTTAAGTTAGCTAAAATTCGTAAGACGATATTGAAGAATAGTAGAGATAAGGAAAAAGACTCTACACACAAGGATGGATGAAGAAACTACAAGTACAAAAGTGAATTTATGTTTTTATTGGGGGTCAGGGGGGAATGGATGGTGGTGGTCGCAGCCATGAGGAACAGATTGTTGTTTTAATGCCGGCAGTGTATAATAAATTGTTTGAATTCCTTTTTACATGGCAGGCTATTGAATATTTTTACACTATTGAAAGAATGGTCAGCTCAAGATGTGAAATTTTATCCCAGAATTGGTATAGTATTTCCTTTAACATCATGGTCTAGAACAGCATTGTTGCATATTTGAGATACTAGAGACGTGAGGTTTGACGCTGTTTCACTGATGGGGAGGGATTTAAGGAGGGGACAGGCATGTGAGAAGGGAATAGTGTAGATTTCTTTAGTTGGGGCACTAGACAAGCCATTCTATACTGAGCCAACAGTTTGAGTAAGGACAAGGAGAAGTCTGAATGGGGATTTTTTTTCTCAAAACTTTCTAATACTGGCAAGGAAAAAAGAAGCTGAGGTTAAATTTAAGTTTGGATTGAGGGGGGTGGTATGGATGGTGGTCGCAGACATGAGGAACAGGGTGGTCACAGTCATGAGGAACAGGGTGTTGTGTTAGTGCTGGCAGTGTATAAATATGACTTTGATTTCCATTTTACATGGTAGACTATTGAATATAGTTAAACTATTGAAAGGATGGTCAGCTCAATATCTGAAGTTTTATGCCACATCAGGTCCAGTTTTTCCTTTAACAACTTGGTCTACATCATCATTGCTGTATATTTGAGATGCTAGAGGTGAGGTTTCAATGTGTTTCTTTGATGATTTACTTCATGTTACATTTGCCCCTTACATAGGTAAGATATTAGTAATAAGGGAAATTGGGTATGGTGTACATGGTTACTATCTTCACAATTTTTCTGTAAATCTGGAACTATTCTAAAACAAGACATCCATTAATACAACACTCAAAACCCTAGGAAATGGTAGCAACTGAACATAGTGGAATCGACCACTGGAATGACGGGGGAGTATGGGAATTGTCTTAGAGGTAACACCACCTCCCTGCCATATGCTGGACTATAATGGAACTAGAGGAATTGAGAGAGAGAGAGGTCAGTTTAGGAAAAAATTTTAGGAGTGAAGAGGAAGGTCTCTGTTCTATAACCAGTTTGTCTGAGATTTCTGCATCCTCTGCCACCCCCGCCCCTCCTGGATGGTCAAGCTGAGGCTTTGTTATGTCAAGCCACACCATGGCAACCTCAGATTTTGGGCAAACAGAGCTGAAGTGATTGGCTCCTCCTTAACCTAAAGAGAATATATAGAGGCCAGGATCCTTTAAGTAGTGTCTCTTGCCTTAAATTTGACAAAATTTGTAAAATGATATTGAAGACTAGTGGAAATAAGGAAAAAGACTCTACACACAAGGATGGATGAAGAAACTGCAAGTACAAAAGTGAATTTATGTTTGTATTGGGGGGGAAGGCGGGTGAATGGTGGTTTTTCGCAGCCATGAGGAACAGAGTGTTGTGTTAATGCTGGCAGTGTATAATAAATTGTTTGATTTCCTTTTTACATGGCAAGCTATTGAATATTGTTAAACTATTGAAAGGATGGTCAGCTCAATATGTGCAGTTTTATCCCACAACTGGTATAGTTTTTCCTTTAACATCATGGTCTAGAACAGCATTGTTGGATATTTGAGATACTAGAGAAGTGAGGTTTGACGCTGTTTCACTGATGGGGAGGGATGTAAGGAGGGGGCAGGCATGTGAGAAGGGAATAGTGTAGATTTCCTTAGTTGGGGCACCAGGCAAGCCATTGTATACTGAGCCAACACTTTGAATAAGGACAAGGAGAAGTCTGAATGGGGATTTTCTCTCAAAACTTTCTAATACTGGCAAGGAAAAAAGAAGCTGATGTTAAATTTAAGTTTGGATTTGGGGGTGTTATGGATGGTGGTAGCAGTCATGAGCAACAGGGTGGTCGCAGTCATGAGGAACATGGTGTTCTGTTAGTGCTGGGAGTGTATAATAATGAATTTGATTTCCTTTTTACATGGTAGACTGTTGAATATTGTTAAACTATTGAAAGGATGGTCAGCTCAAGATCTGAACTTTTATACCACATCAAGTCAAGTTTTTCCCTTAACAACTTGGTCTAGAACATCATTGCTGTATATTTGAGATGCTAAAGAAGTGAGGTTTCACTCTGTTTCTTTGATGATTCACTTCTTTTTACATTTGCCCCTTTCATAAGTAAGATATTAGTAATAAGGGAAATTGGGTATGGTGTACATGGTTATAATCTTCACAATTTTTCTGTAAATCTGGAACTATTCTAAAATAAGAAATCCATTAATACAACACTCAAAACCCTAGGAACTGGTAGCAACTGAACATAGTGGAATGGACCACTGAAATGACAGGGGAGTATGGGAAATGTCTTAGAGGAAACACCACCTCCCTGCCATATGCTGGGCTCTAATGGAACTAGAGGAATTGAGAGAGAGAGAGGTCAGTTTAGGAAAAAATTTTAGGAGTGAAGAGGAAGGTCTCTGTTCTATAATCAGTGTGTCTGAGATTTCTGAATCCTCTGCCACCCCGGCCCCTCCTGCATGGTCAAGCTGAGGCTTTGTGATGTCAAGCCACACCATGGCAACCACAGATTTTGGGCAAACAGAGCTGAAGTGATTGGCTCCTCCTTAACCTAAAGAGAATATATAGAGGCCAGGATCATTTAAGTAGTGTCTCTTGCCTAAAATTAGCTAAAATTAGTAAGATGATATTGAATACTAGTAGAGATAAGGAAAAAGACTCTACACACAAGGATGGATGAAGAAACTGCAAGTACAAAAGTGAATTTATGTTTGTTTTGGGGGGGAGGGGGGATGGATGGTGGTGGTCGCAGCCATGAGGAACAGAGTGTTGTGTTAATGCCGGCAGTGTATAATAAATTGTTTGATTTCCTTTTTACATGGCAGGCTATTGAATATTGTTAAACTATTGAAAGGATGGTCAGCTCAAGATGTGAAGTTTTATCGCACAACTGGTATAGTTTTTCCTTTAACATCATAGTCTAGAACAGCATTGTTGGATATTTGAGATACTAGAGAAGTGAGGTTTGACGCTGTTTCACTGATGGGGAGGGATGTAAGGAGTGGGCAGGCATGTGAGAAGGGAATACTGTAGATTTCTTTAGTTGGAAGTTTTATCCCACAACTGTTATAGTTTTTCCTTTAACATCATGGTCTAGAACAGCATTGTTGGATATTTGAGATACTAGAGATGTGAGGTTTGACGCTCTTTCACTGATGGGGAGGGATGTAAGGAGGGGGCAGGCATGTGAGAAGGGAATAGTGTAGATTTCTTTAGTTGGGGCACCAGACAAGCCATTGTATACTGAGCCAACACTTTGAATAAGGACAAGGAGAAGTCTGACTGGGGATTTTATTTCTCAAAACTTTCTAATACTGGCAAGGAAAAAAGAAGCTGATGTTAAATTTAAGTTTGGATTGGGGGGGGTGGCATGGATTGTGGTCGCAGACATGAGGAACAGGGTGGTCGCAGTTATGAGGAACAGGGTGTTGTGTTAGTGCTGGCAGTGTATAAATATGACTTTGATTTCCTCTTTACATGGTAGACTATTGAATATAGTTAAACTATTGAAAGGATGCTCAGCTCAATATCTGAAGTTTTATGCCACATCAGGTCCAGTTTTTCCTTTAACAACTTGGTCTACATCATCATTGCTGTATATTTGAGATGCTAGAGAAGTGAGGTTTCACTCTGTCTCTTTGATGATTCACTTCATGTTACATTTGCCCCTTACATAAGTAAGATATTAGTAATTAGGGAAATTGGGTATGGTGTACATGGTTATTATCTTTACAGTTTTTCTGTAAGTCTGGAACATTTCTAAAACAAAACATCCATTAAAACAACACTCAAAATCCTAGGAAATGGTAGCAACTGAACATAGTGGAATGGACCACAGAAATGACGGGTGAGTATGGGAATTGTCTTAGAGGAAACACCACCTCCCTGCCATATGCTGGACTATAATGGATCTAGAGGAATTGAGAGAGAGAGAGGTCAGTTTAGGAAAAATTTTTAGGAGTGAAGAGGAAGGTCTCTGTTCTATAACCAGTGTGTCTGAGATTTCTGCATCCTCTGCCACCCCGGCCCCTCCTGGATGGTCAAGCTGAGGCTTTGTGATGTCAAGCCACACCATGGCAACCACAGATTTTGGGCAAACAGAAATGAAGTGATTGGCTCCTCCTTCACCCAAAGAGAATATATAGAGGCCAGGATCCTTTAAGTAGTGTCTCTTGCCTTAAATTAGCTAAAATTCGTAAGATGATATTGAAGAATAGTAGAGATAAGGAAAAAGACTCTACACACAAGGATGGATGAAGAAACTACAAGTACAAAAGTGAATTTATGTTTTTATTGGGGGGGCAGGGGGGGATGGATGGTGGTGGTCGCAGCCATGAGGAACAGATTGTTGTTTTAATGCCGGCAGTGTATAATAAATTGTTTGAATTCCTTTTTACATGGCAGGCTATTGAATATTGTTAAACTATTGAAAGAATGGTCAGCTCAAGATGTGAAATTTTATCCCAGAATTGGTATAGTATTTCCTTTAACATCATGGTCTAGAAGAGCATTGTTGGATATTTGAGATACTAGAGAAGTGAGGTTTGACGCTGTTTCACTGATGGGGAGGGATTTAAGGAGGGGACAGGCATGTGAGAAGGGAATAGTGTAGATTTCTTTAGTTGGGGCACTAGACAAGCCATTCTATACTGAGCCAACACTTTGAATAAGGACAAGGAGAAATCTGAATGGGGATTTTTTTTCTCAAACTTTCTAATACTGGCAAGGAAAAAAGAAGCTGATGTTAAATTTAAGTTTGGATTGGGGGGGGTGGTATGGATGGTGGTCGCAGACATGAGGAACAGGGTGGTCACAGTCATGAGGAACAGGGTGTTGTGTTACTGCTGGCAGTGTATAAATATGACTTTGATTTCCATTTTACATGGTAGACTATTGAATATAGTTAAACTATTGAAAGGATGGTCAGCTCAATATCTGAAGTTTTATGCCACATCAGGTCAAGTTTTTCCCTTAACAACTTGGTCTAGAACATCATTGCTGTATATTTGAGATGCTAAAGAAGTGAGGTTTCACTCTGTTTCTTTGATGATTCACTTCTTTTTACATTTGCCCCTTTCATAAGTAAGATATTAGTAATAAGGGAAATTGGGTATGGTGTACATGGTTTTATAATCTTCACAATTTTTCTGTAAATCTGGAACTATTCTAAAATAAGAAATCCATTAATACAACACTCAAAACCCTAGGAACTATAGCAACTGAACATAGTGGAATGGACCACTGAAATGACGGGGGAGTATGGGAATTGTCTTAGAGGAAACACCACCTCCCTGCCATATGCTGGGCTGTAATGGAACTAGAGGAATTGAGAGAGAGAGAAGTCAGTTTAGGAAAAAATTTTAGGAGTGAAGAGGAAGGTCTCTGTTCTATAATCAGTGTGTCTGAGATTTCTGAATCCTCTGCCACCCCGGCCCCTCCTGCATGGTCAAGCTGAGGCTTTGTGATGTCAAGCCACACCATGGCAACCACAGATTTTGGGCAAACAGAGCTGAAGTGATTGGCTCCTCCTTAACCTAAAGAGAATATATAGAGGCCAGGATCATTTAAGTAGTGTCTCTTGCCTAAAATTAGCTAAAATTAGTAAGATGATATTGAATACTAGTAGAGATAAGGAAAAAGACTCTACACACAAGGATGGATGAAGAAACTGCAAGTACAAAAGTGAATTTATGTTTGTTTTGGGGGGGAGGGGGGATGGATGGTGGGGGTCGCAGCCATGAGGAACAGAGTGTTGTGTTAATGCCGGCAGTGTATAATAAATTGTTTGATTTCCTTTTTACATGGCAGGCTATTGAATATTGTTAAACTATTGAAAGGATGGTCAGCTCAAGATGTGAAGTTTTATCGCACAACTGGTATAGTTTTTCCTTTAACATCATGGTCTAGAACAGCATTGTTGGATATTTGAGATACTAGAGAAGTGAGGTTTGACGCTGTTTCACTGATGGGGAGGGATGTAAGGAGGGGGCAGGCATGTGAGAAGGGAATACTGTAGATTTCTTTAGTTGGAAGTTTTATCCCACAACTGGTATAGTTTTTCCTTTAACATCATGGTCTAGAACAGCATTGTTGGATATTTGAGATACTAGAGATGTGAGGTTTGACACTCTTTCACTGATGGGGAGGGATGTAAGGAGGGGGCAGGCATGTGAGAAGGGAATAATGTAGATTTCTTTAGTTGGGGCAGCAGAGAAGCCATTGCATACTGAACCAACACTTTGAATAAGGACAATGAGAAGTCTGAATGGGGATTTTTTTCTCAACACTTTCTAATACTGGCAAGGAAAAAAGAAGCTGATGTTAAATTTAAGTTTGGATTGGGGGGGTGGCATGGATGCTGGTCGCAGACATGAGGAACAGGGTGGTCGCAGTTATGAGGAACAGGGTGTTGTGTTAGCGCTGGCAGTGTATAAATGTGACTTTGATTTCCTCTTTACATGGTAGACTATTGAATATAGTTAAACTATTGAAAGGATGCTCAGCTCAATATCTGAAGTTTTATGCCACATCAGGTCCAGTTTTTCCTTTAACAACTTGGTCTACATCATCATTGCTGTATATTTGAGATGCTAGAGAAGTGAGGTTTCACTCTGTCTCTTTGATGATTCACTTCATGTTACATTTGCCCCTTACATAAGTAAGATATTAGTAATTAGGGAAATTGGGTATGGTGTACATGGTTATTATCTTTACAGTTTTTCTGTAAGTCTGGAACATTTCTAAAACAAAACATCCATTACAACAATACTCAAAATCCTAGGAAATGGTAGCAACTGAACATAGTGGAATGGACCACTGAAATGACGGGTGAGTATGGGAATTGTCTTAGAGGAAACACCACCTCCCTGCCATATGCTGGACTATAATGGATCTAGAGGAATTGAGAGAGAGAGAGGTCAGTTTAGGAAAAATTTTTAGGAGTGAAGAGGAAGGTCTCTGTTCTATAACCAGTTTGTCTGAGATTTCTGCATCCTCTGCCACCCCGGCCCCTCCTGGATGGTCAAGCTGAGGCTTTGTGATGTCAAGCCACACCATGGCAACCACAGATTTTGGGCAAACAGAAATGAAGTGATTGGCTCCTCCTTAACCCAAAGAGAATATATAGAGGCCAGGATCCTTTAAGTAGTGTCTCTTGCCTTAAATTAGCTAAAATTCGTAAGATGATATTGAAGAATAGTAGAGATAAGGAAAAAGACTCTACACACAAGGATGGATGAAGAAACTACAAGTACAAAAGTGAATTTATGTTTTTATTGGGGGGGCAGGGGGGGATGGATGGTGGTGGTCGCAGCCATGAGGAACAGATTGTTGTTTTAATGCCGGCAGTGTATAATAAATTGTTTGAATTCCTTTTTACATGGCAGGCTATTGAATATTGTTAAACTTTTGAAAGAATGGTCAGCTCAAGATGTGAAATTTTATCCCAGAATTGGTATAGTATTTCCTTTAATATCATGGTCTAGAACAGCATTGTTGGATATTTGAGACACTAGAGAAGTGAGGTTTGACGCTGTTTCACTGATGGGGAGGGATGTAAGGAGGGGGCAGGCATGTGAGAAGGGAATACTGTAGATTTCTTTAGTTGGAAGTTTTATCCCACAACTGGTACAGTTTTTTCCTTTAACATCATGGTCTAGAACAGCATTGTTGGATATTTGAGACACTAGAGAAGTGAGGTTTGACGCTGTTTCACTGATGGGGAGGGATGTAAGGAGAGGGCAGGCATGTGAGAAGGGAATACTGTAGATTTCTTTAGTTGGGGCACCAGACAAGCCATTGTATACTGAGCCAACACTTTGAATAAGGACAAGGAGAAGTCTGACTGGGGATTTTTTTTCTCAAAACTTTCTAATACTGGAAAGGAAAAAAGAAGCTGATGTTAAATTTAAGTTAGTATTGGGGGTGGGTGGCATGGATTTTGGTCGCAGACATGAGGTACAGTGTGTTCCCAGTCATGAGGAACAGGGTGTTGTGTTAGTGCTGGCAGTGTATAAATATGACTTCGATTTCCTTTTTACATGATAGATTATTGAATATAGTTAAACTATTGAAAGGATGGTCAGCTCAATATCTGAAGTTTTATGCCACATCAGGTCCAGTTGTTCCTTTAACAACTTGGCCTAGAACATCATTGATGTATATTTGAGATGCTATAGAAGTGAGGTTTCACTCTGTTTCTTTGATGATTCAATTCATGTTACATTTGCCCCTTACATAGGTAAGATATTAATAATAAGGGAAATTGGGTATGGTGTACATGGTTATTATCTTCACAGTTTTTCTGTAAATCTGGAACTATTCTAAAACAAAACATCCATTAAAACAACACTGAAAATCCTAGGAAATGGAAGCAACTGAACATAGTGGAATGGACCACTGAAATGACGGGGGAGTATGGGAATTGTCTTAGAGGAAACACCACCTCCCTGCCATATGCTGGACTATAATGTAACTAGAGGAATTGAGAGAGAGAGAGGTCAGTTTAGGAAAAAATTTTAGGAGTGAAGAGGAAGGTCTCTGTTCTATAACCAGTGTGTCTGAGATTTCTGCATCCTCTGCCACCCCCGCCCCTCCTGGATGGTCAAGCTGAGGCTTTGTGATGTCAAGCCACACCATGGCAACCACAGATTTTGGGCAAACAGAGCTGAAGTGATTGGCTCCTCCTTAACCTAAAGTGAATATATAGAGCCCAGCATCCTTTAAGTAGTGTCTCTTGCCTTAAATTAGCTAAAATTAGTAAGATGATATTGAAGACTAGTAGAGATAAGGAAAAAGACTCTACACACAAGGATGGATGAAGAAACTGCAAGTACAAACGTGAATTTATGTTTGTATTGGGGGGCAGGGGGGGAAGGATGGTGGTGGTCGCAGCCATGAGAAACAGAGTGTTGTGTTAATGCCGGCAGTGTATAATAAATTGTTTGATTTCCTTTTTTCATGGCAGGCTATTGAATATTGTAAAACTATTGAAAGGATGGTCAGCTGAAGATGTGCAGTTTTATCCCACAACTGGTATGGTTTTTCCTTTAACATCATGGTCTAGAACAGCATTGTTGGATATTTGAGATACTAGAGAAGTGAGGTTTGACGCTGTTTCACTAATGGGGAGCGATGTAAGGAGGGGGCAGGCATGTGAGAAGGGAATAGTGTAGATTTCCTTAGTTGGGGCACCAGACAAGCCATTGTATACTGAGCCAACACTTTGAATAAGGACAAGGAGAAGTCTGAATGGGGATTTTTTTTCTCATAACTTTCTAATCCTGGCAAGAAAAACAGAAGCTGATGTTAAATTTAAGTTTGGATTTGGGGGTGTTATGGATGGTGGTAGCAGTCATGAGCAACATGGTGGTCGCAGTCATGAGGAACATGGTGTTGTATTAGTGCTGGCAGTGTATTATAATGAATTTGATTTCCTTTTTACATGGTAGACTGTTGAATATTGTTAAACTATTGAAAGGATGGTCAGCTCAAGATCTGAACTTTATGCCACATCAGGTCCAGTTTTTCCTTTAACAACTTGGTCTAGAACATCATTGCTGTATATTTGATATGCTAGAGAAGTGAGGTTTCACTCCGTTTCTTTGAAGATTCACTCCTTTATACCTTTGCCCCTTACTTAAGTAAGATATTAGTAATAAGGGAAATTGGGTATGGTGTACATGGTTACTATCTTCACTATTTTTCTGTAAATCTGGAACTATTCTAAAATAAAACATCCATTAATACAACACTCAAAACCCTAGGAACTGGTAGCAACTGAACATAGTGGAATGGACCACTGAAATGACGGGGGAGTATGGGAATTGTCTTAGAGGAAACACCACCTCCCTGCCATATGCTGGACTGTAATGGAACTAGGGGAATTGAGTGTGAGAGAGGTCAGTTTAGGAAAAAATTTCAGGAGTGAAGAGGAAGGTCTCTGTTCTATAACCAGTTTGTCTGAGATTTCTGCATCCTCTGCCACCCCCGCCCCTCATGGGTGGTCAAGCTGAGGCTTTGTGATGTCAAGCCACACCATGGCAACCACAGATTTTGGGCAAACAGAGCTGAAGTGATTGGCTCCTCCTTAACCTAAAGAGAATATATAGAGGCCAGGATCATTTAAGTAGTGTCTCTTGCCTAAAATTAGCTAAAATTAGTAAGATGATATTGAAGACTAGTAGAGATAAGGAAAAAGACTCTACACACAAGGATGGATGAAGAAACTGCAAGTTTAAAAGTGAATTTATGTTTGTATAGGGGGGTAAGGGGGGTGGATGGCGGTGGTCGCGGCCATGAGGAACAGAGTGTTGTGTTAATGCTGGCAGTGTGTAATAAATTGTTTGATTTCCTTTTTACATGGCAGGCTATTGAATATTGTTAAACTATTGAAAGGATGGTCAGCTCAAGATGTGAAGTTTTATCCCACAACTGGTATATGTTTTCCTTTAACATCATGGTCTAGAACAGCATTGTTGGATATTTGAGATAGTAGAGAAGTGAGGTTTGACGCTGTTTCACTAATGGGGAGGGATGTAAGGAGGGGGCAGGCATGTGAGAAGGGAATAGTGTAGATTTCTTTAGTTGGGGCACCAGACAAGCCATTGTATACTGAGCCAACACTTTGAATAAGGACAAGGAGAAGGCTGAATGGGGATTTTTTTTCTCAAAACTTTCTAATACTGGCAAGGCAAAAAGAAGCTGATGTTAAATTTAAGTTTGGATTGGGGAGGTGATGTGGATGGTGGTCGAAGACATGAGGAACAGGGTGGTCGCAGTCATGAGGAACAGGGTGTTGTTTTAGTGCTGGCAGTGTATAATAATGAATTTAATTTCCTGTTTACATGGTAGACTTTTGAATATTGTTAAACTATTGAAACGATGGTCAGCTCAAGATCTGAAGTTTGATGCCACATCAGGTCCAGTTTTTCCTTTAACAACTTTTTCTAGAACATCATTGCTGGATATTTGAGATATCAGAGAAGTGAGGTTTCACTCTGTTTCACTGATGATTCACTTCATGTTAAATTTGCCCCATACATAAGTTATTAGTAATAAGGGAAATTCGGTATGGTGTACATGATTATTATCCTCACAATTTTTTCTGTAAATCTGGAACTATTCTAAAATAAAAAATCCATTAAATCAACACTCAAAATCCTAGGAAATGGTAGCAACTGAACATAGTGGAATCGACCACTGAAATGACGGGGGAGTATGGGAATTGTCTTATAGGAAACACCACCTCCCTGCCATATGCTGGACTGTAATGGAACTAGAGGAATTGAGAGAGAGAGAGGTCAGTTTTGGAAAAAATTTTAGGAGTGAAGAGGAAGGTCTCTGTTCTATAACCAGTTTGTCTGAGATTTCTGCATCCTCTGCCACCCCAGCCCCTCCTGGATGGTCAAGCTGAGGCTTTGTGATGTCAAGCCACACCATGGCAACCACAGATTTTGGGCAAACAGAGCTGAAGTGATTGGCTCCTCCTTAACCTAAAGAGAATATATAGAGGCCAGGACCCTTTCAGTAGTGTCTGTTGCCTTAAATTAGCTTAAATTAATAAGATGATATTGAAGACTAGTAGAGAGAAGGAAAAAGACTCCACACACAAGGATGGATGCAGAAACTGCAAGTACAAAAGTGAATTTACGTTTGTATGGGTTGGGGGATGCATGGTGGTGGTCGCTGTCATGAGGAACAGTTCGTTCTGTTAATGCTGGCATTGTATAATAAATTATTTAATTTCCTTTTTACATGGCAGACTATTGAATATTGTAAAACTATTGAAAGGATGGCCGGCTAAAGATGTGAAGTTTTATCCCAAAACTGGTATAGTTTTTCTGTAACATCATGGTCTAGATCAGCATTGTTGGATATTTGATATACTAGAGAAGTGAGGTTTGACTCTGTTTCACTGATGGGGAGGGATCTTAGATGGGGGCAGGTATGTGAGAAGGGAATAATGTAGATTTCTTAGGTTGGGGCACCACACAAGCCATTGCATACTGAGCCAACACTTTGGATAAGGACAAGAAGTCTGAATGGGGATTTTTTTTCTCAACACTTTCTAATACTGTCAAGGAAAAAAGAAGCTGATGTTTAATTTAGGTTTGGATTGGGGGTGGTATGGATGGTGGTCGCAGTCATGAGGAACAGGGTGTTGTTTTAGTGCTGGCAGTGTATAATAATGAATTTAATTTCCTTTTTACATGGTAGACTATTGAGTATTGTTAAACTATTGAAAGGATGGTCAGCTCAAGATCTGAAGTTTGATGCCACATCAGGTCCAGTTTTTCCTTTAACAACTTGGTCTAGAACATCATTGCTGGATATTTGAGATATCAGAGAAGTGAGGTTTCACTCTGTTTCACTGATGATTCACTTCATGTTACATTTGCCCCATACATAAGTAAGATATTAGTAATAAGGGAAATTCGGTATGGTGTACATGATTATTATTCTCACAATTTTTTCTGTAAATCTGGAACTATTCTAAAATAAAAAATCCATTAAAACAACACTCAAAATCTTAGGAAATGTTAGCAACTGAACATAGTAGAATGGACCACTGACATGATGGTCGAGTATGGGAATTGTCTTAGAGGAAACACCACCTCCCTGCCATATTCTGGAGTATAATGGAACTAGAGGAATGGAGAGAGAGAGAGAGGATAGTTTGAGAAAAACTTTAGGAGTTAAGTGGAAGGTCTCTGTTCTGTAAACAGAATCTCTAAGATTTCTGCATGCTCACCCACCCCCGCCCCTCCTTGATTGTCAAGCTGAGGCTTTGTAATGTCAATCCCCAACATGGCAACCACTGATTTTGGGCAAACAGAGCTGAAGTGAGTGGCTCTCCATTAACCTAAAGAGTGTATATAGAAGTCCAGAACCCTTTGAGTAGTGTCTGTTGTTTCAAGATAGTGAATCTTAATAAGACTATATTGTATTCTAGTAGAGATAAGGAATAAGACTCCAAACACAAGGATGGAAAAAGAAACTGCAAGTCCAAAAGTGAATTTATGTTTGTATTGGTGCAGGGGTATGGATGGTGTTGGTCGCAGTCATGAGGGTCGGGGTGTTGTGCTAGTGCTGGAAGTGTATAATAATGAATTTGATTTCCTTTTTACGTGGTAGACTATTGAATATTGTTAAACTAATGAAAGTTTGGTCAGCTCAAGATGTGACGTTTTATGCCACAACTGGTAAAGTTTTCCTTTAACATCATCGTCTAGAACAGCAATGTTTGATATTCGAGATACTAGAGAACTCAGGTTTGACTGTTTCACCAATGGGCACGGATCTAAGGGGGCAGAAGTCATGTGAGAAGGGAGTAATGTAGATTTCTTTAATTGGGGCACCAGACAAGCCATTCCATACTGAGCCAGACACTTAGAATAAGGACAAGGAGAAGTCTGGAATGGGATCTTTTTCCCAACACTTTCTCATACCTGCAAAGAAATAAAACACTGATATTTAATATTGGTTTGGATTGGGGAGGTGGGATGGATGGTGTTGGTCGTAGTCATGAGGAACAGGGTGTTGTGTTAGTGCTGGCTGTGTATAATAATGAATTTGATTCCCTTTTTACATGACAGACTATTGAATATTTGTACACTATTGAAAGGATGGTCAGCTCAAGATCTGAAGTTTTATGCCACATCGGGTCCAGTTTTTCCTTCAACAACTTGGTCTAGAACAGCATTGTTGGATATTGGAGTTACTAGGGAAGTGAGGTTTCACTCTCTTTCACTGATGATTTACTTCATGTTACATTTGCCTCAACCATAAGTAAGGTATTAGTAATAAGGGTAATTGGGTATGGTGTACATGGTTATTATCTTCATAATTTTTCTGTAAATCTGGAACTATTCTAAAATTAAACATCCAGATTTTCAATCCCAGCAACAGCACAATGCGTGTAACTATTAAGGAACCAGCTCTGGGCAGTCGACTTCCCCACACAAGTTTTTAGTGCAATAGAGATTATAAACCCAAGGTACTGGATCTAGAGGCCCTATAGCCTCAGAGGCCAACCCAAAAACACTGCCACCCAGATGCTGAGCCACAAACTGACTCTTAGCTAAATACAAATTAAGCTAATCTGGGAAACAAATAGGGCCTGCTTTAAAATCAGGACTGTGGTTTACAACAGGGAGGAACAGTGTATCGCAGGGAAATTCAAGAGTCTCCTGAATTCCTGACAGGACTAAGGCAAGCCAGACTGACGAGTAGAAGAACCAAAGGACCTTCACTACTGCAATTTTTTTTCTTTTTTCTTTTTTCACCTTGTAACTAAGAAACCATTTATTTTTCTTTTTTTTCCATCGCCTGATTTTACCCTTTTAATTACTACATTTTTATTTTTTAACCGGTATTATTACTGGTACCATTTTACCATTTTTTTTTTTTAAAGAATTAAGCAGCCATGATCTTTATTCTCCTTTAACATGAATAATTTAACACAAACATTATTCTTTGAAGATGGACAATATACATTTTTTTCATCCATTTTGCTTTCTGGTGATTTGAATTATTTTAATTACAAATATATATCTTTAAATATCCCACAAAGGAATTGTGTTGGTGCATTGGCCTACAGGTATTTCTTTGGTGATTAGGTTTGCTATGAGATAGCATATTACCACATAATTGCTGTACTGCTCTTTTTTTTTTTTTTTTTTTTGGTCCGTTTTACTTGTCGGTATTGGTAGTTGCTCCTTGCTCTGCTCATATAAAGTTACATTCTGATTTAAGTTCTCCCTGGTGTTTGGCTAATTGGACTATTCATTTAAAGTATTCTGTGTTTTACCACCTTATCTTCCATGCTATTTTACATTTTGGATTGACTGATTATAATTCCTGTTTCACAGAATATAATTTCACAGTAGCATAACCTTGGGAATCCATTAAATTTGGCCTTTAAAACACTACTTTGTTTTTCTCCACACAGTGGTGAAAGCTGTGGCATTTTCTGGCAGCCACATTGACTCTCTCCCTTTTTATAGCAATGTTACTTCCATTTTACCATTTTTTAAAGTGCCATTTTACTTTCTCTTTATTTTATTTTGGGATTAGAGTTCTCTATTCTGTTTTCATCATTCCTTTAGCATCAATTTTCCCTACCTCAATTTTACCTGTATGCTAAAACCCTTTCCCTCACTTTTCTCCTTTTCTTGTCCTGTTTCTCTTACCCTATTCCTGCTTTAGATTTTCTCTATTCCTTCTGTTTACCTCCTGTCAAATTTTCACCCTACTTATAGATCCTATTTCCAAACCACTGCTCTAAATCCTTATACATATATCCCTTATTTTTGTTCACTATCCAATTTTTTTTCTTCTTTTATCTTTCTGTTGTTTTGTTGCTGTTTGCTTTATTGTTGAGTATATTGTTTTTCTTGTTGTTGTTGTTATTTTTTTTGTGTGTGTGTCTCTGTGTGTGTGTGTGTGTGTTTAGGACTGGTTGTGAGGCTGTTTTTCTTTTTCTTTTTCTTTTTTTCTTTTGGTTTTTACCCTCTCTCTACCCCCCACCCTGGTTATGTTTGTGCTTCTGTTTTCCCTTGCCTCTCTGGATATTATTGGTTGTTTCTAGTTTGCATTCATCTCCAGGAAGCTGTTGCTGGAGTTTGTTGAGATTAGTGGCAGTTCTATAGGAGTTTTCTCCTCATATACATAGCCTCTTCCCCTCTTCTACTTCATTCTCTCTTTTTACTCTTTTTTTCCCCTCTTTTCTTTCCCACTCCTTTTTCCCAATTTCATTTTTGCACTACTTTTGTTTTTCTTTCTTCCCTACTTTTCTTTTCTTCTCTTTTTTTCTCTTTTATCTTTTTCTCTCCTTTCTTCCTTGTCCCCTAATTCTCTTAATTTGGGTGGTCACCTTTATTTGGGGTTAGTAATATCGTGAATATATTTGTGTTTAGTGCCTGGTATGTGGTGCCTTGTTTTGTTTATTTTGTGCCTTTAACTCAATGCAGCAGATCCAAGTAACAGCAGCTTCCTGAGCGCCACACCCTCTGAGGAAGAGCAGCCGTACGTGAAGCCTCCCCCCACCAGCCAGAAGAGCCACCACAGCTGTGAACAACACCCACCAGAGGAACTGCTCCCAACTGAGGAGCAGCTACTACCACAACCGCCCGTGGAGCAACCACAGCCCAAGGAGCCACTGCCCCACAGGGAGCAGCCACTGAATGACTCAATGTCTAGATATTTTAGTGAGATCAATCATGGGTAGACAAAGAAACCCCCAAATGAAAGAGGAAGAGGACTCTCCAGAAAAGCAGCTAAGTAATACAGAGGCATGCAACTTGACAGAAAAAGAATTCAGAATAAGGGTCCTAGAGTGCATAAACCGGATGGAGGAAAAAATCAACAACCTCTGCAAGAAGCTAGAAGAAACAGATGAAAAAGTCAACTACCTTTGCAAGAAGCAAGAAGAAACAGATGAAAAAATCAACAACTTAAGTAAGACCCAAGAAGAAATGAAGAGTGATATAGCTGCAATAAAAAACACCATTGAAAGTATCAACAGTAGACTAGGAGAATCGGAGGACCGAATTAGTGAATTAGAGGACAAGGAATTAAAACACTCAAAATGTACTGCAATTGCAGAAAAAAATTAAAAGACAAGAGGAGAGCCTAAGGGAGCTTTGGGACAACATGAAACGACACAACATATGAATAATAGGGGTGCCGGAACAACAGAAAGAGGAACAAGGAATAGAAAACTTACTAGAAGAAATATCAGAAAACTTCCCTGAGGTGGGAAAGAAAAAAGGAACACAAGCCCAGAGATTCCCAAACAAGGTGAACCCGAAAAGACCCACACCAAGACACATCATAATTACCATGGCAAATGTTCAGGACAAAGAGAGAATCTTATAGGCTGCAAGAGAGAGACGGAAAGTTACATACAAGGGATCTCCCATTAGATTATCAAATGACTTCTCAACAGAAACACATCAGGCCAGAAAAGAATGGACGGACATATACAAAGTGATGCAAAGCAAAGGACTGAATCCAAGAATACTCTATCTGGCAAGGCTATCATTCAAAATTGAAGGGGAAATAAGAAGCTTCACAGACAAAAAAGACTAAGGAAGTTTATCACCACCAACCCAGCAATGCAAGAAATGCTAAAAGGGACTGGTGTAAAAAGAAGAAATAAAAAGTTCAGAAAGAAAACAGCCACACACACAAAAAAAAGAAATGGCTACAAACAAGTACCTTTCAATCATAACTTTAAACGTAAATGGACTAAATGCTCCAACCAAAAAACATCGAGTGGCTGAATGGATGAAAAACATGACCCATACATCTGCTGTCTACAAGAAACCCACCTCATTAGAAGGGACTCACAGAGACTGAAAGTGAAGGGATGGAAAAATATCTTTCAGGCAAATAGAAAGGAAAAAGAAAGCTGGGGTAGCAATACTTACATTGGACAAAATAGACCTCAAAGTGAAGGCCATAACAAGAGATAAGGCCACTTCATAATACTAAAGGGATCAATACAACAAGAAGAAATAACTCTGGTAAATGTATATGCACCCAATGCAGGAGCACCCAAATTCATAAAAAAAACTCCTGGAAGATATCAAAGGAGAGATCGACAACAATACAATCATAGTAGGGGACTTAAATACACCACTGACATCACTGGATAAGTCCTCTAGACAAACAATCAGCAAAGATACAGCAATCCTAAATGACTCACTAGATCAGATTCACTTAATAGACATCTTCAGAACAATTCACCCCAAAGCCAGGGAATATACATTCTACTCAAATGCTCATAAGACATATTCAAAAATAGACCATATATTGGAACACAAGCAAAGTATCCCCAAATTCAAGAAGATTGAAATCATAAAAAACATCTTCGCAGACCACGATGGCATAATATTAGAAATAAACTACAATAAAAACAACCCAAAATACTCAAATACCTAGAAGCTGAATAGCATGCTATTAAATATTGATTGGGTTACCAATGAGATCAAAACCTATGGGACACAATGAAGGCAGTCCTGAGAGTGACATTTATAGCTCTACAGGCCTATCTCAAAAAAACAAGAAAAAATGGTAATAAATCATCTAACTCTACAACTCAAAGAATTAGAAAGAGATCAACAAGAAAACCCCAGAGTGAGCAAAAGGAAGGAGATAATAAAGATTAGAGCAGAAATAAATGACATAGAGACCAAAAAAACAATACAGAAAATCAATGAAACCAAGAGCTGGTTCTTTGAAAGGATAAACAAGATTGACAAACCTCTAGCCAGACTCACCAAGAAGCAGACAGAGAGAGGACCCAAATAAACAAAATCAGAAACGATAGAGGCGAAATAATAACAGACCCCACAGAAATACAAATGATTGTTAGAAAATACAATGGACAGCTCTACTCCAACAAACTAGACAACCTGGAGGAAATGGACAAATTCCTAGAAAAATACAACATTCCAAAACTCAATCAGGAATAATCTAAAAACCTCAACAGGCCAATAACTATGGAAGAAATTGAAGCAGTCATCAAAAAGCTTCCATCAAACAAAAGCCCAGGACCAGATGGCTTCACAGGGGAGTTCTACCAAACATTCAAGGAAGAACTAAAACCTATCCTCAGACTACTAGAAAAAAATCAAGAGGAAGGAGCACTTCCAAGCTCATTCTATGAAGCCAGCATCACCCTAATACCAAAACCAGGTAAAGACAACACAATGAAAGAGAATTACAGGCCAATATCCCTCATGAACATAGATGCCAAAATCCTCAACAAAATCTTAGCAAATCGGATCCAGCAGTACATCAGAAAGATCATACACCATGACCAAGTAGGATTTATCCCAGTGATGCAAGGATGGTACAATATCCGCAAATCAATAAACGTGATACATCACATAAACAAATGGAAAGAAAAAAAACCACATGGTCATATCAATTGATGCAGAAAAAGCATTTGACAAAATTCAACACCCAGTTTTGATAACAACTCTCAGTAAGGCGGGAGTATCATACCTCAACATAATAAAAGCCATATATGACAGGCCCACAGCCAGCATCATACTCAATGGACAAAAACTAACACCATTTCCCCTAAGAACAGGAACAAGACAGGGATACCCCCTCTCACCACTCCTGTTCAACATAGTACTGGAAGTGTTAGCCATTGCAATTAGGCAAGAAGAAGAAATAAAAGGCATCCAAATTGCAAACGAGGAAGTAAAACTGTCCTTATTTGCAGACGACATGATATTATACATACAAAACCCTAGAGACTCCTTCAAAAAGATACTAGACTTAATACATGAATTTGGCAATGTAGCAGGATACAAAGTTAACCCCAAGAAATCTGAGGCATTTCTATACACCAATAGTGAACTTTCAGAAAGAGAGATTATAAAAACAATTCCATTCACCGTCGCACCAAAAAAATTAAGCTACCTAGGAATAAACTTAACTAAAGAGGTAAAACACCTGTACTCAGAAAACTACAGGATGTTGAAAAAAGATATAGAGGAAGACATAAACAGATGGAAGAACATACCGTGTTCATGGATTCGTAGAATCAACATCATCAAAATGTCCATACTACCCAAATCAATCTATAAATTCAATGCACTTCCCATTAAAATACCAACGGCATACTTCATAGATCTAGAACGAACTCTCCAAAAATTCATCTGGAATAAAAAAAGACCCTGAATAGCTGCAGCAATCCTGAAAAAGAACAAAGTAGGTGGGATCTCAATACCAGATATCAAGTTGTATTACAAAGCCACTGTTCTCAAAACTGCCTGGTAATGGCACAAGAATAGGCATATAGATCAATGGAATAGAATAGAGAGCCCAGAAATGGGCCCGAACCAATATGCTCAACTAATATTTGACAAAGGAGGCAAGAACATACAATGGAGCCAAGATAGTTTCTTCAATAAATGGTGTTGGGAAAATTGGACAGATATATGCAAGAAAATAAAACTAGACCACCAACTTACATGATACACAAAAATAAACTCAAAATGGATAAAGGACTTAAATGTACGACAGGAAACCATAAAAATTCTAGAAGAATCCAAAGGCAACAAAATCTCAGACATATGCCGAAGCAATTTCTTCACTGATACAGCTCCTAGGGCACTTGAAACGAAAGAGAAAATGAACAAATGGGACTACATCAAAATTAAAAGCTTCTGCACAGCACAAGAACCCATCAACAAAACAACGAGAACACCCACTGTGTGGGAAAACATATCTGCCAATGTCATATCTGATAAGGGCCTAATCTCCAAAATTTATAGGGAACTCATACAACTTAACAAAAGGAAGAAAAACAATCCAATCAAAAAATGGGCAAAGGACCTAAATAGACACCTTTCAAAAGAGGACATTCAGAAAGCCAAGAGACATATGAAAACACTAGGGTGTTTTCATTCGTGCACCGGGTGTGTGTGGGGGGGGGAGTGTCCCTCAGCCCAGTCTGCCCCCTCTCACATACTGGGAGCCCTCAGGCGTTGACCCTCATCACCCACCAATCGCAGGATCGGCCCCTTGCCCAGGCCTGACGCCTCTGGCCTAGGCGTCCGGCCTGGGCAGCGGGGACCCGCAGTTGCAGCGGCCCCACGATCGTGGGCTTCGCTTTAGGCCCAGGCAAGGGACCCCTAGCTCCTGGGACTGCCAGCTTCGACTGTGCCCAGCTCCCATTGCTGGCTCCACCCCTACTTCCTGCTATCACTGGCCAGGGCGGAAAAGGCACCTGATTCTCCGATCATGGCTGAGGGGCAGGGCAAAGGAGGCGGGGCAGGGCAAAGGCGGCGGGGCCGGGCCGCCTTTGCCCTGCCCCCCAGCTCTTAGCTCCCCCCTCGGTTTCTGATCACTGTCCGTGGCAGGGGGCTTCTTACTGCTTTCCCTTTCGCCTCCCTGCATTGTGCCTACGTATGCAAATTAACCGCCATCTTGTTGTCAGTTAACTGCCAATCTTAGTTGTCAGTTAACTGCCAATCTTAGTTGGCAGTTAATTTGCATATAGCCCTGATTAGCCAATGAAAAGGGTAGCTCGTACGCCAATTACCATTTTTCTCTTTTATTAGTGTTGATGCTCAAAGTCACTAATCTTCTGAGAAATGCAAATCAAAACAACAGTGAGGTACCATATCACACCTGTCAGACTGGCTATCATCAACAAATCAACAAAGACAAGTGCTGGAGAGGATGTGGAGAAAAAGGAACACTTGTGCACTGCTGGTGGGAATGCAGACTGGTGCAGCCACTATGGAAGACAGTATGGAGTTTCCTCAAAAAACTGAAAATGGCACTCCCATTTATCCCTGTGGTCCCACTTCTAGGAATATATCCCAAGAAACCAGAAACACCAATCAGAAAGGATATATGCACCCCTATGTTCATAGCAGCACAATTCACCATAGCTAAGATCTGGAAACAGCCTAAGTGCCCATCAGTAGATGAATGGATTAGAAAACTGTGGTACATCTACACGATGGAATACTATGCTGCTGTAAAAAGGAAGGAACTCTTACCATTTGCAACAGCATGGATGGAACTGGAGAGCATTATGCTAAGTGAAATAAGCCAGTCAATGAAGGAAAAATACCACATGATCTCACTCATTCTTGGATAATAGAGACCATTATAAACTTTTGAACAATAATAGATACAGAGGCACAGCTGCCTCAAACAGATTGTCAAACTGCAGTGGGAAGGCCGGGGAGGGTTGGGGGGCAGGAGGTAGAGGGTAAGAGATCAACGAAAGGACTTGTATGCATGCATATAAGCATAACCAATGGACATAGGACACTGGGGGATAGGGGAGGCTAGGGGACTGTCTAGGGCGGGGGGGGAAATGGACACATATGTAATACCCTTTGTAATACTTTAAGCAATAAAAAATAAAATTAAATAAAAATAAATAAAAAAAAAACAAAAGTGAAAGTTAGAAACCACAACTAGAGAAATACTTGCAGTAAATACAACATGCATCTAATTGTTCAATGGACACACCAAATTTATCTAATTGTTCTATTGACCAACAGAAAAAAATCTTAGAAAATATGCAAAGGACACTAATAAGCAATTTATTGAAAAGGAAATCCAGGAGTTCCACCACATAAAAGAAATGGAGGAAATATAAGTTGAAATCATGAATATTTTTCTTTTTTAAAAAATATTTATTGTTTAGGCTATTATAGATTTCCCCCATTTCCCTCCTCCCTATTATCCCCATATACTTGGTTCTAACCCCATCCCAGGCCTTTAACACCGTATTGTCTGTGTCCATAAGTAATGTATATGTGCATGTAAGATCTTTAGCTAATTTGTGCCCAACCACTCTCCCTGCTTCCCTCTGAGATTCATCAGCCTGTTCCATATTTCTATGCCTCTGATTCTATTTTATTCACCAGTATATTCTGTTCATTAGATTTATTGCTCATTTATTTTGATTCATAGATTCAATTGTTGATAGATATGTACTTATTGCCATTTTCATGTTCACATTTCTTCTTCTTCTTGAATACCCTTCAACATTTCATGTTCAGTAGTGATGAACTCCTTTAGCTTTTTCTTGTCTGTGAAGCTCTTTATCTTCCCTTCAATTCTAAATGATAGCTTTGCTGGTAGAATAATCTTGGTGGTAGGTCCTTGCTTTTCATCACTTTGAATATTTCTTGCAATCTCTTCTGGCCTGCAAAGTTTCTGTTGAGAAATCAGCTGACAGTCGTATGGGTGCTCCCTTGTAGGTAATTAATTAATTTTCTCTTGCTGCTTCTAAGATTCTCTCTTTGTCTTTAACCCTCGGTCTTCTAATTATGATGTGTCTTGCTATGAGCCTCTTTAGGTTCCTCTTGTTTGGGACTGTCTGTGCTTCCTGGACTTGTAAGACTATTTCTTTCACCAGGTAGTGGAAATTTTCTGTCATTATTTATTCAAATAGGTTTTCAATATCTTCCTCTCTCTCATCTCCTCCAGCATTCCCATAATGCGAATGTTGGTACGCTTGAAGTTGTCCCAGAGGCTCCTTACACTATCTTCATTTTTTTAGTTCTTTTGGCTTTTTGCTCTTCTGATTGGGTGTTCTTTGCTTCCTCATATTACAGGCTGTTGATTTGATTATCAGAATCATCTACTCTACTATTGCATCCTTATAAGTTATTCTTTATTTCGGTTAGTGTATGCTTAATTTCTGACTGGTCCTTTTTCATGTCTTTGACATTCTCACTAAGATCCTTGAAAGTCTCACTAAGTCCCTTGAAGCTCTCATTAAGATCCTTGAGTAACCTTAGAACCATTGTTTTGAATTCTGCATCCAGTAGTTTTCTTGCTTCCATTTCTTTCATGTGAGATGTTTCTTTGTCTCTGCATTTGGTTGCTTCCTTGTGTTTATTTCCATGTATTAGCTAGAACAGCTATGACTCCTGGAATTGGTAGAGTGGTCTTGTGTAATAGGTGTTCTGTAGGCCCAGTGGTTCAGTCTCCCTAGTCTGGGAACTCCAGGTATACCCCTGTGCAGCCTGTGTACACTCTCTTGTAGTTGAACCTTGATTGCTGTTGGTGTCACTGGCAGGAATTGACATCCAGACCAAATGGCTGTGAGGACAAGCCATGATTACAGTGGGAGAGCAGCTGTGCAGAAGATATCCCTATGGAACAAGACTTGCTTCAGTGGGGCTTTGGTGCTGAGTCTGCCCCTTGGGTGTGCCACTTGTGGATGTGTAGAGTTGTAATCTGGTATGGTCTGAAGCTGTCCACCAGGTGCACTGGCTCTAGGTTCTCCCAGGAGGTACAAAGTTAGCCACTGTCTGGGACTACCCAGTAGGGACTACAGAGAGGTCTGCAGATGGCTGCTACTTGTATTGGGCTTGTCAAGTGCCCAGGTGAGGCCCAGCTGTGTACCAAGGCAGGCTGGTGCTAGTGCCAGATCTTGGCTCTTTTATTGATAGGTTTGGGGCATGTTGACTCTACCTGATGATTGTTTGATTTTAGCAAAGTCTGATGCCTGAGCTAGGACAGGCCTTTCATATGGAAAAGGTGCTGCAAACAGCTTGGATGGGCTGCAAAATGGATGGGGCAGGATCTCAGGGAATCACAAGGGTGGAGCAAACAGTGTGAGCTAGACTGATGGAAATTCAGATATGACTATCAGTCAGCTCTGCCATGTGGGAGGTCCCAGCACAGAAACAGTGACCCCTGAGAGGACCCTTGTCTTGGAGAAATCCACCCCCTAGTTCCTGCTCAGAAGTCAGACAATCCAGTTCCTCCAGTATGTCCCTGGGCCCCCCAAAGCCACCCAGCACTGGAGCTCGAGGGATGGAGTTCGAGTAAGTTCATGTGCAGGCCCTTTAAGAGGAACACCTGAGTCTACAGCTGCCCCTGGGTCACTCAGCTACAATTCCCACTGGCTTTTAAAGACTGAAGCTACAGGGACTTCTCTTCCCAGGTCTGGAACTCTGGGTTGGGGGACTGGTGTGAGGTTGGGACCCCTTGCTCCTCATGGCAGCCTCTGCAGCTGAGATATCCCTCTCAATTAAAAAAACAGCACACATGAGTGTCAGATCAGCCCATTCAGCACCTCTGCCCATCCTACCAGTCTCAGTGTGCTTTCTTCTTTACTTCTCTAAAGAAGGACTTCCATTCAGCCAGATTTCAGGCAATTCTGAATGATGGTTGTTTTGTATTTTAGTTGTAATTTTGATGTGGTTGTGGGGTGTGGCGAGTACTGGCGTTTACCTATGTATGCTGACATCTTGGTTCTCCATGAATACCATTTTTTATCTATCAGAGGCATCGGGTAATATTTCAAGATCAGTAAAGTTAGATAATACACCAGGACTTGGAAAAGGCATTTCCATACATTGATGGTGGGAGTATGAGTCTGACTATCTTTAGAGGGCAACTAGGCAATAACTTTCATTGATTTAGAGAGAAAGAGAAACATAAATGTGACAAAGAGAAAATCTTACAGGCGGCAAGAGAGAGACGGAAAGTCACATACAAAGGCTCTCCCATTCGATTATCAAATGATTTCTCAACAGAAACACATCAGGCCAGAAAAGAATGGACGGAAATTTACAAAGTGATGCAAAGCAAAGGACTGAATCCAAGAATACTCTATCCAGCAAGGCTATCATTCAAAATTGAAGAGGAAATAAGAAGCTTCACAGACAAAAAAAGACTAAGGGAGTTTATCACCACCAAGCCAGCAATGCAAGAAATGCTAAAGGGACTGGTGTAAAAAGAAGAAATAAAAAGCTCAGAAAGAAAACAGCCACACACAAAAAGAAATGGCTACAAACAAGTACCTTTCAATAATAACTTTAAAGGTAAACGGACTAAATGCTCCAACCAAAAGATATCAAGTGGCTGAATGGATAAAAAAACATGACCCAGTGTATCCTTAATTGGCTCCCCAAACACAGCCTTAACTTTCAGTAGAGTTCATCCCTCAGATGGAGTCAGGCTGACTTCTTTGTCCCACAGACATGCTAATTTTTCCAGACCTAGTAGCTTCACCAAAGAGTTTTCCTCTTCAACCCTCCAGACCTAAAATGTTTCTTTCAGGCCTTTCCTTGGACAATACAGCATGTTTGTGGGCTCAAGCCTTCAAAGCACAATGGCATGTTTATATTTTATCTTAGCCCTGGCAATGTTTTACTTTATAACCCAAAAAACTCATTTTTCTCTTTCCTTCTCCATTTTCCTTTCAATCCCACAATGAACGGAAAAGAGAGAAAAAAAAAATTACATGGAGGGGGAAAAAAGAAGGAACAAATCACATAGAGGAAGGAAGCAATCGGAGGGGGAGAAGGGAATGAACCAATCACAGGCAGGGGAAGAAGAGAAGGAACCAATCACATGGAGGGGGAGCAGAGAAGGAAGCCATCACATGCAGGGGAGAAGAGAAGGAACCCATCACATGCAAGGAGGGAAGAGAAGAAACCAACCCTACTGTATGGGAGTGATTTACACCTCCCACTGGCCACAATGTGGTATGTTGGGCAGTTCTTTTACTAAAGGCAGCAAAAATTAAATATTAAGTTAAAGTCTCCAAAGGTCAAGGTCACCATTATGCAAGGAAACTTTTACTATAGGAACTGTGTGTTTGTTTTATTTGTGCGAATGTGAGCTGTAGGTCTATAATGGCTTTTAGTTCTATAATTACCTTTGTGATTTTAAATATATTAAGATGTCTGTTTCTGGGCACACACCAAATTTATGTAGTGTCTTTATACACTATCAGACTCTCTGCAATGAAAAATGAGAACATTTTTCTCTTACATTTTCTCACATATTCTGGTTCACATTTCCAAATTTGTCATAGGGAGGTAAAAATGTACTTCTCAAACATATAGAAAATGTAACTTCATTTTAAATAACTGAGCTCATTTTATCCTAGAGTCTCCATTTCTACTCAGTAGTAAAATATAAAACTAAATGAAACAACAGTAAACAATGTTAATAAAATAAGACTTCCAATGCAAAATATCCAAATCCTGTTTCTCCCAAAGAATCTTACACATATTCATTCTAGGTGTGGTCGGTCAATGCAATTTACCATAAAACAGTCTCTGTGCGGTATGGTTACCCACAAGGGGATTATCTGGGGTATATCACTTTGTTCCACCGCTGCAGCCATGGGTGAGGGAGGCACCAAGCTGGTCAATCCTACAAAACCACACAGTTGGGAAATTGTCAGAGTGAGGGGTATGTTTTTTCCAAAACATGTGACAATATTTGCCGATTGTCTTTTACCCTATCAATTTATAGCTCCTGCTGTGTGATAGGTGGTGAAACCTTTCAAAACCTGCTGGTTTCCCAGCCTGTCTGGAATTCAATCAAACCCTTGCCCTCCTTGCTCTCAGCCACAAGTCTTTGCAGTTCCTCCAAAATACCAGGCATGATGTGCTATCAGAGCGTTTTCACACCCCGTTTTCTCTGAGGAGCACGTTTCCTATGATATTGACACCCTCTCTTTATTGAGCTCCTGCCTCCGGAGTCACCCAGGGCTTCAATAACTACCCTGTCTGAAATGGCACCTTCCTGTTCCCCCATCACTATGGTCTCCTTGCCCAGCTTTAGTTCTCTTCACCGCATGCATGCCTGTTGTTATTGGATATACTTATTCATTGCCTGTCTCCTGTCCTGGAAAAGACATTCCATGAAGTCAGAGACATTATCTTATCCCTGTATCCCTTGTACCCAGAACAGTGTTCAGCACCCATTAGGCCCTCGATAAACTTGTTGAGCAAACTGGATATCCCAGGCATGAGTGAGCTCTCCTTTCCCCAAGGAGCTGCTGCATGTTTTATCTGCACTCATTTGGCAGGAAGTGCTGCCGTGGATGACTGCATGCCTTGTGTCTGCTTCAGGCTGCCAGTCAATGGCAGATGCCTCAAGAACAGGGCCTGTGCTCTATGCTCTTCCGAAGCGCACAGTTCTCTACCCAGTGAAGAGTCAAATGTGTGTTTATTGTTGTGTAGTGACTTTGGTTTCCTTCTCCTTCCTATGTCAGCATTTCTCAAAGAAGGTTTACTAACCTCCAACCAAATTCTCGTCTCAAGATTGGTACGTTGAAGACTGCTCGCATACAATAGTCATGTGAGAGGGCTCTCTCGAGAGAAACAAGAGGGAACTGTGGAGTCAAATTCCAGTGTGCTGGACCTCTGTTCTATTCGGGGCGTGGCACGTCAGTTGTTCTCAACTGTGTGTGATCCACGACCCCTTTTAGCAGGTCTAAGAGTATTATTCTCATAATAATACTAAATTGCATGTAAATTTTCAGTGTATTGATATTTGCCTTTATGTTGCAAAAGCAATGGGTTAAAACTGCTGGTGTCTTAGTGCCAATCACAGCAATAGAATCCAGCTACACTAGAGGTCACTGGGAAAAGCATTCATGCAATTGACTCACAAACTCAAGGAGCAGCTTTTTCTCACAGAACACCATTTTTACTGACAGACAAGCTATGGTTATTCAAAGTTGGGCATCTGGCAGACATTTTCTAAAAAACAAAGTGAGCCTGTCATTTCAAGAAAAAAAAGTCAAAGTATTTGCCACCAATCATAACATTCAAGCTTTAAAGTGAAAATTAGAAGTTTGGAAAACTTGAATAGCTTCCCAGTACTTACAGATTTTTCTGATGAGATCAGTGGTGGTACTAACAAATAGGACTTTTTGATACTGTAAAATGAAATGAATTAGTGTTTGGAAGATCTGTGTAACTCAGGGAACCAATATTTTCCAAATGACCAATGCATGATGCTGCAAAAATTAGGCATGGCTGAAAGATCTGGTCAAAATTCAAAACAGACCAGTGATTGTAATGTCACAGAATATGATACTAGAGGCCCAGTGCATGAATTTGTGCATGGGTAGGGTCCCTCTGGGTGGCCTTCAGGAATCAGGCTGAAACCCCAACTCCAATGCTGCCTGCAGCTCCTACCTGCTGCTCAGACTCATCCTGGCCCTACTGTGCCTGCTGCAGGCTAGTGCCCAATCAGTCCCAACTGGGAGAGGCTCCTGCTGCCACAGCAGCACTCACCAGCCATGACCCCTGCATCTGGTGCCCTCCCAAGTGGGGTGGCCTGCAGGATCGGGCTGAAACCAGCTCTCTGACATCCCCTGAGGGGTCCTGGATTTTGAGAGGTTGTAGGCCAGGCTGAGGGACTCTAGTGGTGCACAACTGGGCCAGAGAGGGACCGGAGGAGGGCTCCAGGGCATGTCCAGCCCATCTCGCTCAGTCCCGATCAGCTGGACCCCAGCAGCAAGCTAACCTACGGGTTGAAGCATCTGCCCCAAAGCCATTTCCAGTGGTGTTTTCATACAAATGACCTCTCTTGCCAAATACTTCTGACTTGCCTAAAGTCTCTCAAACAAGCAGTATCTGGCCTTTGTGTACCTTGTACCTTTTTCTGGTGTACCCAGTACTAGTTGCATCTAGCCTTGGTTTGCAGCTTGGCTTCCCCTGAACACCTCCAAGCCCAGTCATCTGCAGATTGCTCTGTAGCTAGTGACAGGTGGTCTCAGGCAGAGCACAGGTGGTGGCTGACCTTGCATATCCAGGGAGGCCCCTGAGCCAGTGCACTCAATGGAAAACTTCAGAACATGCTGGATTACAAGTCTACCACCTTCACCAGCAACACACTCAAGGGGCAGACTCAGTGGGAACCAAAGCTCCACTGAAGTAAGTCCTGCTCTGTAGGGTAGGGCCTACACAGCAGCTCTTTCTTGCAGCTGATCCTTGCAGCAATGGGCCTGGGGGATCAATCGCGCTCAGTGATGTGCCAACATCAATCAAGGCTTAATTACAACAGGTCAGTACACACTGCCCACACAAGGGGCATACCTGCAGCACCTAGCTCAGGTGACTGAGGAGGCTGTACCACTGGGTCCTACATGACACCTACTACAGAGGCCACTCTATCAAGTCTGGAAGATGTAGCAGCTCTACCCAATCATAGAAACAAACACAGAGAAGCAGCCAAAATGAGGAGACAAAGAAACAGGTCCCAAATGAAAGAACAGGAGAAATCACCAGAAAAAAAAGGCTAAGTGAAACGGAGACAAGCAAAGTACCAGATATAGAGCTAAAAACAATGGCCACAGTAATGCTTAAAGAATTTAGTGAAAATTTCAAGAGCATAAAAACACACACAGGGACCATAATAAAGAACCAATCAGAAATGAAGGATACACTAATTGAAATGAAGAATAAACTACAGGCAATCAACTGTAGAGTAGCTGAAGCAAAGAATCAAATCAGCAATTTGGAATATAAGGAAGCAAAAAAAAATACCTTAATCAGAATAACAAAAATAAAAAATAATCCACAAAAATGAGGATAGTGTCAGGAGCCTCTGGGACAATTTCAAGCATATCAGCATCTGGGGGTTCCAGGAGAGGGAGAGAACAAGAATTAGAAAACTTATTTAAAAAAATAATGACAGAAAACTTTCCTAACCTGATGAAGTAAATAGATATACAAATCCAGGAAGTGCAGAATGTCCCAAACAAGATGAACCCCAAGAGGCCCACACCAAAACACAACATGATGAAAACTCTAAAGGTTAAAGACAAAGAGAGAATCTTAAAAGCAGCAAGAGAAAAGCAATTGGTTACCTACAAGGGAGCCCCCATAAGACTGTCAGCTGATTTCTCAGCAGAAACTTTGTAGGCCAGAAGGGATTGGCAAGAAATATTCAAAGTGATGAAAAGCAAGGACCTACAACCAAGATTACTTTAACCAATAAAGCTATTATTTAGAATCAAAAGACAGATAAAAAGCTTCTGAGACAAGAAAAGACTAAAAGAGTTCATCACCACCAAACCAGTACTTTAAGAAATATTAAAGGGTCTTCTTTAAGAAGAAGAAGTAAAAGATAAAAAAACATGAATAATAAAGAGCCATAACAAACAATGAAATTTTACCATTTACAACAGCACGGAGGGACCTAGAGTATACTATGATAAGCAAAATAAGTCAGCCAAAGAAAGACAAATATCATATGATTCCACTTATCTGTTGAATCTAAAGAACAATATAAATGGGGATACTAAACAAACAAAGAGAGGAGAAACCAAGATGGTGGCATAGGTAAACACTACCTCCCACAACAACTTCAAAAATACAACTAAAAGACGGAATGGACATCATCCAGAACCACAGGAAGGCTGGCCGAGTGGAAATTCTACAACTAAAAGGAAAGAGAAAAGCATACCGAGACCCAGAGGAGCTTCGGTGTGGAAGTAAAGTACAGAGATAAGGAGGCGCACGCGGAGAGGGCTGACGGCTGAGGACACGGTTGTCTTTTTCAATTGGTAGGGAGTCTCAAGCTCTGAGCTCCAGTTCCGGGTGAGTCTCTGGGGACCCAGACTCATACGGGAGAAATTGGACTGTCTGGCATCAGTCGGAACTCGAGACCCTCTAGGTTATGAAAAAGGACCAACTAGAAATTAAGCATACATTGACTGAAATAAAGGATATTATACAGAGTCCCAACACCAGACTAGAGGATCACAAGAATCAAGTCAAAGATTTGAAATACGAAGAAGCAAAGAACACCCAACCGGAAAAGCAAAATGAAAAAAGAACCCAAAAATATGAAGATAGTGTAAGGAGCCTCTGTGGCAGCTTCAAGCATACCAACATCCGAATTATAGGGGTACCAGAAGAAGAGAGAGAGCAAGATATTGAAAACCTATTTGAAGAAATAATGACAGAAAACTTCCCCTACCTGCTGAAAGAAATAGACTTACAAATCCAGGAAACCTAAGGTTGGGGGTGATGGGGAGGTAGCCAAGACTGAACTAATTCTTCCAGGCAGGGCTGCAGGTGTCTGAAGAGAGCTTTTAACAAGAAGGAACGAGCAGCACTGGGAAGGCTGGATGCTTCTGCAGTCAGGTCTCTGCAGAGAGGCGTCTACCCTGTTGCGTTTACACTGGGCCTTGGTCCAGCAGCCTCAGAAGCCCAATCCCTCAGTTCTGGGGTTCCTCAGATCTAGATGTGACACCAGCCCACCCTGACCAGGCTCACAGGAAAGCGGTCTAATGTCAGAATGCTAACTATTGGCAGATTTAAATACAAATGCCAAGCCACCTGAGTGATTGCCATGGCCTCAGTAGTGCATTCTCCCAAAAGGCAAACTATAAGCCAAATCTAATGACCAGGACGTTGCTCAGTGATCTTGCAATAAGCCTGTACTGCCAGCTTAACAAAATCATAGTGACAGCAGGAGCTTCCAGGAGGCCTGCTCTGGGCCAGGCCCTGCGGAAAGCTCTTCACCTGTGTTCTATCTTCTAAAGTCACTGACATCACTTCTACATGCCCAGCATCTTGAGAACCTGGGCTCCATGTGTCCTTCCTGGTGGAATATCCCTAGTGCCCAGCATCGTGGTGAGAACAATAAAGATGCTGTTGAATGAAATGAGTAAGTGGATATGCTCCTGAGTGGAAATGAAAAGAGGAGACACAGTCTGTCTTTGCTGTGGAGAGCGCCACGTCCCTCCTCCAACTCTGCTCCCTAACGTGGTTTCTCTTGTAAGGTGGCTATTCTTTTTTCTATGGACCCTGGAGCACTAGTGTGTAACACTTTTCAAAAGCTACCAGAGACCCCCCAGCTCACCACTGATTAAGCACATTCCATACTACTCCTCCTACTAATTATTGCAACAGCTACAACAAACTGCATGAAACTTGCAGTGCAACAGAAGACAGAGAGGTGTGGAAGCTGGAAACTACGAGTGAGCTCTGATGACTTCCCTGAGTTCTGGTATTTTAATTTCCTTACATAACCTGTCCTTGGGCTCTTTATCAGCTTACAATCCAGAACTGCCCACAGACGCAGACCAAGACCTTGCTCCTTCTAGCCAAAGTGTCAGGAAAATAGTGAACAAGCAGGACAGAAGCATTGTCACCATGCTGGTCCCACTCCAGGCAACACTGCAAAATAGCCATGCACTCAGTGGTCTCCTTCCTCCTGGAGAGCTCTGGTCTGGAGCCCTTTGCACTGTGAGAACCAAGTAGGCCTCCCCTCCCCAATAGAGACCAGGCCAGGCCTGCTCTGCAGAAACTTTTCAGGGGGAGGAGGGCCACTGAGGGGGGCCACTGAGCAACAAGGTTGCCTGATTTCCCCTAACCACCTCTGCCTGCCTGATCACCCCTAACTGTCTCTGCCTCACCCCGCAGCTGCACCAGGCCTCTAGTATTAAGTAAAAGCATTGTTTACTAGAAGAAACAACACAAACAACCTTGTGGCCCCAACCCCCCTCCTCCTCAGGCACTGCAGCTTCACAGATGTGGACAGAAAGCCCTGCTTGCAGTGCCAGGAGGCAGCCTCCTGCCTTGGTGTGCAGCAGCTGCGCAGGGGCAGGAGCACTGGTTTCCATCCTTGCTCTGCAATAAGACAGTGTTCCTCTCCCCTTCCCTCCTGCACTACATCCCACCCCCACCCTGCAGTAGCAAGGTAGTAACTCCACTGTCCCAACTAGGGGTGAGGGGAGGAAACAGAGAAATGGAGTTTCTAAGCATGCAAATGAAATCCTGGGCAGGCCTCAGCAACCCACGTGAGAAATGGACCAGCAGGGGCACAGCAAAAGACCTGAGAACTAAACACTCCTCTGGAACACCATTCAGGTCTTGGATTGGCTTCCAGGTTGCACAGAAGTTGAGGCACAACCTCATGATGGGAAACAGACAAAAAATAGGCCCAAGAAATACTGCTGTCCCTGAATAGCAAAGAACCAGGAAAGGGACAGCCTAACAAGAGAGAAACCTTTGAGACAATAACCAACCTACTCCAGACAAACACCATGGAGAAGCCTGGGCCCCCCCTCAGCCCTGTCAGCAAAGCCCATGGGCGCCCAGACTCCATGCTCACCAGGCTGTAAATGAGGCACCAGCGTGAGGGAAAGCAATTATGAATGGTAAGGAAGCATTCAGAACTCTCAAACACCGTGAAAAGCCAAGAGGAAGGGGAGATGTTGTAAACTGGTACAACCTACACTTTGGAAAACTATTTGGCACCACACGGCCAAGGTGATATGCATATATTCCAGAGGTTAGGGGACATAAATAGAATTTTTAAATGTTGTTTACTGGCCCTCGCCAGGTGGCTCAGTTGGTTGGAGTGTCATCCCATACACCGTTTGTGGTTCAATTCCTAGTCAGGGCACATACCTAGATTTCAGGTTTGATCCCTGGTCAGGGTGTGTATGGGAAGCAACCAATCAATGTTTCTCTCTCACATCTGTGTTTCTCTTTCCCTCCCTTTCTGTCTAAAAATCAATAAACATATCCTCTTTAAAAATAACTAAATACTCCTATATAATAAAGAGCTAATATGCAAATAAGCATCACACCCTCACACCCTCACACCCTCAGGCCCTTGCGCCCTCACGCTGGAACTGCTCAGACACTCAACACTGGGGAGAGAAGAATGGGGACCAGCCAGGCATAAATGAGCTCATGAGAGAGGAATGGGGACCAGCCAGGCTGCGGCCCAGGAGAGGGATAAACCACCCGCCCCACGATCCCAGGCACCAGCAGCTGGGGCTGCACTCTGGGAGAGGGACGAGCTGCCCACTGCATGGTCCCAGGTGCCAGCAGCCTGCGGCCAGGGAGAGGGACAAGGCACCTTCCCCATGGTCCCAGGAGCCAGCGCCTGTGCCTGTGGCCTGGGAAAGGGACAAGCTGCCCGCCCCGTGGTGCCGGGTGCCTGCGGCTGCGGCTAGCCCAGTCAAAGCCAACCCAAATCCTGGGTTCCTGAGGCCAGCCAGAGGGTGGGAAGCCCAGGTCCTGGGTGCCTGTGACTGGCTTGAGAAGGGAATCTTGGGTCCCAGATGCAGGGTGAGGCAAAGGCAGTTAGGGGTGATCAGGCAGGCAGGTAGGCAGGCGAGGGGTTAGGAGCTAGCAGTCCCAGATTGTGAAAGGCAGTCAGACATCCCCCAAAGGGTTGCAGATGGGAGGGGGTGCAGGCTGGGCTAAGGGACCCCACCCACCCTCCGGTGCACGAATTTCGTGCACCAGGCCCCTAGTATTAAATAAAAGCATTGTTTACTAGAAGAAACAACACAAACAACCTAGTGACTAGTTAAAGAGTAAAGGTTTTGGTATCATACAATGGAATAGAATGCAACAGAGAATAAGAAACAAAAGCTACCTGACACAGATAAATCTAAAAATAGCACAGTGTTGAGCAAAAAAATCAAGTCAGAGAAGATCATATGATATGGTGTCATTTATATAAAAATTCAAAACGAGAAAAACTAAATAATTCACTCTTTAGTAGGGGTCACTAAACAACGAGTAATGAAAATAAGGGACTGAGTTATTGTAAGAGTCAGGATGGTGTCTATATGAGGGAGGTGGGAAGATGAGGGTACAGTCAGGAAAGACCCCCAGGAGACAAACTATACTGGCAGCCCCTATACCTTCACCTGGGTGGAGCTTATATGAATTCTCATGCATTATTCTTCAAACTGTGTGTATGTATTTAAATCTCATCATTTAAATTTGTAAAATTTACATGACTGTGTGTGTAAATTTTACAACTGATAAAAGACCCAGCCAACGTAGTATACATTTCATATAATGAGTCCTTGCAAAACCTCCGAGATTTAGCAAAGCTGCCCATATGTCAATTTCAAAACTACCTTCCTTGTTAAACTTCAGCTTAACTTTTTAAAAACTATCTACCTGTACCCATTGCTGGTTCACCATCTGTGCCAGGTTCCCAGTGCCAATCCATCCAAGGCAGTGAGTCTTAGATCTCCAACTTAGGGCCAACCTACATTGGAGACGTCATTTTCAACTCTTAGAACACCTTCTACCCAATCCTACAGATAAGTAACAAATATTAAATATCAAACTGTAGCAACATTACCAAGTCATAGCTGAGGAGGCAGTCCCACAAAGGCACCAAAGGCTGCTTCTGACTCACCCGAACTACTCCGTGTACAGCACGAGGTTGCCACTGCTTTCTGGGACCAACATGGTGTCTATCTTCTGAAAAAAGGACACATGTTTTATTTTAAAGTCTGAAAATTATGACACATAATGATTTTCAAGTTATCAAGAAGAGTGCCTGCATTTATCTCCATTGGCTCAGCGTCCTTTGCCTGTATGTTGGTGATGGAGACAAAGATGAGCTGGGTTTTATGATTACTCTCTTGAAACTTAATGCAGTTAAAGATTAAATTACAAAAACACAAAGTACTGACTCATCCAATAACCTGTAATGATCTCAAGGGTATTATACTGACTGCAAAAATCCCACCTCAAAAGGTTTCATACTGTAGCCTTTGCTTTATATAACACTAGAGGTTCAGTGCACAGATTCATGCACATTGATAAGAAGTTAATTGGAAGAAATATTTTACAGCCTGGGGAGGGACCACAGGAGATTGGCTGGCTGGAGAGGGAATGTGGGAGGGCTCCAGGATATGTCCAGCCCATCTTGCCCAGTCTCAACTGGGACCTATTGGAGCCAATCAGGGTTAATCAGGGCCATCTTGCCCAGTCCTGATCAGGGCTGATCAGGGCTGTCTGGCTGGGGAGGGACCGCTGGAGGTTGGCTGGCCAGGGAGGGACCACAGGAGGGCTCCAGGGCATGCACTGCTCATCTTGCCCAGTCCCAATCGGCCAGACCCGAGCAGCAAGCTAACCTACCAGTCAGAGCATCTTCCCTGGTGGTCAGTGCATGTCATAGCGGCTGGTCGAACAGTTGAATGGTCGGACACTTAGTATATTAGGCTTTTATATATATGGAAGTGGCCCAGTGCATGAATTCGTGCACATTGAAAGGAAAGCAATTAGAAGAAATATTTTAGAGGCCTGGGAGGGACCATGGGAGGTTGGCTCCTGGACATGTCCAGCCTGTCTTGCCCAGTCCTGATCGGCCAGACCCCAGTAGCAAGCTAACCTACCAGTTGGAGCGTCAGCCCCCTGGTGGTCAGTGCGCATTGTAGCAACTGGCCGAATGGTTGAATGGTCGGACACTTAGCATATTAGGCTTTTAGATATATAGATTTATAAATGACAAAAGTATAGAGATGGAGAACAGGTTAGTGGTCATCAGGGGTAGGGGTGGAAGTGGGGGTGGTGTATGTGATTATAAAGGAGAAGCATGAGGGAGAGCTTTAAGGTAATACAGAAGTTCTGTACCTTCACTGTGGTGTCTGCACAAACCTACACACAGAGAACTTCCTGGAACACACACACACACACACACACACACACACACACACACACAAACATCCATGTAAACTGATAAAACCTGAATAAGGCCTGAATATGATGCCAATTCCTTAGTTTTGATCATGTACCAAATTATGTACTAAAGTTATGTAAGATGTTACCTCTGGAGCAAAAAGAGTGCAGGACCCCTCTACTATTTTGCAACTTCCTGTGATTTATAATTATTTCAAAGTAAAGAGGTAAATAAATGGGCAAAGACATGCATACACATCTCCACTAAGAAGATAAATGAGTGGCTAATAAGCACAAGAGAAGATGCTCAACATCATAAGTCATTAAGAAAATGCAAATTAAAACCCCTTCACACCCACTGGCATGGCTACATTCAGAGACCAACAATACCGGAACTTGTCAAGGAGAAGGAAACTGAATCCCTCAGACGTGGCTGGTTGGAATGGAAACAGTCTGGCAATTCCTTAAATAGTTAAATGTGAATTTATCATTTGACCCAACCATTCTACTCCTAACAATCTCTCCAAGGAAAAAGAAATCACATATGTCCACACACAGACCTTAGCTCCAGTGTTCATAGCGCAGTAACTCACAGTGTCAAAAAGTGGGAACAGAGCAGATGTCCATCAACTGTTGAGGGATAAACCACACGCAGTGCATCTGCACCGTGAACAATGGCACAGAGATGACTACAGCATCACAGGCGCCACACACGGGGCCCAGCAAACATTGTGCTGGTGAGAGAAGCGGGCCACAAAAACTGCATTTCGATTCTGTAATCTGTCCAGGAAAGGCAACCCCACAAAGGCCAGAAGCCTGCGGAGCGGCTGCCCGAGGCTGGGAACGGAATAAGACTGACTGCAAACCACATCCGAGGGATCTTCTTAAGATGAGAGGAATTTAAACCTGGATTGTGGTGATGGGTGCACAACTCTCTTCATTTACTAAAATCCATAAATCCATTTAATTGCATGCTTAAACATGTCAATTTTATTGCATGCAAGCAAATTATGGTATTGAAATACAGCTAATTAAGCAGCAAGAAAGATTGAGAGAGAAGGAGGGAGGGAGGGAAGGGGAGAGAGAGAGAGAGAGAGAGAGAGAGAGAGAGAGAGAGAGAGAGAGAGAGAGAAGGGGCAGCCCTACCTTTATTTACACAGAATCTATGGAGTATACACTTACCATGACTGCAGCTGGGACTCTACTATAAAGCACAAGAACTTCTGCCTACATCAGTCAGATGTAATGAACACTTTTGAGGACTTGAATTTTTCTCTCTGCCATAGATACATTAAAGAAATAGCTGTCAGCATTGGTTCAAAAATCTACTATTAAAAGTCATAGAAAATATTCTGCAAGAAACCTAACAACTCAACTCCATGGGCCAAACAATAACCTTGGAGACCTCAAAACACTTCTAGGATTTGAATTTTATGATCTCTGAGATTACTTTCACTTTGATTCTGAGTCCACTCCACAGCTTTTTTGGGGGTTGGGGGAAGGAAAATCCAAATAAATTGAATTAACATCACTGGACTTTTTCTTTTACTTCCATATTATGCTAGTCACCTACTGCTAAAGTAATGCATACTTTAATTCTATCCCTACAAGGGTCAAGGGACTCAGATGGCTCATAACATATCTCTCTCTCTCTCTCTCTCTCTCTCTCTCTCTCTCTCTCTCTCTCAACTAGGTTCTACTTTCTCACTCATTTTAAAACCATGCCACTAATGCCCCAAAATTTCTTCCTGGAGTGGTGCAGAAGACCAGACACCTGTAACAGGGATATGCAATATATTCAACATACCAAGATGGTCTTTAAAGACAGGGTGTTTTTTTTTATTTTATACTAGAGGCCTAGTACATGAAATTCATTCATGGGTAGGGTCCCAAGGCAATCAGGGCCGATCTGCGGGGTGACCAGTGGGGCCCCCACTGGCACCCACCTTGGCTGGCCTTAGGCCTGAGGGCTGAGGGCAGCTCCTGTGTTGAGCGTCTGCTCCCTGGTGGTCAGTGCATGTCATAGCGACTGGTCATTCCACTGGTCATTCTGCTGTTAGGTCGATTTGCATTTTAGGCTTTTATTATTTAGGATGTGAGTACCAACACAGAGAAGCTACATCAGCACTGTATTCCCATCTCTCCTCCCCTGCAACCACCCCCTAAGAGCATGCATTTGCCTGCTGTGTCACAGCTCAAACCCTGCCTCTGTGTGTGATAAGCACCACCTCCTTTCTCCCCAGGCTAATCTGTCCACCGTCAGTCCCTCTCCCAGAATTTCCAATGCTTTCCCTGCTGTGGGTGTGGCTCCTTAAAACCTACTCTCTCAATTAAGACAAAGGTCTCAAAATATAAAGGTGGGCTGACTATTATTTTTTAAAAACTTATTGTTGAAAGTATTACATATATCCCTTTTTTTCCACATTGACCCCTTATAGCCCACCCCTGCCCCCCACCCCAGGCCTCCACCACCCTATTGTCTGTGTCCATGGGTTATGCATATATGAATATAAGTTTTTGGCTAATCCCTTCCCACCCACCCATCCACTCCCGCCCCTTCTGACATTCCACAGTCTGTTCCATGCTCCTGTGTCTCTGGATCTATTTGGACGGTCTATTAGATGACAGGGAGGACTCATTGAAAATTGGCGGGTATGACAAGGATGTGTGGTAGGTGAGGAACTGCCCTCACTTTTTAAAGACACACGGAGGTATTTGGTCATTAAGACGCATTTTCTTTAAGTAGGTCAGCATACACTAACTCGCCCTTGACCCAGACCTCCGTCCGGCAAGTTGTGTATCCTCACTGCCAAAGGCAGTCTCCTTAACACAGCCTCTATGTCCATGTTCACTTTCCTCGGCCCATTTACTTCCTCCTCCCACTCCCCTCCACCACCTGCTCCCCACGTGTTCTAGCCAAGGTCACTGTGCAACCCATCAGAAGGGGGGGTCCGCTCTCCATTCTCAGGCCTCAGGACTCCAGAAGGAGGATGACTTCCCTGAAGCCTCATCCACAAGGAAGCAGAGATTGGAAAACATTGTTAGAAATTACGATGTCCATTCTTAGTTGAGATGGAGGAGAATGGACTCAGTCGCACATTGCTGAAGGGGGTCTAAATTCCCTCTCTAGAAAAGTCTGGTAGAATCTATACATGCACACACATGTATGAAAGAAGAAACACATATATATTTATGTAAAAATCTGGAATAATACCCACACATAAAAACTATTAACATTGGTGAATATGAAGGAGAGGGATTATAGAGAGGACAGGGAAAATTACCTGTTTGTATATCTTCTTGTTTAGTTTTACTTTTTGCAGTGATTGTACATTATTTTTATAATGTAAAAAATATTGTAATTGAACATAAAACATTCTGATCCTGTACTATCAATAACTTAAAAAATATTATCAACACCATCATACTTCTTTCCATTTTAAAAAATCGAGATATAATTGACATATGACATATTAGTTTTGGGTATACATCTTAATGATTTTATATTGCATATATTGCAAACGATCACCACAATAAGTCTAGTTAATATCCATTACCACACAGTTATACTTTTTTTCTTGTGGAAAATACCATAATTCTTAAATCATCAGTTTATTCATTCACTAATTCACCCCATGGGCTCTGCATCCCGTCCATCCATATTCAATGATGCCTGACATATGCTACATTATAGGGCACAGCAGCGAACAAAACGGAGCCAGACACCCCCTTCAAGGTCTACAAGGTAGAACAGGTATTAAACTGGTAAAGCATATGAACAGATTGTGATGAGGCCACAGAATAAAAACAGGGGATCCTGTGAGAAAATCCTAGGGTGCCTATGAAGCTGCTTGGAGCGTGTGACCAGGAAAGTCACTCTGAGAAGAACACGCATAAACTGGGACCCAAAGGTTGAGATGTAACCAGGAGTTGGCCAAGAGCTGAGAGGAGCATGGCCCACTGGTCAGGGGGGACTGGCTGTAAGGAGCATGTGTTTGAGGTGCACAAGGGATCAGAAGGTCAGCGTGTCTGGAGCCCCCTGAGCAAGGGCAGGCAGAGTGAGAGGAGGTCAGAGAGGGCGGGATCCCGCAGAGCTATGTGAGCCAGGCAGGAGTTTGGCTCTGGTTGTGAAGGACACAGAAAAGGGTGTCACTCCCAGAGGACTGCCAGGACGGAAGTTATGTTATGAGGCAGGTGCCAGTGACACAGCCCCCAACTCTGAGGGCCCCAGCCAAGTGGTGGGGACATCTGATCAAGTCACTGTGGTGTGGCGCTGACAGAGGTCGAGGGCACAACCCCTTGTATCCTGAGGCACATGCCCATCACGTGCCCGCCACCACTTTGAGCCCAGCACCATGGCACAGATGTCCTTCATTGCACATTATTAGAAGATAAACCCTCCCTCAGTCCTCTGTCCTGGTGTTTCTCACAGGGAGCAATGGCTTACAGTTTGAAACTATGAATACAAGATTTTGTTAAAGAGCAGATCTTTCTTTCACCTTTGTACCACAGTCAGGCATTTCTCTAGCCTTCTGAAATCCAATAGTTGTTCTGGCCAAAGACCAAAGTGCCCGACGGTGGGACGTTGGTCACCCCCAAGTGCACCTGCTATGTGCTAGGCAGCGTGAGAAAGTACACAGAGAAAGTGAAATGTTACCCTTTTCCTGGAGACATTACCAGAATGGGGGTGGTATTTTTGATGCCCAGGTGCCTTTATCTTTTCATTGCTGTGTATGTGACCGACCCTCACCATCCACAGGCACCCATCTCATGACAAGGAAGGGGGTGGTTTTCTTACCTGGGCAAGAGGAATGTGTGTGGTTAGGACTCTGAGAGCAGAAAAGAAGGAAACACATTTGGAATTCAGCTTTTGAGTACTAACACAGAATTAACAAGACAGTATTTTGAAAGTCATACCTTATTAAGATGTGAAGTAGACATTCCCTAAGTGCCCGTTACCATAGGAGAAGCCAGACTGGCCTGACTTGAAGTGAGAGCCTAGCTCTGCATTCACTGCCATCAGGGGACCAGGCTTCTGAGAGTGGACACACTGTGGCCGCGTTTCCGGGGCTGCGGCCTTCCGGCCAGCAGGGGGCGTCACCCAGGCCCTTCCTGCTGCCTGCTCTCCCCAGGAAGTCCCGCCCCTTCCTGCTCCCAGCTTTCCCCAGGAAGCTCCGCCCCTTCCTGCTGCCTGCTCTCCCCAGGAAGTCCCGCCCCTTCCTGCTCCCAGCTTTCCCCAGGAAGCTCCGCCCCTTCCTGCTGCCTGCTCTCCCCAGGAAGTCCCGCCCCTGCCTGAAGTTGGAGTCCCTGTCTCTGGAAGATGGTGGCTTTCCAGTGCTCATGGCCTCAGGAAGCGCGAGGCAGGCATGGGCTGGAGCACAGAAGGCGGCGGTCGGGGCCCTGGAGCCCTGGAGCGGCTAAGCCCGCGGTGAGGAGTCCGTGCTGGTGCCTTCGGGGCCAGCCCTGTGGCGGAGCAGCGCCCATTGCAGGTGGTCCGTTCCCTCCCCCAGAAGGTGGCCAGGGCCGGGCAGAGCAGGGCAGGCCAGGCTTGGCCCTCCCGGCGGGCCCCCCCGCTCTGCGGGCACCAGCTGCTTAGGGAGCCGCCTTCTAAGGTCGGGGTTCCCTCCCTCCTCACCTCGCCAGGCCCGCTGATCCCTGCAGAGTGTGATGGAGCCCTGGCCTTCCTCGAGCCCGTGTGGATCCAGTTTCCCAGCGCCCCCCCCCCCGTGTCAGACTGGGACCCCCCACAGCCACACGGTTCTGACCAGGACAGGATTGCAGGGAGGTGCGGGGACAGCCATGGGCCTGACCACCTAGCAGGTCAGTTCACTGACGGGAACACGGGAGGTTATGGCCACTCCTCACTTCACCTTCACTCGTGGTGTGAAGGGCACCAGCAATGAGGGTTCCAGGGAAGCCATTGCGGCGCCTCAGCCCAGGGCAGCCCCTGAAGCCTGTGCCCAGCGAGGAGCTCTCCCGACGCTGCGCCCATGGAACTCCAGTGCTGTGGGGCCAGGAAGGGCCTCCCGGGATGAGCGGGGCACAAAGCCCTTGGCGCCAGTCACTGAATGGCTCTTGAGTCACTTAAAAATAAAACCAGGTCTCTGCTGATTTGTGTTAAAATCCCATCGAATGAATGTATGTGCTTAAATAACTTCAGTAACATAAACGGCATTGCTATTTTTAAATGCTATATTAAGTTATATTTTATTTTGAAGACATCAAATGAATTTAAAATTTGAGAAAATTTGATATAATAAAATAATCCCATTCGTGTGTTCAAAACATCCAACCTGAGTGCCTTTTATGAATGATTTTTTTCTTGATATCTAAAGAATTCTAATTTCCCTTTTTTAAGTTATATTTGAACATAATATAGTGGCACTTCAGGTTTATCTTTAGTGAAGGGGCTCAAATGGGGAGTTTACAGGTTACATTTATTTATTAACTAAAGAATATTCCAAGTCTATAGGAGCTGGCCTCTGTGAAGTCATCGTACCATCCTGCCCATTGGTGTTTAGTGTTTGCATTTTGTCAGTGACACATGTATATCCTGTTGAGCTCACCTGCACCCACACTTTAACTAGCCCCCACTAATCTGCTCTCCCCCCATTTTCTTTTTCCGGCTTTTGTTCCCCAATGTTCAAACCTTTCCCATCAAGTGTCTGAGTGGCTGGTCACACATGCTAGTTGTCCGGCACAGCTGTGTTCCTCCAGGTCTAGGTCTCACTTCCTGACTGGACCGTTGACATCAATCCAAGTCATCCTACTTCTACCTCTTCCTCCTCCAGTCTCAGCCTGCATTTCAGAATGAGTGCTATTAGATATGCATTGTTGTGCAGCGTTACAGACAGATGCGTTTGAACACTTCTAACAGTGCTATTTTGCCAGGGGACCAGATGGCTGCTGGCCAAAGCACACCACCTTGTAGGAGACGAGGGGGTGTACTTACAGGGGAGATTTGAGAGCTGTGGCAAATTGCTCTGTGCTTCATTCACCAGTCCATGCTGTTGTGCATCAATACTGTACCCTCAGGCTGGTTTGAAAAGATTATGCCCTGTGGTAGTGTACACCATATCATATGTATATCTATGTGTTAATTTTAATATATTTTTGTTGACTTCAGAGAGAAAGGGAGAGGGAGATAGAAACATCAATGATGAGAAAGAATAGCTGATGGGTTACCTCCTGCATGCCCCCTATTGGCAATTGAGCCAGAAACCCTGGGCATGTGCCCTGACTGGAATTGAACTGTGACCTCCTGGTTTATAGTGGAATGTTCAACCACTGAGCGACACTGGCCCGACTTATGCATTAATTTTTAAAGTACTGACTCTTTCAAAATAAACATCCAATTTTGTTGAAAAGAAGGATCCCTGAGAGTAACTTGCCAGCATGATTGTCAAGTGTGTGCTTGCAAGGTTCATTGTTCCTGTGCTGGGACCTCCCCAGTCACAAAGCTGACTGGCAGCCATATCTGAGTTTCCATCAGCGTGACTCTCACTGTTTTCTCCACCCTGGTTATTCCCTGAGACCTCACCCCATCCAATTTGCAGCCCTACCCAAGCTGGTTGTAGCCAATTTTCCATATGAGTGGCCTATCATGGCTCAGGATTCATTCAGACTTTGCTAGAATCTCAAACAAGCAGCAGCTGGCATCGAACCTATCAATAAAAGGCCGAAGACTCTGCACTAGCACCAGCCTGTTTTGCTTTACAGCTGGGTCTTGCCTGGGCACTTCCTAGCCCAAAACAAATAGCAGCCATCTGCAGATCTCTCTGTAGCTCCTGCTAGGTGGCCCCAGGCAGTGGCTGACTTTGCACCTCCTGGAGGCCCCAAAGCCAATGAATCTGGAGGACAGCTTCATACCATAACAGATTACAGCTCTGCACACCCACAAGCAACACACTCAAGGAGCTGACTCAGTGAGCACCAAAGCCCCACTGAAACAAGTCCTGTTCCATATGGGTGTCTCCTGCACAGAAGCTCTTCCATTTGGGATGCAGCTGGTCCTCACAGCCCATCAGCCTGGAAATCAATTCCTCCCAGTGATAGCAATAGCAGTCAATTCTCAACTACAACAAGACTGTGCACACAGCCCACACAGGAGCACACCTAGAATGCCCTCTCAGGTGACTGGGGAGTCTGAGCCACTAGGCCCTACAGGAAACCTAATATACAAGTTATCTCTACCAATTCCAGGAGACATAGTAGTTCTAACCTAATACATAGAAACAAACACAGATACAGGGAAGCTGCCAAAGTACAGAGACAATGAAACATGTCACAAATGAAAGAAATGGAAGTAAGCAAACTCCTGGAGACAGTGTTCAAAAAAATAGTTCTAAGGTCACTCAAAGATCTTAATGAGAGTTTCAAGGGACTTAATGAGAGCTTTAAGGGAATTATTGAGAGATTCAAGGGACTTAATAAGACTTTCAAGGATCTCGGTGAGAATGCCAAAGACATAAAAATAGGACCAGTGAGAAATTAAGCATATACTAACTGAAATAAAGAATAATTTACAGGAATTCAACAGTAGAATAGAGGATTCTGAGAATCAAATAAATGATTTGGAACATGAGGAAGCAAAAGGCACCTAATAAGAAGAACAAAAGGGAAAAGAATAAAAAGGTATGAAGATAATGTAAGGAGCCTCTGGGACAACTTCCAGTGTACCAACATTCCCATTATGGTGGTTCTAGAAGGAGAATAAAGAGAGAGCAATATCTTGAAAACCTATTTGAATATATAATGACAGAAAACTTCCCCCACATGGTGAAAGAAATAGTCTTACAAGTTCAGGAAACACAGTAAGTCCCAAACAAGATGAATCCAAAGAGGTCCACATCGTAATTAAAATGCCAACCGTTAAAGAAAAAGAGAGGATTTTAAAAGCAGCAAGAGAAAAGCAATTAGTTACCTACAAGGGAGTACTCATATGACTGTCAGCTGATTTCTCAACAGAAACTTTGCAGGCCAGAAGGGAGTGGCAAGAAATTACGAAAGTGATGAATAGCAAGAACCTATAACCAAGGTTACTCTACCCAGCAAAGCTATCATTTAGAATTGAACATCAGATAAAGAGCTTCACAGACAAGAAAAAGCTAAAAGTCTTCATCCCCACCAAGCCAGTATTACATGAAATGTTGAAGGGTATTCTGAAAGAAGAAGAAGAGGCAGAAGAAAAAAAGAAAAAATATGAACAACAAAATGGCAATAAATACATATCTATCAGCAATTGAATTTAAAAATCAAAATAAATGAACAAGAAATCTAATGAACAAAATAAACTGATGAATAAAATAGAATCAGAGGCATGGAAACAGAACAGACTGACAAATCTCAGAGGAAAGGAGTGAGAGGGGTATGGGAAGATATTAAGGAAAAATCTTATATGCATATGTCATTACCTAAGGACACAGACAATAGGGTGGTGAAGGTCTGGAGTGGGGTGGGATCTGGGTGGATGGGGGCCCTGGAAGGCAAAGGGGGGCATCTGTAATGCTCTCAGCAATAAAGATTTTCCTAAAAATAAAAAAAAGGATATTTAGATGTGCCCTGACTGTAATCAAACTGAGACCTCCTGGTGTCATAGGTAGATGCTAATAAATATATTAAAAATACTTAATTATGATATATACATATATAAATAAAAATAAAACATGGTTTGTGTTTCATTTATTCATTTTTAGGTGCTACAATAAATAGTAATCACAATAGAATTAGCTATGTTATCCTAGTCTTTTTATATCATCCTATCTAATAAAAGAGAAAAATGGTAATTGGCGTACGACGATACCCTTTTCATTGGCTAATCAGGGCTATATGCAAATTAACTGTCAGCCAAGATAGCGGTTAACTGCCAACATAGGCGCAATGCTGGGAGGCGAAAGGGGAAGGAGGGAAGAAGCTGCTTGCTGCTGACTGCAATCGGAAACCCAGGCGGCAGCCAAGAGCCAGAGAACCCAGCTGCCTTTGCTCGGAGAAGCCAGGCCTCCTTTGCTGGCTTCTGTGATAAGAGAACCTGGCCACCTTTGCCGGACCTGGGCCAGTAATGGGAGAAGCTGGGTGGGGCAGGGAAGAGGCGGATGTCTGCCTGGCTTCTCAGATCACTGATCACCAGTGATGGGAGAACACCCAGAGGCGGGGCCAGAGGCCAGGCTGCATAGCTGCCTGGGGACACCATCTGGACCCCAGGGGCGATGCAGCCAGGCCCCAGAAGGAGACCCAGGGCCCGGGGCTGAGTTGCAGCTGTGGTACGCAATCCAGTGCCTGGGCTGAGGAGACCCAGAAGGAGACCCAGGTTCCGGGGCTGTTTTTGCCGCTGGGGCACGCAATCCGGTGCCCAAGCTGAGGAGACCCAGGGCCCGGGGCTGCGTCGCAGCTGGGGCACGCCATCCGGTCCGGGGGCGATACAGCCAGGCCCCAGAAGGAGACCCAGGCACCAGGGCTGTATCGCTGCTGGGGCACGCAATCCAGTACCTGGGCTGAGGATACTCAGAAGGAGACCCAGGGGCCTCGCAAGAGGAGAGTCTCCATGGTCAGATGGCGTGGTGTCGGGACAGGAATAAAGACCCGAGGTGACTCAGATGCCTGGCCACAGGGTTAGACCAGCCAGCAGGGCCTTTCAGTTGGGACTGGGGTGGGGGTGGGGCGAGGGAGGCAAGCCGGAAATAGAGAACTACAACTCCCAGGAGGCTTAGTGGCCAGGGCCTGGGTGCCTGGCTGTGAAATCTGATGGGCTGTAGTTTCGCAAGCCACTTTAAACTAGAGGCTTGCAAGGTTGGAAGTTCTGCGTCGGGAGCCAGGGAGAAATGGAGCTGGAGCAGAGAGAGGGGTCCATGGCAGCTGTGGGCTTTGAGGAGTTCTCAGCACCTCCCGGCTGGGAGCTGGCGCTGCCTCCGCTGAAGGTGGTCGCATCCTGGAGAGCGAGCTTGAGACCGAAGTGGAGTTCGTGTCTGGGGGTCTGGGCAGCTCCAGCCTCCAGGAGCTAGACGAAGAGGAGGAGGCAGCCTGAGGCCAGCAAGGGCGGCACCAACAGGAAGTACCAGGCGCTGGATCGGCACTGCAGGGAGATTGAGCAGGCGAAGGAGTGGGTCCTGAACAGGCTCCATCAGATATAGAGGATAACATGGAGACTCCAGCAGGAGCGGAGGTTCCTCATGAAGGTGCTGGACTCCTACAGTGACAACTACCGGGCCAGCCAGTTCACCATCTTACTGGAGGACGAGGGCAGCCAGGGCAGAGACGCCCCCAACCCAGGCAACGCTGAGAACGAGCCTCCAGAGAAAGAGGGGCTGTCCCCGCCCAGGAGGACGCCAGCGCCCACAGAAGCCAGCAGCCCGGCCCCTGGCGAGGGGCCCAGCAGTTGGAAGAGGCAGCGAGTGACATAGGAAGGGCACTGGGCAGGAGTCCCGCTGACTCCGGAGCTGGCCCCCTGTGCAGATAAAGGTGGAGGAAGACTTTGGCTTCTAAGCCCTCGAGGCTCTGGACTTAAATTGGGTTTCTCGGGGGCCAGACAAGCTGCTGCCCTACCCCACCCTAGCCAGCTCCCCCTTTGACTGACCTCCCAATAAATGGACCCGATGCAAAAAAAAAAAAAGCTTACAGAGGCATGTTTATAGGATCAAATAGTATAAATATAGATGTAACAGGACAATAAAAAGAGAACCTGGCTATGATGATAACCTGAATGCTGCCTCTGTGTCATTCCTTCTTTGGGAACCCCTGGACCTGCTGGGGCTGGACCCCAACATTCCTCTTCTTATAAGGACTTCAGTGAGATGGGCTAAGGGTCCCACTGCAACTGCCACAATTTAATGTAATCCCCTCTTTAAAGATCTTATCTCCATATACAGGTACATTCTGAGGTTCTGGGGATTAGGATTTTAACATACATTTTGTTGATTACCCAAACCAGCCCTTAACAACCAGCATGTTTCAGAAAGTAGATTCCTACAGGGTTATTTACCAAACATTCAGAAGTATTTTTAAAAGAGCTAAGCCCCTCGCCCACCGTGTGGGCCCCTCCCAGCGAAGAGCGAAGGCCTGGGTTCCGGGCACCGGAGGAAAACTGGTGCCAGCAGCCAGGGGAAGGGGCCCCCAAGGGGCCCCAGATTGCGAGAGGGCACAGGGTGGGCTGAGGGACCCACCCGAGTGCACAAATTTTTGTGCACCGGGCCTATATGCAAATTGACCTAATGGCAGAAAGACCAAGCTATGATGCTGTGACACGCACTGACCACCAGGGGGCAAATGCTCAACACAGGAGCTGCCTTCTGGTGGTCAGTGGGCTCCCACAGGGGGAGCAGCTCAGCCAGTAGCCTGGCTCAGAGCTGGCGAGTGCAGGGGCAGTGGCAGTGGCAGGAGCCCGCCTTTGCAGCAAAGCTAAGGCTGTCAGCTGCCCACAGGGAGCCCCAGACTGTGAGAGGGTTCAGACCTGGCTCAGGCCACTAGTAGTTCATAAAATATGACCTACAAAATTTCCTATCTCCCACCAGAAACTGTTGCCTGTCATACCTCTTCGATTTGTTGTGTTTGTTCTGTGGCACTATTGAACAAATGGCACCAGATACTGTCAGAGGTGGAGATTCAGGACATGACAAGGTATGTTCTGTTTTTGACACATCTTTATATATCGCTATAAACTGTATAATAAGAATCCTATTTAATAACTTAGGTAGAGTTTTTAACAGAGTCCTCTTTCGGGTGTTGCCTTATCTTTACCTTTTCTCTCCTTTGCTTTGTATACATGAACACATTATGGTATCTAGGGTTGTGAGGGAAAAGATAATAGAAAGGTTAGGACATTCTGGATTTCCCTTTTTTCAAGGTTTACTGCTGAGGATCATCTTTTGTTTTATAGAGTAACACTTTGTTAAAGGAAACTTCAAAAGCAACTAATTCTTCATATAATAATTTTTACATTATCTCCATGAAAAGAATCTGTATCTTGAGCAAAGCACCACTGGTAACTCTATATAAAACCAAAATCATTCATTTTCTGTTGCATGGGGCCTGCTCTTTTAGGACTCAGCTGAGCCACAGCACAGTGCAGAGGAGTCACTGAATGCGCAGACTGTCCACTGCTCCTGTCTGAGTCGCGCTTGATGATTTTGGACAGCGCTTTTAGGCATTATTGATTTTTGTTAGAAAAATACATGGGACATATAGTTGGCTGTGTCACCTTAGGTTGATATTTGCTTTGTAAGAGGGCATTGAAAAAGGAATCTTTCTTATTTTTTATTTCCAATTGTGCTTTTAACTTTGTAGACATACTGGAAACTTTGTTGATTATCTCTCCCACAGAAATAATCATTGTAACACTCCTTGGAGAAAGAAAATCCAAGATAGTCTCTGTTTTCCTAAGCCCTCTAAAGCAACAGTCACCAACCAGTGGCCCACAGACCACTGGTGGTCCGTGAGGTCCAAAAGGTTGGCAACTGCTGCTCTAAAGAGCTCAATTTTTTCCTTCCCACTTTCTTTGTATTTGCAAAATGAAGGCTGGGAAGAGGCTTTCTAAGTAATTATGTTATAAAATCTAGGTCACATATTTTTATTTCATGAATGAAAGGGTACACACCTGTCCAGTTCTTTATCTTTTTAAAAATGTATATATTTTATGGATATTACAAAGAGGAAGGGAAAGGGACAGAGAGTTAGAAACATCGACGAGAGAAAAACATCAACCAGCCGCCTCCTGCACGTCCCCTACTGGGGATCGGGCCTGCGGCCAAGATATATGCCCTTGACTGGAATCTAACCAGAGAGGGATCCTTTAGTCCGCAGGCCGACTTCCATCCACTGAGCCAAACCAGTTAGGGCTGTCCAGTTGTTAACACTTTTGCTTTATTAATAACTTTCTCCAAGTAAGGGATTTTGATAGGAATTTATAACTATTAAAATTTGAAAATTACTTTCTAAGTTTTCTAAGATTTAATAGAACCATTTTCTTTTCATTCTAACCCGAGGATATGCTTATTGATTTTAGAGGGGAGGGGGAAGAGATAGAGAGGCAGAGATGGAGAGAGAGAGAGAGAGAGAGAGAGAGAGAGAGAGAGAGAGAGAGAGAATCATTTAGGTAAGAGAGCAACATTGATCGGTTGCCTCCCATATACACCCTGACTGGGGATTGAACCCACAACCTAGGTATATGGCCTGACTGGAATCAAACCCACAACCTTTCAGTGTA